>NC_092230.1:12591490-12624055 GCF_036320965.1 Panulirus ornatus | reverse complement strand
ACGTATTCATGCATGTCGTAGAAGGCGATTAAAAGGGGAGGGAGCGGGGGTGCTGGAAATCCTCCCCTCTCGTTTTTTTTTTTTTTTTTTTTTAATTTTCCAAAAGAAGGAACAGAGGGGGCCAGGTGAGGATATTCCGAAAAAGGCCCAGTCCTCTGTTCTTAACGCTACCTCGCTAATGCGGGAAATAGCGAATAGTTTGAAAAAAAAAAAAAAAAAAATATATATATATATATATATATATATATATATATATATATATATATATATATATATATATTATCCCTGGAGATAGGGGAGAAAGAATACTTCCCACGTATTCCATGCGTGTCGTAGAAGGCGACTAAAAGGGGAGGGAGCGGGTGGCTGGAAATCCTCCCCTTTCTTGTTTTTTTTTTAATTCTCCAAAAGAAGCAACAGAGAAGGGGGTCAGGTGAGGATATTCCCTCTAAGGCCCAGTTCTCTGTTCTTAACGCTACCTCGCTAACGCAGGAAATGGCAAATAGTATGAAAAAAAAAAAAAAAAATAGTGGTAGAGGATGTGTGGATCAGGTGTTTGCTTTGAAGAATGTATGTGAGAAATACTTAGAAAAGCAAATGGATTTGTATGTAGCATTTATGGATCTGGAGAAGGCATATGATAGAGTTGATAGAGATGCTCTGTGGAAGGTATTAAGAATATATGGTGTGGGAGGAAAGTTGTTAGAAGCAGTGAAAAGTTTTTATCGAGGATGTAAGGCATGTGTACGTGTAGGAAGAGAGGAAAGTGATTGGTTCTCAGTGAATGTAGGTTTGCGGCAGGGGTGTGTGATGTCTCCATGGTTGTTTCATTTGTCTATGGATGGGGTTGTTAGGGAGGTGAATGCAAGAGTTTTGGAAAGAGGGGCAAGTATGATGTCTGTTGTGGATGAGAGACCTTGGGAAGTGAGTCAGTTGTTGTTCGCTGATGATAAAGCGCTGGTGGCTGATTCATTTCAGAAACTGCAGAAGCTGGTGACTGAGTTTGGTAAAGTGTGTGGAAGAAGAAAGTTAAGAGTAAATGTGAATAAGGGCAAGGTTATTAGGTACAGTAGGGTTGAGGGTCAAGTCAATTGGGAGGTGAGTTTGAATGGAGAAAAACTGGAGGAAGTGAAGTGTTTTAGATATCTGGGAGTGGATCTGGCAGCGGATGGAACCATGGAAGCGGAAGTGGATCATAGGGTGGGGGAGGGGGCGAAAATTCTGGGGGCCTTGAAGAATGTGTGGAAGTCGAGAACATTATCTCGGAAAGCAAAAATGGGCATGTTTGAAGGAATAGTGGTTCCAACAATGTTGTATGGTTGCGAGGCGTGGGCTATGGATAGAGTTGTGCACAGGAGGATGGATGTGCTGGAAATGAGATGTTTGAGGACAATGTATGGTGTGAGGTGGTTTGATCGAGTGAGTAACGTAAGGGTAAGAGAGATGCGTGGAAATAAAAAGAGCGTGGCTGAAAGAGCAGAAGAGGGTGTTTTGAAGTGGTTTGGGCACATGGAGAGGATGAGTGAGGAAAGATTGACCAAGATGATATATGTGTCGGAGGTGGAGGGAACAAGGAGAAGTGGGAGACCAAATTGGAGGTGGAAAGATGGAGTGAAAAAGATTTTGTGTGATCGGGGCCTGAACATGCAGGAGGGTGAAAGGAGGGCAAGGAATAGAGTGAATTGGAGCGATGTGGTATACCGGGGTTGACGTGCTGTCAGTGGATTGAATCAAGGCATGTGAAGCGTCTGAGGTAAACCATGGAAAGCTGTGTAGGTATGTATATTTGCGTGTGTGGACGTATGTATATACATGTGTATGGGGGGGGGTTGGGCCATTTCTTTCGTCTGTTTCCTTGCGCTACCTCGCAAACGCGGGAGACAGCGACAAAGTATAATAAAAAAATAATAATATATAATATATATATATATATATATATATATATATATATATATATATATATATATATATATATATATCCCTGGGGATAGGGGAGAAAGAATACTTCCCACGTATTCCCTGCGTGTCGTAGAAGGCGACTAAAAGGGAAGGGAGCGGGGGGCTGGAAATCCTCCCCTCACTTTTTTTTTTTTCCAAAAGAAGGAACAGAGAAGAGGTCCAGGTGAGGATATTCCCTCAAAGGCCCAGTCCTCTGTTCTTAACGCTACCTCGCTATCGCGGGAAATAGCGAATAGTATGAAAAAAAAAATATATATATATATATATATATATATATATATATATATATATTCTTTCTTTCATACTATTCGCCATTTCCCGCATTAGCGGGGTAGCGTTAAGAACAGAGGACTGCGCCTTTGAGGGAATATCCTCATCTGGCCCCCTTCTCTGTTCCTTCTTTGGGAAAAAGAAAAAAACAAGAGGGGAGGATTTCCAGCCCCTGCTCCCTTCCCTTTTAGTCGCCTTCTACGACACGCAGGGAATACGTGGGAAGTATTCTTTTTCCCCTATCCCCAGGGATAAATATATATATATATATATATATATATATATATATATATATATATATATATATATATGGTGTGGGAGGAAAGTTGTTAGAAGCAGTGAAAAGTTTTTATCGAGGATCGAAGGCATGTGTACGTGTAGGAAGAGAGGAAAGTGATTGGTTCTCAGTGAATGTAGGTTTGCGGCAGGGGTGTGTGATGTCTCCATGGTTGTTTAATTTGTTTATGGATGGGGTTGTTAGGGAGGTAAATGCAAGAGTTTTGGAAAGAGGGGCAAGTATGAAGTCTGTTGGGGATGAGAGAGCTTGGGAAGTGAGTCAGTTGTTGTTCGCTGATGATACAGCGCTGGTGGCTGATTCATGTGAGAAACTGCAGAAGCTGGTGACTGAGTTTGGTAAAGTGTGTGGAAGAAGAAAGTTAAGAGTAAATGTGAATAAGAGCAAGGTTATTAGGTACAGTAGGGTTGAGGGTCAAGTCAATTGGGAGGTGAGTTTGAATGGAGAAAAACTGGAGGAAGTGAAGTGTTTTAGATATCTGGGAGTGGATCTGGCAGCGGATGGAACCATGGAAGCGGAAGTGGATCATAGGGTGGGGGAGGGGGCGAAAATTCTGGGGGCCTTGAAGAATGTGTGGAAGTCGAGAACATTATCTCGGAAAGCAAAAATGGGTATGTTTGAAGGAATAGTGGTTCCAACAATGTTGTATGGTTGCGAGGCGTGGACTATGGATAGAGTTGTGCGCAGGAGGATGGATGTGCTGGAAATGAGATGTTTGAGGACAATGTGTGGTGTGAGGTGGTTTGATCGAGTAAGTAATGTAAGGGTAAGAGAGATGTGTGGAAATAAAAAGAGCGTGGTTGAGAGAGCAGAAGAGGGTGTTTTGAAATGGTTTGGTCACATGGAGAGAATGAGTGAGGAAAGATTGACCAAGAAGATATACGTGTCGGAGGTGAAGGGAACGAGGAGAAGAGGGAGACCAAATTGGAGGTGGAAAGATGGAGTGAAAAAGATTTTGTGTGATCGGGGTCTGAACATGCAGGAGGGTGAAAGGAGGGCAAGGAATAGAGTGAATTGGAGCGATGTGGTATACCGGGGTTGACGTGCTGTCAGTGGATTGAATCAAGGCATGCGAAGCGTCTGGGGTAAACCATGGAAAGCTGTGTAGGTATGTATATTTGCGTGTGTGGACGCATGTATATACATGTGTATGGGGGTGGGTTGGGCCATTTCTTTCGTGTGTTTCCTTGCGCTACCTCGCAAACGCGGGAGACAGCGACAAAGCAAAAAAAAAAATATATATATATATATATATATATATATATATATATATATATATATATATATATATATATATATATATATATATTTTTTTATTTGCTTTGTCGCTGTCTCCCGCGTTTGCGAGCTAGCGCAAGGAAACAGACGAAAGAAATAGCCCAACCCACCCCCATAGACATGTATATACATACACGTCCACACATGCAAATATACATATCCATACATCTCAATGTACACATATATATACGCACACAGACACATACATATATACACATGCACACAATTCACACTGCCTTTATTCATTCCTATTGCCACCTCGTCACACATGGAATAACATCCCCCTCCCCCCTCATGTGTGCGAGGTAGCGCTAGGAGAAGACAACGAAGGCCCCATTTGTTCACACTCAGTCTCTAGCTGTCATGCAGTAATGCCCGAAACCACACCTCCCCTTCCACATCCAGGCCCCACAGAACTTTCCATGTTTTACCCCAGACGCTTCGCATGCTGTGATTCAATCCATTGACAGCATGTCGACCCTGGTATACCACATCGATCCACTTCACTCTATTCCTTGCCCGCCCCTCACCCTCCTGCATGTTCAGGCCCCGATCACTCAAAATCTCCTTCACTCCATCCCTCCTCCTCCAATCTGGTCTCCCACTTCTCCTCGTTCCCTCCACCTCCAACACGCATATCCTCTTGGTCAATCTTTCCTCACTCATTCTCTCCATGTGCCCAAACCATTTCAAAACACCCTCCTCCGCTCTCTCAAGCACGCTCTTTTTATTTCCACACATCTCTCTTACCCTTACATTACTTACTCGATCAAACCACCTCACACCACATATTGTCATCAAACATCTCATTTCCAGCACATCCACCCTCCTGCTCACAACTCTGTCCATAGCCCACGCCTCGCAACCATACAACATTGTTGGAACCTCTATTCCTTCAAACATAGCCATTTTTGCTTTCGGAGATAATGTTCTCGACTTCCACACATTCTTCAAGGCTCCCAGGATTTTCGCCCCCTTCCCCACCCTATGATTCACTTCCGCTTCCATGGTTCCATCCGCTGCCAGATCCACTCCCAGATATCTAAAACACTTCACTTCCTCCAGTTTTTCTCCATTCAAATTTGCCTCCCAATTGACTTGTCCCTCAACCCAACTGTACCTAATATCCTTCCTCTTATTCACATTTACTCCCAGCTTTCTTCTTTCACACACTTTACCAAACTTTCTTCTTTCACACACTTTACCAAACTCAGTCATCAGCTTCTGCAGTTTCTCACACGAATCAGCCGCCAGCGCTGTATCACCAGCGAACAACAACTGACTCACTTCCCAAGCTCTCTCATCCACAACAGACTTCATACTTGCCCCTCTTTCCAAAACTCTTGCATTCACCTCCTAACAACCACATCCATAAACAAATTAAACAACCATGGAGACATCACACACCCCTACCGCAACCGAACATTCACTGAGGATCGATCACTTTCCTCTCTTCCTGCACATTCACATGCCTCACATCCTTTATAAAAACTTTTCACTGCTTCTAACAACTTGCCCCCACACCATACACTCTTAATACCCTCCACAGAGCATCTCTATAAACTCTATCATATGCCTTCTCCAGATCCATAAATGCTACATACAAATCCATTTGCTTTTCTAAGTATTTGTCACATACAATTTTCAAAGCAAACACCTGATCCATACATCCTGTACCACTTCTGAAACCATACTGCTCTTCCCCAATCTGATGCTCTGTACATGCCTGCACCCTCTCAATCAATACCCTTCCATATAATTTCCCAGGAATACTCAACAAACTTATACCTCTGTAATTTGAGCACTCACTCTTATCCCCTTTGCTTTTGTACAATGGCACTATGCAAGCATTCTGCCAATCCTCAGGCACATCACCATGAGTCATACATACATTACATAACCTTACCAACCAGTCAAGAATGCAGTCACCCTCTTTTTTAATAAATTCCACTGGAATACCATCCAAACCCGCTGCCTTGCCAGCTTTCATCTTCTGCAAAGCTTTTACTACCTCTACTGTGTTTACCAAATAATCAACACATTCAACAAACCTTCAAAATACTCACTCCATCTCCTCCTCACTTCACCACTACTTGTTATCACCTCCCCATAAGCCCCCTTCACTGAAGTTCCCATTTGTTCCCTTGTCTTACACCTTTTATTTACCTCCTTCCGAAACATCTTTTTATTTTACCTAAAATTTAATGATACTCTCTCACTGCAACTCTCATTTGCCCTCCTTTTCACCTCTTGCACCTTTCTCTTGACCTCCTGCCCTCTTTCTTTTATACATCTCCCAGTCATTTGCATTATTTCCCTGCAAAAATCATCCAAATGCCTCTCTCTTCTCTTTCACTAATAAACTTAGTTCTTCATTCCACCACTCACTACTCTTTCTAATCTGCACACCTCCCACACTTCTCATGCCACAAGCATCTTTTGTGGAAACCATCACTGCTTCCCTAAATACATTCCATTCTTCCCCCACTCCCCTTACTTCCTTTGTTCTCACCTTTTTCCATTCTGTACTCAGTCAGTCATACAAACCTCTAACAGCCAGGATCGATCTTGGGACCCCTGTGCAAGATGCAGGAGTGCTAACTGCAAGTCTATTGGCCTGGCTTATAGGTAATAACCATTCGAATACTAATTACTTGAATACCCTTCGTCTCACATTGGTGAGCAACGGGGTCTACAACGGTTATTTCCCAACAGGCGCACATAGCCAGCAGATAGCATTTTACTGAACCTAAGTGTACAACGCTGAGGTATATGAATACAAATAAATTGCTTAGGAGCACACACCTTTATATAACATACAAACCTCCAATAGCCAGGATCGAACCTGGGACCCCTGTGCAAGAGGCGGGAATGTAACCGCTAGGCTATGGACCTGGCTAATAGGAAATAACTATTTGAATACTAAGTACTCGAATACCCTTCGTCTCACACTGGTGAGCAACGGGGTCTACACCGGTCATTTCCCAACAGGCGCACATAGCCAGCAGATAGCATTTTACCGAACCTAATTGTACAACGCAGAGGTATATGAATGTGAATAAAGTGCATATGTACGTGCACCTTCATAGAACATACAAACCTCCAACAGCCAGGATTGAACCCGGGACCCCTGTGCAAGAGGTGGGAATGCTAACCACTAGGCTATGGGCCTGGCTAATAGGAAATAACTATTCGAATACCAAGTACTCAAATACCCTTCGTCTCACATTGGTGAGCAACGGGGTCTACACCGGTCATTTCCCAGCAGGCGCACATAGCCAGCAGATAGCATATTACCAAACCCAGTTGTACAACGCGGAGGTATATGAATATGAATAAAGTGCATATGTGCGCGCACCTTCATAGAACATACAAACCTCCAACAGCCAGGATTGAACCCGGGACCCCTGTGCAAGAGGTGGGAATGCTAACCACTAGGCTATGGGCCTGGCTAATAGGAAATAACTATCGAATACTAAGTGCTTGAGTACCTTTCGTCTCACATTGGTGAACAATGGGGTCTACACCGGTTATTTCCCAACAGGCGCACATAGCCAGCAGATAGCATTTTACCAAACCTAACCATACAACACGGAGGTATATGAATACGAATAAAGTGCATATGAACGCGCACCTTTGTAGAACATACAAACCTCCAACAGCCAGGGTTGAACCCTGGACCCCTGTGCAAGAGGTGGGAATGCTAACTGCTAGGCTATGGGCCTGGCTAATAGGAAATAACTATTCGAATACTAAGTACTCGAATACCCTTCATCTCACATTGGTGAGCAATGGGGTCTACACTGGTTATTTCCCAACAGGCGCACATAGCCAGCAGATAGCATTTTACCGAACCTAACTGTACAACGCAGAGGTATATGAATACAAATAAAGTGCATATGAACGTGCACGTTCATAGAAAATACAAACCTACAACAGCCAGGATCGAACCCAGGACCCCTGTACAAGAGGCGGGAATGCTAACCGCTAGGCTATAGGCCTGGCTAATAGGAAATAAATATTCGAATACTAAGTACTCGAATACCCTTTGTCTCACATTGGTGGGCAACGGGGTCTGTACCACTTATTTCCCAACAGGCGCACATAGCCAGCAGATAGCATTTTACTGAACCTAACTGTACAATGCGGAGGTATATGAATACAAATAAAGTGCATATGAACGCGTACCTTCATAGAACATACAAACCTCCAACAGCCAGGATCGAACCCGGGACCCCTGTGAGAGACGGGAATGCTAACCGCTAGGCTATGGGCCGGGCTAATAGGAAATAACTTCGAAAACTATATTTGACTTTGTCACTGTCTTCCACGTTAGCGAGGTAGCACAAGGAAACAGACGAAAGAAAGGCCCAACCCACCCACATACACATGTACATACATACACGTCCAAACACGCAAATATACATACCTATACATCTCAACGTATACATACATATATACACACACAGACACATACATATATACACATGTACATGATTCATACTGTCTGCCTTTATTCATTCCCATCGCCACCCCGCCACACATGAAATAACAACCCCCTCACCCCGCATGTGCACGAGGTAGCACTAGGAAAAGACGACAAAGGCCACATTCATTCACAATCAGTCTCTAGCTGTCATGTATAATGCACCAAAACCACAGCTCCCTTTCCACATCCAGGCCCCACAGAACTTTCCATGGTTTACCCCAGACGCTTCACATGCCCTGGTTCCTTCCATTGACAGCACATCGACCCCGGTATACCACATCATTCCAATTCACTCTATTCCTTGCACGCCTTTCACCCTCCTGCATGTTCAGGCCCCGATCACTCAAAATCTTTTTCACTCCATCTTTCCACCTCCAATTTGGTCTCCCACTTCTTCTCGTTCCCTCCACCTCTGACACATATATCCTCTTGGTCAGTCTTTCCTCACTCATTCTCTCCATGTGACCAAACCATTTCAAAACACCCTCTTCTGCTCTCTCAACCACACTCTTTTTATTACCACACATCTCTCTTACCCTATTATTACTTACTCGATCAAACCACCTCACACCACATATTGTCCTCAAACATCTCATTTTTATTACATCCACCCTCCTGCACACAACTCTATCTATAGCCCACGCCTTGCAATCATATAAAATTGTTGGAACAACTATTCCTTCAAACATACCCATTTTTGCTTTACAAGATAATGTTCTTGACTTCCACACATTCTTCAAGGCTCCCAGAACTTTTGCCCCCTCCCTCACCCGATGATTCACTTCCGCTTCCATTGTTCCATCTGCTGCCAAATCCACTCGCAGATATCTAAAACACTTCACTTCCTCCAGCTTTTCTCCATTCAAACTTACCTCCCAGTTGACCTGTCCCTCAACCCTACTGTACCTAATAATCTTGCTCTTATTCACATTTACTCTCAGCTTTTTTCTTTCACACACTTTACCAAACTCATTCATCAGCTTCTTCAGTTTCTCACACGAATCAGCCACCAGCTCTGTATCATCAGCAAACAACTGACTCACTTCCCAAGCTCTCTCATCCACAACAGACTGCATACTTGCCCCTCTTTCCAAAACTCTTGCATTCACCTCCCTAACAACCCCATCCATAAACAAATTAAACAACCATAGAGACAACACACACCTCTGCCGCAAACCAACATTCACTGAGAACCAATCACTTTCCTCTCTTCCTACACATACACATGCCTTACATCCTCAATAAAAACTTTTCACTGCTTCTAACAACTTGCCTCCACACCATATATTCTTAATACTTTTGACAGAGGCATCTCTATCAACTCTATCATATGCCTTCTCCTGATCCATAAATGCTACATACAAATCTATTTGCTTTTCTAAGTATTTCTCACATACATTCTTCAAAGCAAACACCTGATCCACACATCCTCTACCACTTCTGAAACCACTCTGCTCTTCCCCAATCTCAATCAATACCCTCCCATATAATTTCCCAGGAATACTCAACAAACTTATACCTTTGTAATTTGAGCACTCACTTTTATCCCCTTTGCCTTTGTTCTGTGGCACTGTGCAAGAATTCCGCCAATCCTCAAGCACCTCACCATGAGTCATACATACATTGAATAACCTCACCAACCAGTCAACAAGACAGTCACCCCCTTTTTTGATAAATTCCACTGAAATACCATCCAAATCCGCTGTCTTCCCAGCTTTCATCTTCCACAAAGCTTTTACTACCTCTTCTCTGTTTACCAAATCATTCTACCTAACCCTCTCACTTTGCACACCACCTCGACCAAAACATCCTATATCTGCCACTCTATCATCAAACACATTTAACTAACCTTCAAAATACTCACTCCATCTCCTTCTCACATCACCATTACTTGTTATCACCTCCCCATTACCCCCCTTCACTGAAGTTCCCATTTGTTCCCTTGTCAAAGGAAACACCTGATCCACACATCTCTTTATTATTACTGTTAATATTTTTATTATTATTATTATTATTATTATTTTCATTATTATTGTTATTATTATCATCGGTGAAGGGGGCTAAGGTGGAGGTAATAACAACTGGTGGTGATGTGAGAAGGAGATGGAGTGAGTATTTTGAAGGCCTGTTGAATGTGTTAGATGATAGAGTGGCAGATATAGGGTGTTTTGATCAAGATGGTGTGCGAAGTGAGAGGGTCAGGGAGAATGGTTTCATAAACAGAGAAGAGATAGCGAAAGATTTGCAGAAAATGAAAGCCGGCAAGGCGGCGGGTTTGGATGGAATTGCAGTGGAATTTATCAAAAAAGGGGTTGACTGTGTTGTTGACTGGTTGGTGAGGATATTTAATTTATGTATGGCTCATGGTGAAGTGCCTGAGGATTGGTGGAATGCATGCATAGTGCCATTGTACAGAAGGAAAGGGGATAAAGGTGAATGTTCAAATTACAGAGGTATAAGTTTGTTGTGTACTCCTGGGAAATTTTATGGGGGAGTATTGATCGAGAGGGTGAAGCCATGTACAGAGCATCAGATTGGGGAAGAGCAATGTGGTTTCAGAAGTGGTAGAGGATTGTGGATTAATTGTTTGCTTTGAAGAATATGTTTGAGAAATAAAAACAAATGGATTTGTATGTAGCATTTATGGATCTGTAGAAGGCATATGATAGAGTTGATAGAGATGCCTTGTAGAAGGTATTAAGAGTATATGGTGTGGGAGGCAATTTGCTAGAAGTAGTGAAAAGTTTTTAGTGAGGATGTATGGCATGTGTACAAGTAGGAAGAGAGGAAAGTGATTGGTTCCCAGTGAATGTTGGTCTGCGGCAGGGGTGCATGATGTCTCCTTGATTTTTAATTTCTTTATGGATGGGGTTGTTAGGGAGGTGAGTGCAAGAGTTTTAGAGAGAGGGACAAGTATGCAGTCTGTTGTGGATGAGAGGGCTTGGGAAAAGAGTCAGTCCTTGTTCACTGATGATACAGCGCTAGTGGCTGATTCGTGTGAGAAACTGCAGAAGCTGGTGACTGAGTTTGGTAAAGTGTGTTAAAGAAGAAAGCTAAGAGTAAATGTGAGTAAGAGCAAGGTTATTAGGTACTAGGTACAGTAGGGTTGAGGGACAAGTCAATTGGGAGGTAAGTTTGAATGGAGAAAAAGTGGAGGAAGTGAAGTGTTTTAGATATCTGGGAGTGGATTTGGCAGTGGATAGAACAATGGAAACGAAAGTGAGTCACAGGGTGTAGGAGGGGGCGAAGGTTCTGGGAGCGTTGAAGAATGTGTGGAAGGTGAGAACATTATCTCGGAGAGCAAAAATGGGTATGTTTGAAGGTTTAGTGGTTCCAACAATGTTATTTGGTTGCGAGGCGTGGGTTATGGATAGGATTGTTCAGAGGAGGGTGGATGTTTTTGGAAATAAGATGTTGGAGGACAATATGTGGTGTGAGGTTGTTTGATCACTCGAGTAAGTAATAAAAAGGTAAGAGAGGTGTGTGGTAAAAAAGAGTGTGGTTGAGAGAGCAGAAGAGGGTGAATTGAAATGGTTTGGTCACAGGGAGAGAATGAGTGAGGAAAGAATGACAAAGAGGATATATGTGTCAGAGATGGAGGGAACATGGAGAAGTGGGAGACCAAATTGGAGGTGGAAGGATGGAGTGAAATAGATTTGGAGTGATCGGGGCCTGAGCATGCAGGAGGGTGAAAGGCGTGCAAGGAATAGAGTGAATTGGAACAATGTGGTATACTGGGGTTGACGTGCTGTCAATGGATTGAACCAGGGCATGTGAAGCATCTGAGGTAATGCATGGAAAGTTTTGTAGGGCCTGGATGTGGAAAGGGAGCTGTGGTTTTGGTGCATTATACATAACAGCTAGAGACTGAGTGTTAACAAATGTGGCCTTTGTTTTCTTTTCCTAGGGCTACCTCATGCCTTGCAGGGGTAAGGGGGAGTGTTATTTCATGTGTGGTGGGTTGGGGACGGGAATGAATAAAGGCAGCAAGTATGAATTATGTACATGTGTTTGTATGTATATGTCTGTGTATGTATATATATGTATATGTTGAAATGTATAGGCATGTATATGTGTGTGTGTGGATGTGTATGTATATACATGTGTATGTGGATGGGTTGGGCCATTCTTTTGTCTGTTTCCTTGTGCTACCTCACTAATGCGGAAGACAGCGACAAAGTATAATAAAAAGAAAATTATTTTTATTATTATTATTATTATTATTATTATTATTGTTATACATAATTGTCGTTTCCCTCATCAGCGAGGTAGCACCAGGAAACAGATGAAGAATAGGCCAACCACTCATACACACACACACATATATATATATATATATATATATATATATATATATATATATATATATATATATATATATATATATATTTTTTTTTTTTGCTTTGTCGCTGTCTCCCGCGTTTGCGAGGTAGCGCAAGGAAACAGACGAAAGAAATGGCCCAACCCACCCCCATACACATGTATATACATACGTCCACACACGCAAATCTACATACCTACACAGCTTTCCATGGTTTACCCCAGACGCTTCACATGCCCTGATTCAATCCACAGACAGCACGTCAACCCCGGTATACCACATCGATCCAATTCACTCTATTCCTTGCCCTCCTTTCACCCTCCTGCATGTTCAGGCCCCGATCACACAAAATCTTTTTCACTCCATCTTTCCACCTCCAATTTGGTCTCCCACTTCTCCTCGTTCCCTCCACCTCCGACACATATATCCTCTTGGTCAATCTTTCCTCACTCATTCTCTCCATGTGCCCAAACCATTTCAAAACACCCTCTTCTGCTCTCTCAACCACGCTCTTTTTATTTCCACACATCTCTCTTACCCTTACGTTACTTACTCGATCAAACCACCTCACACCACACATTGTCCTTAAACATCTCATTTCCAGCACATCCATCCTCCTGCGCACAACTCTATCCATAGCCCACGCCTCGCAACCATACAACATTGTTGGAACCACTATTCCTTCAAACATACCCATTTTTGCTTTCCAAAGATAATGTTCTCGACTTCCACACCTTCTTCAAGGCTCCCAGGATTTTCACCCCCTCCCCCACCCTATGATCCACTTCCGCTTCCATGGTTCCATCCGCTGCCAGATCCACTCCCAGATATCCAAAACACTTTACTTCCTCCAGTTTTTCTCCATTCAAACTTACCTCCCAATTGACTTGACCCTCAACCCTACTGTACCTAATAACCTTGCTCTTATTCACATTTACTCTTAACTTCTTCTTTCACACACTTTACCAAACTCAGTCACCAGCTTCTGCCGTTTCTCACATGAATCAGCCACCAGCGCTGTATCATCAGCGAACAACAACTGACTCACTTCCCAAGCTCTCTCATCCACAACAGACTGCATACATGCCCCTCTTTCGAAAACTCTTGCATTTACCTCCCTAACAACCCCATCCATAAACAAATTAAACAACCATGGATACATCACACACCCCTGCCACAAACCTACATTCACTGAGAACCAATCACTTTCCTCTCTTCCTACACGTACACATGCCATACATCCTCGATAAAAACTTTTCACTGCCTCTAACAACTTGCCTCCCACACCATATATTCTTAATACCTTCTACAGAGCATCTCTATCAACTCTATCATATACCTTCTCCAGGTCCATAAATGCTACATACAAATCCATTTGCTTTTCTAAGTATTTCTCACATACATTCTTCAAAGCAAACACCTGATCCACACATCCTCTACCACTTCTGAAACCACACTGCTCTTCCCCAATCTGATGCTCTGTACATGCCTTCACCCTCTCAATCAATACCCTCCCATATAATTTACCAGGAATACTCAACAAACTTATACCTCTGTAATTTGAGCACTCACTCTTATCCCCTTTGCCTTTGTACAATGGCACTATGCACGCATTCCGCCAATCCTCAGGCACCTCACCATGAGTCATACATACATTAAATAACCTTACCAACCAGTCAATAATACAGTCACCCCCTTTTTTAATAAATTCCACTGCAATACCATCCAAACCTGCTGCCTTGCCAGCTTTACATTTTTCCATGTATGCACACATACATGTATATACTCATGAACATATACATCATATACATACACACAGACATATTCATATATATGCATGTACATATTCATGCTTGCCTTCATCCAGTCCTGGTACTACCCTGCCCCATAGGAAACAGCATTGCTATCCCCTGCTTCACCAAGGTAGCATCAGAAAAACAGACAAAAAGGGCCACATTCATTCACACTGTTTATATATATATATTTATATATTTATATTTTATTATATATATTTATTATACATAATCACTGTTTCCTGTGTCAGTGAGGTAGCCCTAGGAAACAGATGAAGAATGCCCCATCCACTCATACGCATATATAAACTTAATGCCCAGATACGCAGATATACATACATATACATACACGTATGCAGACATTACATACATGTCCTCTGCCACTTCTGAAACCACACTGCTCTTCCCCAATCTGATGCTCTGTACGTGCCTTCACCCTATCAGTCAACACCCTCCCATTTAATTTCCCAAGAATTCTCAACAAACTTATGCCTCTGTAGTTTGAACACTCACCTTTACACTCTTTGCCTTTGTACAAAGGCACTAATGCATTCATTCTGCTAGTCCTCAGGCACTTCATCATGATCCATACAAACAGTGAAAACCCTTAACAGCCAATCAACAAAACAGTCACCCTCTTTCTTAATATGTTCAACGACAATACCATCCAAACCCAAAGGATTTCATCTTCTGGAAAGCTTTTCCCACCTCTTCTCTCTCAACCAAACCATTATTCCTGACTTTCTCACTTCGCACACCACCCATTCACTTCACTGTGAACAGATATATGCACAATCACCACTTAAAAGAGAAAATAAGAACGGTGAGTACTTTCATTTATTACATTCTCAGACATATATACATTATGGCTTCTACAGTATTTTTTCTCAACCAGTGTTATAGTTTCCCCTTTTTGATATTTTACTTCCAGGTTTGCTCCTCACCTTGAGAAGTGCATGGGTATGGGCAGAAACTCTTCACGCATTGCTAGTAGACGTATCCAAAACTCTACTAAAGAAAATGCACAAAATCATACTGGGGGCAGTGATGATGATGATGATGACGACTGGGTTATTGATCGTAAACGTAAGAAACGTGACAAAAATTCACCAAGGAGATCCAAAAATGCAAAGGTACTGTGATCTTGTTCATACTTTTAAGTTTCTCAGTTGCAAGGGATAAAAACTGTATGATGTTTTAACAACTGTTACATTATGCTTGTTTGGGATGGGCAGTACAATATGTTATATGGAAATAAGTTTTGGGGAAATAACTCTATACTAGAAATTTTTTTAACCATTGATATTGGGCATGATCTAGAAAGTCCATTCTTAAAAGAAAAAAAAAAGCCAGGAGCTGCCATCTAGTGAAGGAATTGAATCAGTAAAGGCCACAAAGGTTTTGGCACACTTTCTAACTCTGCAATTTTTCCCCTCCGGAAAGCTGATGCTAACACTCAACATTGTTCTGTTCATGAGAGGATTACAGTAGTACCTTGAAGAGCATCATCGTTGGTTTTCCCTTTCTTGTCCTGAAGTTCTGCAAGATCCAGCTTACTGTGTTTTTGGAAAGAGCATTTCCTTATTGTGTTTGCTGTAGGTAAGGTTATTGAATAATACAAGTTTGAGGTCTTTTGCATTGTTCAGTTATAATGTGATGATGTCTTTAAGTATCCAGTTGGTGTGTACTGTTCATAACTTTTCCATTCTTCCCAAACTGGAGGAGATGGATGCTTTCCACAATGAAAAACATATTAGTTCTGGTTGCTAAGCAAAAGTCTGTTAATATTTGTCTGAAGTTTTCCATTGCATTCTGTTAATGAGATTGTCAGACTTATCCTGTTCCCTCCTGCAAAGGATGATATAACACCATGACTTATAATTTTGGTAGTTTAAGGTAAGAAAATCAGTTTAAGAAAATTAACAAATTTCTTTTGGTACTGAGCTGTTTATTATGTACGCAATGGAAATAGTTTTATTAACAACAGTTTTTTCTTATATTAATTAAAAAGTTTCTATATCCATATTCAATTTTTTTTTAGTTATTTCCATCTTACTTATTTTATGTGCTATGACACTGTTCTCACAATTATCGAAAGTTTTTGTAATATCTGTTTATATCACAATAACATGAAATTTTTTTCTCTGGTGTGTCTACTATTGTAGTAATCAAGCAAATGAGAGAGGTGTAAACTTTTTGTATTGGGTTTTGTAGATTGTTTGAACCAATGAAATCATTTGATTTATATCTTAGGACTTTCTCCTAAATTTTTGTATCTAATGTTAGTGCACTTAGTTGGCAATTTTTTTTGGATTGTGTTGTTTCTTCCTTTCTGTAGAAGGGTGAGGTGAGTCTCTTTTAAGCTACCACAGAGATAATCCCGGAGTCAAGATTTTTTGTCCAGAGTTTTTTATGTTCTCATGCAAGTACTCATGCAAGTAGTGTTTTCTTTGTTTAACTCTTGAACTGCACAACTAAACCTTGGAGACTGTCTCCTGTGTGCAAATGATAATCAGTCAGAAAAATATTTTTCTTCAGAGAATATATATATCTTATCTTTCTTTCATACTATTCACCATTTCCGGCATTAACGAGGTAGCATTAAGAACAGAGGACTGGGACTGGAGGGAATATCTTCATCTGGCCCTTTTTTCTGTTCTCTCTTTTGGAAAATTAAAAAAAAAACGAGAGGGGAGGATTTCCCATCGCCCGCTCCCTCCCCTTTTGGTCGCCTTCTACGACACGCAGGGAATACATGGGAAATATTCTTTCTCCCCTATCCCAGGGATATATATATATATCTTTCTTTCTTTTCTTTTAAACTATTCGCCATTTCCCGCGTTAGCGAGGTAGCGTTAAGAACAGAGGACTTGGCCTTTTTTGGAATATCCTCACTTGGCCCCCTCTGTTCCTTCTTTTGGAAAATTAAAAAAAAAAGATATATATATATATATATATATATATATATATATATATATATATATATATATATATATATATATATTTTTTTTTTGCCGCTGTCTCCCGCGTTTGCGAGGTAGCGCAAGGAAACAGACGAAAGAAATGGCCCAACCCACCCCTATACACATTTATATACATACGTCCACACACGCAAATATACGTACCTACACAGCTTTCCATGGTTTACCCCAGATGCTTCACATGCCCTGATTCAATCCACTGACAGCACGTCAACCCCGGTATACCACATCGATCCAATTCACTCAATTCCTTACCCTCCTTTCACCCTCCTGCATGTTCAGGCCCCGATCACACAAAATATTTTTCACTCCATCTTTCCACCTCCAATTTGGTCTACCACTTCTCCTTGTTCCCTCCACCTCCGACACACACTTTACCTAACTCAGTCACCAGCTTCTGCAGTTTCTCACATGAATCAGCCACCAGCGCTGTATCATCAGTGAAAAACAACTGACTCACTTCCCAAGCTCTCTCATCCCCAACAGACTTCATACTTGCCCCTCTTTCCAAAACTCTTGCATTCACCTCCCTAACAACCCCATCCATAAACAAATTAAACAACCATGGAGACATCACACACCCCTGCCGCAAACCTACATTCACTGAGAACCAATTACTTTCCTCTCTTCCTACACGTACACATGCCTTACATCCTCGATAAAAACTTTTCACTGCTTCTAACAACTTGCCTCCCACACCATATATTCTTAATACCTTCCACAGAGCATCACTATCAACTCTATCATATACCTTCTCCAGATCCATAAATGCTACATACAAATCCATTTGCTTTTCTAAGTATTTCTCACATACATTCTTCAAAGCAAACACCTGATCCACACATCCTCTACCACTTCTGAAACCACACTGCTCTTCCCCAATCTGATGCTCTGTACATGCCTTCACCCTCTCAATCAATACCCTATCATATAATTTACCAAGAATACTCAACAAACTTATACCTCTGTAATTTGAGCACTCACTCTTATCCCCTTTGCCTTTGTACAATGGCACTATGCACGCATTCTGCCAATCCTCAGGCACCTCTCCATCAGTCATACATACATTAAATAACCTTACCAACCAGTCAATAATACAGTCACCCCCTTTTTTAATAAATTCCACTGCAATACCATCCAAACCTGCTGCCTTGCCGGCTTTCATCTTCTGCAAAGCTTTTACTACCTCTTCTCTGTTTACCAAATCATTTTCCCTAACCCTCTCACTTTGCACACCACTTTGACCAAAACACCCTATATCTATCACTCTATCATCAAACACATTCAACAAACCTTCAAAATACTCACTTCATCTCCTTCTCACATCACCACTACTTGTTATCTCCTCCCCATTTGCGCCCTTCACTGAAGTTCCCATTTGCTCCCTTGTCTTACGCACTTTATTTACCTCCTTCCAGAACATCTTTTTATTCTCCCCAAAATTTAATGATACTCTCTCACTCCAACTCTCATTTGCCCTCTTTTTCACCTCTTGCACCTTTCTCTTGACCTCCTGTCTCTTTCTTTTATACATCTCCCACTCAATTGCATTTTTTCCCTGCAAAAATCGTCCAAATGCCTCTCTCTTCTCTTTCACTAATACTCTTACTTCTTCATCTCATATATATATATATATTTATATTATTTTTTTTTTTTTTTTTTTTTTTTTTTTTTTTATACTTTGTCGCTGTCTCCCGCGTTTGCGAGGTAACGCAAGGAAACAGACGAAAGAAATGGCCCAACCCCCCCCCCATACACATGCACATACACACGTCCACACACGCAAATATACATACCTACACAGCTTTCCATGGTTTACCCCAGACGCTTCACATGCCTTGATTCAATCCACTGACAGCATGTCAACCCCTGTATACCACATCGCTCCAATTCACTCTATTCCTTGCCCTCCTTTCACCCTCCTGCATGTTCAGGCCCCGATCACACAAAATCTTTTTCACTCCATCTTTCCACCTCCAATTTGGTCTCCCTCTTCTCCTCGTTCCCTCCACCTCCGACACATATGTCCTCTTGGTCAATCTTTCCTCACTCATTCTCTCCATGTGCCCAAACCATTTCAAAACACCCTCTTCTGCTCTCTCAACCACGCTCTTTTTATTTCCACACATCTCTCTTACCCTTACGTTACTTACTCGATCAAACCACCTCACACCACCATATATATATATATATATATATATATATATATATATATATATATATATATATATATATACATTTTTTTTTTTTTTTTTATACCTCGTCGCTGTCTCCTGCGTTTGCGAGGTAGCGCAAGGGAACAGACGAAAGAAATGGCCCAACCCCCCCCCATACACATGTACATACACACGTCCACACACGCAAATATACATACCTACACAGCTTTCCATGGTTTACCCCGGACGCTTCACATGCCCTGATTCAATCCACTGACAGCAAGTCAACCCCGGTATACCACATCGCTCCAATTCACTCTATTCCTTGCCCTCCTTTCACCCTCCTGCATGTTCAGGCCCCGATCACACAAAATCTTTTTCACTCCATCTTTCCACCTCCAATTTGGTCTCCCACTTCTCCTCGTTCCCTCCACCTCCGACACATATATCCTCTTGGTCAATCTTTCCTCACTCATTCTCTCCATGTGCCCAAACCGTTTCAAAACACCCTCCTCTGCTCTCTCAACCACGCTATTTTTATTTCCACACATCTCTCTTACCCTTACGTTACTTACTCGATCAAACCACCTCACACCACACATTGTCCTCAAACATCTCATTTCCAGCACATCCATCCTCCTGCGCACAACTCTATCCATAGCCCACGCCTCGCAACAATACAACATTGTTGGAACCACTATTCCTTCAAACATACCCATTTTTGCTTTCCGAGATAATGTTCTCGACTTCCACACATTCTTCAAGGCTCCCAGGATTTTCTCCCCCTCCCCCACCCTATGATCCACTTCCGCTTCCATGGTTCCATCCGCTGCCAGATCCACTCCCAGATATCTAAAACACTTTACTTCCTCCAGGTTTTCTCCATTCAAACTTACCTCCCAATTGACTTGACCCTCAACCTTACTGTACCTAATAACCTTGCTCTTATTCACATTTACTCTTAACTTTCTTCTTTCACACACTTTACCAAACTCAGTCACCAGCTTCTGCAGTTTCTCACATGAATCAGCCACCAGCGCTGTATCATCAGCGAACAACAACTGACTCACTTCCCAAGCTCTCTCATCCCCAACAGACTTCATACTTGCCCCTCTTTCCAAAACTCTTGCATTCACCTCCCCAACAACCCCATCCATAAAGAAATTAAACAACCATGGAGACATCACACACCCCTGCCGCAAACCTACACCCACTGAGAACCAATCACTCTTCTCTCCTCCCACACGTACACATGCCTCACATCCTCGATAAAAACTTTTCACTGCTTCCAACAACTTGCCTCCCACACCTCCACCACACCACATATTCTCAATACCTTCCACAGAGCATCTCCATCAACTCTATCATATGCCTTCTCCAGATCCACAAATGCTACATACAAATCCATTTGCTTTTCTAAGTAAAGGGGATAAGAGTGAGTGCTCAAATTACAGAGGTATAAGGTTGTTGAGTGTTCCTGGTAAATTATATGGGAGGGTATTGATTGAGAGGGTGAAGGCATGTACAGAGCATCAGATTGGGGAAGAGCAGTGTGGTTTCGGAAGTGGTGGAGGATGTGTGGATCAGGTGTTTGCTTTGAAGAATGTATGTGAGAAATACTTAGAAAAGCAAATGGATATATATATATATATATATATATATATATATATATATATATATATATATATATATATATATATATATATATATATATATATATATTTTTTTCTTTTTTTTTTTTTTCAAACTCTTCGCCATTTCCCGCATTAGCGAGGTAGCGTTAAGAACAGAGGACTGGGCCTTTGAGGGAATACCCTCACCTGGCCCAATTCTCTGTTCCTTCTTTTGGAAAATTAAAAAAAAATGAGAGGGGAGGATTTCCAGCCCCCCGCTCCCTCCCCTTTTAGTCGCCTTCTACGACACGCAGGGAATACGTGGGAAGTATTCTTTCTCCCCTGTCCCCTATCATGAGAGGCAAGTGTTTTGGGAGCAGCTGAATGAGTGTGTTAGTGGTTGGTTTTGATGCACAAGACCGGGTTATAGTGATGGGTGATATGAATGCAAAGGTGAGTAATGTGGCAGTTGAGGGAATAATTGGTATTCATGGGGTGTTCAGTGTTGTAAATGGAAATGGTGAAGAGCTTGTAGATTTATGTGCTGAAAAAGGACTGGTGATTGGGAATACCTGGTTTAAAAAGCAAGATATACATAAGTATACGTATGTAAGTAGGAGAGATGGCCAGAGAGCGTTATTGGATTAAGTGATAATTGACAGGCGCGCGAAAGAGAGACTTTTGGATGTTAATGTGCTGAGAGGTGCAACTGGAGGGATGTCTGATCATTATCTTGTGGAGGCTAAGGTGAAGATTTGTATGGGTTTTCAGAAAAGAAGAGTGAATGTTGGGGTGAAGAGGGTGGTGAGAGTAAGTGAGCTTGGGAAGGAGACTTGTGTGAGGAAGTACCAGGAGAGACTGAGTACAGAATGGAAAAAGGTGAGAACAATGGAAGTAAGGGGAGTGGGGGAGGAATGGGATGTATTTAGGGAATCAGTGATGGATTGCGCAAAAGATGCTTGTAGCATGAGAAGAGTGGGAGGTGGGTTGATTAGAAAGGGTAGTGAGTGGTGGGATGAAAAAGTAAGATTATTAGTGAAAGAGAAGAGAGAGGCATTTGGACGATTTTTGCAGGGAAAAAATGCAATTGAGTGGAAGATGTATAAAAGAAAGAGACAGGAGGTCAAGAGAAAGGTGCAAGAGGTGAAAAAGAGGGCAACTGAGAGTTAAGGTGAGAGAGTATTATTGAATTTTAGGGAGAATAAAAAGATGTTCTGGAAGGAGGTAAATAAAGTGCGTAAGACAAGGGAGCAAATGGGAACTTCAGTGAAGGGCGCAAATGGGGAGGTAATAACAAGTAGTGGTGATGTGAGGAGGAGATGGAGTGAGTGTTTTGAAGGTTTGTTGAATGTGTTTGATGATAGAGTGGCAGATATAGGGTGTTTTGGTCGAGGTAGTGTGCAAAGTGAGAGGGTTAGGGAAAATGATTTGGTAAACAGAGAAGAGGTAGTAAAAGCTTTGCGGAAGATGAAAGCCGGCAAGGCAGAAGGTTTGGATGGTATTGCAGTGGAATTTATTAAAAAAGGGGGTGACTGTATTACTGACTGGTTGGTAAGGTTATTTAATGTATGTATGACTGATGGAGAGGTGCCTGAGGATTGGCGGAATGCGTGCATAGTGCCATTGTACAAAGGCAAAGGGGATAAGAGTGAGTGCTCAAATTACAGAGGTATAAGTTTGTTGAGTATTCCTGGTAAATTATATGGGAGGGTATTGATTGAGAGGGTGAAGGCATGTACAGAGCATCAGATTGGGGAAGAGCAGTGTGGTTTCAGAAGTGGTAGAGGATGTGTGGATAAGGTGTTTGCTTTGAAGAATGTATGTGAGAAATACTTAGAAAAGCAAATGGATTTGTATGTAGCATTTATGGATCTGGAGAAGGCATATGATAGAGTTGATAGAGATGCTCTGTGGAAGGTATTAAGAATATATGGTGTGGGAGGCAAGTTGTTAGAAGCAGTGAAAAGTTTTTATCGAGGATGTAAGGCATGTGTACGTGTAGGAAGAGAGGAAAGTGATTGGTTCTCAGTGAATGTAGGTTTGCGGCAGGGGTGTGTGATGTCTCCATGGTTGTTTAATTTGTTTATGGATGGGGTTGTTAGGGAGGTAAATGCAAGAGTCCTGGAAAGAGGGGCAAGTATGAAGTCTGTTGGGGATGAGAGAGCTTGGGAAGTGAGTCAGTTGTTGTTCGCTGATGATACAGCGCTGGTGGCTGATTCATGTGAGAAACTGCAGAAGCTGGTGACTGAGTTTGGTAAAGTGTGTGGAAGAAGAAAGTTAAGAGTAAATGTGAATAAGAGCAAGGTTATTAGGTACAGTAGGGGTTGAGGGTCAAGTCAATTGGGAGGTGAGTTTGAATGGAGAAAAACTGGAGGAAGTGAAGTGTTTTAGATATCTGGGAGTGGATCTGTCAGCGGATGGAACATTGGAAGCGGAAGTGGATCATTGGGTGGGGGAGGGGGCGAAAATTTTGGGAGCCTTGAAAATGTGTGGAAGTCGAGAACATTATCTCGGAAAGCAAAATGGGTATGTTTGAAGGAATAGTGGTTCCAACAATGTTGTATGGTTGCGAGGCGTGGGCTATGGATAGAGATGTGCGCAGGAGGATGGATGTGCTGGAAATGAGATGTTTGAGGACAATGTGTGGTGTGAGGTGGTTTGATCGAGTAAGTAACGTAAGGGTAAGAGAGATGTGTGGAAATAAAAAGAGCGTGGTTGAGAGAGCAGAAGAGGGTGTTTTGAAATGGTTTGGGCACATGGAGAGAATGAGTGAGGAAAGATTGACCAAGAGGATATATGTGTCGGAGGTGGAGGGAACGAGGAGAAGAGGGAGACCAAATTGGAGGTGGAAAGATGGAGTGAAAAAGATTTTGTGTGATCGGGGCCTGAAACATGCAGGAGGGTGAAAGGAGGGCAAGGAATAGAGTGAATTGGAGCATGTGGTATACAGGGGTTGACGTGCTGTCAGTGGATTGAATCAAGGCATGTGAAGCGTCTGGGGTAAACCATGGAAAGCTGTGTAGGTATGTATATTTGCGTGTGTGGACGTGTGTATGTACATGTGTATGGGGGGGGGGTTGGGCCATTTCTTTCGTCTGTTTCCTTGCGCTACCTCGCAAACGCGGGAGACAGCGACAAAGTATAAAATTTAAAAAAAAAATAAAATATAATATATTATATATATCCTGGGATAGGGTGAAAGAATACTTCCCAGTATTCCTCGCGTGTGTAGAAAGCGACTAAGGGACGGGAGCGGGGGCCAGAAATCCTCCCTCCTATGTATTAACTTTCTAAAATGGGAAACAGAAGAAGGAGTCAGCGGGGAGTGTCATCCTCTCGAAGGCTCAGATGGGGTGCCTAAATGTGTGTGGATGTAACCAAGATGTGAAAAAAGGAGAGATAGGTAGTATGTTTGAGGAAAGGAACCTGGATGTTTTGGCTCTGAGTGAAACGAAGCTCAAGGGTAAAGGGGAAGAGTGGTTTGGGAATGTCTTGGGGAGTAAGTCAGGGGTTAGTGAGAGGACAAGAGCAAGGGAAGGAGTAGCATACTCCTGAAACAGGAGTTGTGGAGTATGTGATAGAATGTAAGAAAGTAAATTCTCGATTAATATGGGTAAAATGAAAGTTGATGGAGAGAGGTGGGTGATTATTGGTGCATATGCACCTGGGCATGAGAAGAAAGATCATGAGAGGCAAGAGTTTTGGGAGCAGCTGAATGAGTGTGTTAGTGGTTTTGATGCACGAGACCGGGTTATAGTGATGGGTGATTTGAATGCAAAGGTGAGTAATGTGGCAGTTGAGGGAATAATTGGTATACATGGGGTGTTCAGTGTTGTAAATGGAAATGGTGAAGAGCTTGTAGATTTATGTGCTGAAAAAGGACTGTGATTGGGAATACCTGGTTTAAAAAGCGAGATATACATAAGTATACTTATGTAAGTAGGAGAGATGGCCAGAGAGCGTTATTGGATTACGTGTTAATTGACAGGCGTGCGAAAGAGAGACTTTTGGATGTTAATGTGCTGAGAGGTGCAACTGGAGGGATGTTGATCATTATCTTGTGGAGGCTAAGGTGAAGATTTGTATGGGTTTTCAGAAAAGAAGAGTGAATGTTGGGGTGAAGAAGGTGGTGAGAGTAAGTGAGCTTGGGAAGGAGACCTGTGTGAGGAAGTACAGGAGAGACTGATGTACAGAATGGAAAAAGGTGAGAACAATGGAAGTAAGGGGAGTGGGGGAGGAATGGGATGTATTTAGGGAATCAGTGATGGATTGCGCAAAAGATGCTTGTGGCATGAGAAGAGTGGGAGGTGGGCTGTTTAGAAAGGGTAGTGAGTGGTGGGATGAAGAAGTAAGGTATTAGTGAAAGAGAAGAGAGAGGCATTTGGACGATTTTTGCAGGGAAAAAATGCAATTGAGTGGGAGATGTATAAAAGAAAGAGACAGGAGGTCAAGAGAAAGGTGCAAGAGGTGAAAAAAAGGGCAAATGAGAGTTGGGGTGAGAGATATCATTAAATTTTAGGGAGAATAAAAAGATGTTCTGGAAGGAGGTAATAATAGGGTCGTAAGACAAGGGAGCAAATGGGAACTTCAGTGAAGGGCGTAAATGGGGAGGTGATAACAAGTAGTGGTGATGTGAGAAGGAGATGGAATGAGTATTTTGAAGGTTTGTTGAATGTGTTTGATGATAGAGTGGCAGATATAGGGTGTTTAGGTCGAGGTGGTGTGGAAAGTGAGAAGGTTAGGGAAAATGATTGTGTAAACAGAGAAAAGGTAGTAAAAGTTTTGCGGAAGATGAAAGCCGGCAAGGCAGCAGGTTTGGATGGTATTGTATTGGAATTTATTAAAAAAGGGGGTGACTGTATTGTTGACTGGTTGGTAAGGTTATTTAATGTATGTATGACTCATGGTGAGGTGCCTGAGGATTGGCGGAATGCGTGCATAGTGCCATTGTACAAAGGCAAAGGGGATAAGAGTGAGTGCTCAAATTACAGAGGTATAAGTTTGTTGAGTATTCCTGGTAAATTATATGGGAGGGTATTGATTGAGAGGGTGAAGGCATGTACAGAGCATCAGATTGGGGAAGAGCAGTGTGGTTTCAGAAGTGGTAGAGGATGTGTGGATCAGGTGTTTGCTTTGAAGAATGTATGTGAGAAATACTTAGAAAAGCAAATGGATTTGTATGTAGCATTTATGGATCTGGAGAAGGCATATGATAGAGTTGATAGAGATGCTCTGTGGAAGGTATTAAGAATATATGGTGTGGGAGGCAAGTTGTTAGAAGCAGTGAAAAGTTTTTATCGAGGATGTAAGGCATGTGTACGTGTAGGAAGAGAGGAAAGTGATTGGTTCTCAGTGAATGTAGGTTTGCGGCAGGGGTGTGTGATGTCTCCATGGTTGTTTAATTTGTTTATGGATGGGTTGTTAGGGAGGTAAATGCAAGAGTCTTGGAAAGAGGGGCAAGTATGAAGTCTGTTGGGGATGAGAGAGCTTGGGAAGTGAGTCAGTTGTTGTTCGCTGATGATACAGCGCTGGTGGCTGATTCATGTGAGAAACTGCAGAAGCTGGTGACTGAGTTTGGTAAAGTGTGTGGAAGAAGAAAGTTAAGAGTAAATGTGAATAAGAGCAAGGTTATTAGGTACAGTAGGGTTGAGGGTCAAGTCAATTGGGAGGTGAGTTTGAATGGAGAAAAACTGGAGGAAGTGAAGTGTTTTAGATATCTGGGAGTGGATCTGTCAGCGGATGGAACCATGGAAGCGGAAGTGGATCATAGGGTGGGGGAGGGGGCGAAAATTTTGGGAGCCTTGAAAAATGTGTGGAAGTCGAGAACATTATCCCGGAAAGCAAAAATGGGTATGTTTGAAGGAATAGTGGTTCCAACAATGTTGTATGGTTGCGAGGCGTGGGCTATGGATAGAGTTGTGCGCAGGAGGATGGATGTGCTGGAAATGAGATGTTTGAGGACAATGTGTGGTGTGAGGTGGTTTGATCGAGTAAGTAACGTAAGGGTAAGAGAGATGTGTGGAAATAAAAAGAGCGTGGTTGAGAGAGCAGAAGAGGGTGTTTTGAAATGGTTTGGGCACATGGAGAGAATGAGTGAGGAAAGATTGACCAAGAGGATATATGTGTCGGAGGTGGAGGGAACGAGGAGAAGAGGGAGACCAAATTGGAGGTGGAAAGATGGAGTGAAAAAGATTTTGTGTGATCGGGGCCTGAACATGCAGGAGGGTGAAAGGAGGGCAAGGAATAGAGTGAATTGGAGCGATGTGGTATACAGGGGTTGACGTGCTGTCAGTGGATTGAATCAAGGCATGTGAAGCGTCTGGGGTAAACCATGGAAAGCTGTGTAGGTATGTATATTTGCGTGTGTGGACGTGTGTATGTACATGTGTATGGGGGGGGGTTGGGCCATTTCTTTCGTCTGTTCCTTGCGCTACCTCGCAAACGCGGGAGACAGCGACAAAGTATAAAAAAAAAAAAAAAAAAAAAAAATATTTATTATATATTATATTATATTTTATTTTAATATTATATTTTAATTACCATTTATTATATATATATTTAAATAATTATAATAACATTTATATTAATATATATTTATATAAATAACTAAAATATAATTAATTTATATAAATATACAAATTAAAAATAATATATTAAATTAATATTATTTTTTTGCCTTTTTATTCCATGCATGTCCTGGTCTCCCCGTTTGCGGGTAGCGCAGGAAAAGAAAAAAGGCCACCCCCATTCCAGCTGTATTTTACATAGCACAACCAATCCCTTTTCCATACCCAAAACTTTCCATTTGGTTTACCCCAGACGCTTCACATGCCCTGATTCAATCCATTTACAGCACGTCACCCCGGTATACCACATCGTCCAATTCACTCTATTCCCTTTCCCCCTTTCACCCTCCTGCATGTTCAGCCCCGATCACCAAATCTTTTTTACTCATCTTTCCACCTCAATTTGGGCTCCTCTTCTCCTTTGTTCCCTTCCACCTCACACATATATCTCTTGGTCAATCTTTCCTCACTCATTCTCTCCATGGCCCAACCATTTCAAAACACCCTCTTCTGCTCTCTCAACCACGCTCTTTTTATTTCCACACATCTCTCTTACCCCTTACTTACTTACCGATCAAACCACCTCACACCACATTTGTCCTCAAACATCTCTTTCCAGCACATCCACCCCCCTCCACAAACTCTATCCATAGCCACGCCTTTCCCCATACAACATTGTTGGAACCACTATTCCTTCAAAATACCCATTTTTGCTTTCCGAGAAATGTTCTCGACTTCCCACATTCTTAAGGCTCCAGAATTTTCGCCCCCTCCCACCTATGATTCACTTCGCTTCCATGGTTCCATCCGCTGCCAGATCAAATCCCAGATATCTAAAACACTTTATTCCTCCAGTTTTTCTCCATTCAAACTTCCTTTCCCCAATTTGACTTGACCCTCAACCTTACTGTCCTAATAACTTTTCTCTTTTTCACATTTACTCTTAACTTTCTTCTTCACACACTTTACCAAAATCAGTCACCGCTGCAGTTTCTCACATGAATCGCCACCAGCTGTATCATCAGCGAAAACAACTGACTCACTTCCAAGCTCTTCATCCCAACGACTCATACTTGCCCTCTTTCCAAAACTCTTGCATTCACCTCCTACAACCTATCCATAAACCAATTAAACAAACCCTGGGGACATCCCACCCCGGGGAAACCTCATTCTTTAAACCCAAACACTTTTCCCCTTTTTCCTAAGTTAATGCCTTTCTCCCGATAAAAAAATTTTTAGTTTTTACAAATTTTCCCCCACCCTATATTTTTAAACCCCTTTCCCCAGAGATCTCTTAACTCTATCATCCTTTTTCCCGATTTAAATTAATTTCAAATCCTTTTTTCTGATTTCTCACATCTTTTTTCAAAGCAAAAAACCCCGATCCAACATCCTTACCCCTTTGAAACCACAGCTCTTCCCCATCTGATCTCTTACATGCCTTCACCCTCTCAATCAATACCCCCCCCATAAATTTCCCCGGAATACCAACAACTTTTACCTTTTTAATTAGCACTCATCTTATCCCCTTTGCCTTTTTACAATGGCACTATGCAGCATTTGCCCAAACCTAGGCACCTCACCCCATGATCATACATAATTAATAACCTTACAACAAGTCAACAATACATTACCCCTTTTTTTTAATTCACTCAATACCATCCAAAAATGCGCCCTTGCCGGCTTTATCTTCGCAACGTTTTAATTACCTCTTTCTCTGTTTACTTAAATCATTTTCCCTACCCTCTCACTTTGCACACCACCTCGACCAAAACACCTATATCTGCACTTCTCATCAAACACATTCAACAAACCTTCAACTACTACACTCCACTCTCCTTACTCACATCACCACTACTTCTTTATCCCCCTCCCATTAGTCCCCTTCACTCACGTTCCCATATGCTCCCAATTCATACACGCAACTATATTTACCTCCTACCCAAAATTCTTTTTTATTCTTCCATAAAAATTTTATGCTACTCTCTCACCCCCAAATCTCAATTTGCCTCTTTTTCACCTCTCTGCACTTTCTCTTGTACCTCCTGCCTACTTTCCTTTATACATCTTCCCACTCGATTTCATTTTTCCTGCAAAAATCAATCCATATGGCTCTCTCTTCTCTTTCACTAATAATTCTTACTTCTTCATCCCACACTTCACTACCTTTCTAATCAACCCATCTCCCTACGCTTTCATGCCACAAGCATCTTTTGCGCAAGTTGATCACTGATTCCTAAATTAATCCCATTCCTCCCCCACTCCCCTTCCTCCTTTGTACTCATCCTGATTTTCCATTTTGTACTCAGTCTTTTGGTACTTCCTCCACAAGTCTCTTCAAGCTCATTCTCTCACACTCTCTTCACCCCCACATTGCTCTCTTCTTTTCTGAAAAACCGTACAACTCGTCACTTCGCTGACAAGATAATGATCAGAATCCTTCAGTTGCACCTTCAGCACATTAACTTCTAAAAGTCTCTTTTTGGTGCCTATCAATTACAGTAATCTATGTAATTCTTTTATGTATTTATTTTGCTTTGTCTCTGTCTCCCGCATTAGCGAGTTAGCGCAAGGGAAAGAGAAAGAATTGGCCCAACCCACCCACATACATCATGTAATATACCTACACTTCTACACATGCAAATTATACATATTATACATCTCAACATATACGTATATATGATAACACACATACACATTTACATAATCATACTGTCTGCATTTATTCATTTCCACTTGCCACCCCATCACTCATGAAATGTCAACCCCATCCCACGTTGCTGCGTAGGTTAGCCTAGGTTAAGAGAACAAAAGCCACATTTGTTCACACTAGTCTTAGCTGTCATTGTATAATGCACTGGAAACCACAGCTCTTTTTCCACATCCAGGTAACCACAGAACTTTCCTTGGTTTACCCCAGATGCTTTCAAATGCCCTGGTCAATCATTGCGCAAGTCGATCCTGGTATATGCATCATCAGGGGAGATACGAGAGAATATAAGTCTGTTAATATACATTGAAGAAGAAACAAAGCTAGGACGCCATTTGAGTAAACATGTGATTGTCCAAAACATACAACGAAGAATTCATAAACTTTCATTTTACACATTTTATTAGCAATAAATTGAACTATTTGTATAGACCATCAGAATATTAGATTATAATTCTTTGTGTATTTGATAATAGAAGATTCCAATGATATTTTTCTTGGTAATAGAGTTAGAGTTAATAAAAATATGGTATTACTCCAGTCAATACATGATCATTGTTTTAACGTGATTAAACAAGGCCTTTGTTTCCTGTCCCGTTTTATGGCTATAGTTATGTTGCTAAAAGTCTAACAGAAAGATCCTTACCAGTTGCCGAACATAAAATTTATCACAATTTCCACAAGGCTTTTTTTATTAGAAGCATCCAATAGGAATTTTCTGGTGAATTCTGATAAGATATTCTTTATAGTCTTATTTTGCTAAGCAATTTTAATTAAGGATTTAAGCATCATGGGAAGCAAGTGAAATTATTATTTTTAAGGGGACGAACTAAAAGATTCTTGGTGTCAATAGGAGGTTTGGGTTCATCTCTAAAGAATGATTTCTTTGCATAACTTAAGGGATTATCAAGAAGATTAGGGTACTTAACTTAGATCCAATAGAATATATCTGCTCAAAACTAACATCAATAAACTCTGGACTGCAAATAGTAATGCTAAGGAAATAGGTTGAAAATGTATGATTAAAAAAATTTAACTCTGGTCTTGTGAGATGATGTAAATATGGATATATGAGCTAACATTGGTGGGTTTTCGTATATGCTAAACTTAACTTGTTCCTTGCCTTTGGATCAATAAAATCTAAAAATGGTTTAACATACAGTATTTCATTTTTCTACAGTACAAATTTCATGGATGGTGCTAAAGTGTTAAGTTAAGGAGAAAAATATTTGTAAATTTTCATTTGTTGGTCAAACACAAAGAACATTATCTACAACCTGAACCAAATTGCTTAGAAGGTAAGATATCCTTTAGTAATTTTGTTTAAAAAAATTCCATATAAAGATTACGGTAGATGCAGGTGAAGAAGGTTACCAATTGCCATACCAAATTTCTGAGCATAATAATTCCATTGAATTGAAAATAACAGACTTTTATACACAATTCTATCAGTTCATGGGGAAAACAGACTTTGAACAGGTTTTGGTTTAAATGAATATCATCATGACATCAATAGATTATTCTTAAAGGTTATCAACTGGAACTTCTTTAGTGAAGTGAAGGGGGGAAACATCAAAACTAACTAGTTTGAAATCAAAATTAAAATTGATATTGTTAGCTTGTTGCTGAATCTACATTGTTCATGATATCTAGAATTTGATACCATACCCACTAAGGCTTAAGTAAAAAAACTAACCTTTTGATAATTTATATGTGATGGAGACCTATCTGAGTCACTTTATGTCTTGCTGGAAAATTCTGGTTATGTGTTTTGAATAAAAGTCTCATACATATATGGCAATGAAGGGAACAAAGATGACAAACTTGATAAGAGAACTATTACCTTTCAACAACAAAACTTCATTCTTTATTGAAATGAGAATTAATGCTTCTAAGGGATTTTACTTTGTATCAGAATATGTTTGTCACTCATTTAGAAGATATTCATTTTAGATGAATAGTTACTTTTGTCTAAAATCACTACTAGTGTGCCTTATTGCTTTAGTATTATGGTATATCCTTCTTTTTTCAATGTGTTGATAGCTCTTATAAATCTTTTAGGGCAATTTGGTTCCATGGTTTTGACAAACTGGCATAAACTATACCCTTACAGATATTAATTTCATCTTTTCTT
>NC_092230.1:12461439-12591390 GCF_036320965.1 Panulirus ornatus | reverse complement strand
TCTTTCATCTGTTTCCTTGAGCTACCTTGCAGGCACGGGAGACAGCGACAAAGCAAAATAATAATAATAATTTTTTTTTTTTTTTTGCTTTCTCGCTGTCTCCCGCGTTTGCGAGGTAGCGCAAGGAAACAGACGAAAGAAATGGCCCAACCCACCCCCATACACATGTATATACATACACGTCCACACACACAAATAGACATACCTACACAGCTTTCCATGGTTTACCCCAGACGCTTCACATGCCCTGATTCAATCCACTGACAGTACGTTAACCCCGGTATACCACATCGATCCAATTCACTCTATTCCTTGCCCTCCTTTCACCCTCCTGCATGTTCAGGCCCCGATCACACAAAATCTTTTTCACTCCATCTTTCCACCTCCAATTTGGTCTCCCACTTCTCCTCGTTCCCTCCACCTCCGACACATATATCCTCTTGGTCAATCTTTCCTCACTCATTCTCTCCATGTGTCCAAACCATTTCAAAACACCCTCTTCTGCTCTCTCAACCACGCTCTTTTTATTTCCACACATCTCTCTTACCCTTACGTTACTTACTCGATCAAACCACCTCACACCACACACTGTCCTCAAACATCTCATTTCCAGCACATCCACCCTCCTGCGCACAACTCTATCCATAGCCCAAGCTTCGCAACCATACAAAATTGTTGGAACCACTATTCCTTCAAGCATACCCATTTTTGCTTTCCGAGATAATGTTCTCAACTTCCACACTTTCTTCAAGGCTCCCAGGATTTTCGCCCCCTCCCCCACCCTATGATCCACTTCTGCTTCCATGGTTCCATCCGCTGCCAGATCCACTCCCAGATATCTAAAACACTTTACTTCCTCCAGTTTTTCTCCATTCAAACTTACCTCCCAATTAACTTGACCCTCAACCCTACTGTACCTAATAACCTTTCTTTCAAACTATTCGCCATTTCCCGCATTAGCAAGGTAGTGTTAAGAACAGAGGACTGGGCCTCTGAGGGAATATTCTCACCTGGCCCCCTTCTCTGTTACTTCTGGAAAATTAAAAAAAAACTAAACAAGAGGGAAAGATTGTTGAGTATTCCTGGGAAATTATATGGGAGGGTATTGATTGAGAGGGTGAAGGTATATACAGAGCATCAGATTGGGGAAGAGCAGTGTGGCTTCAGAAGTGGTAGAGGATGTGTGTATCAGGTGTTTGCTTTGAAGAATGTATGTGAGAAATAATTAGAGAAACAAATGGTTTTGAGTGTAGTATTTATGGATCTGGAGAAGGCATATGATAAGAGGTGATAGAGATGCTCTGTGGAAGGTATTAAGAATACATGGTGTGGGAGGCAAGTTGTTAGAAGCATTGAAAAGTTTTTATCGAGGATGTATGGCACGTGTACGGGTAGGATGAGAGGAAAGTGACTGGTCCCCAGTGAATGTCGGTTTGCGGCAGGTGGTGTGTGATGTCTCTATGGTTGTTTAATTTGTTTATGGATGGGGTTATTAGGGAGGTGAATGCAAGAGTTTTGGAGAGGAGCAAGTATGCAGTCTGTTGTGGATGAGAGAGCTTGGAAAGTGAGTTAGTTGTTGTTCGATAATGATACAGCGCTGGTGGCTGATTCGGGTGAGAAACTGCAGAAGCTGGTGACTGAGTTTGGTAAAGTGTGTGAAAGAAGAAAGCTGAGAGTAAATGTGAATAAGAGCAAGGTTATGAGGTACAGTAGGGTTGAAGGACAATGATATCAATTGGGAGGTAAGCTTGAATGGGGAAAAACTGGAAGTGAAGTGTTTTAGATATCTGCGAGTGGATTTGGCAGCAGATGGAACCATGGAAGTGGAAGTGGGTCACAGGGTAGAGGAGGAGGGTGAAAGTTCTGGGAGTGTTGAAGAATGTGTGGAAGGCGAGAACATTATCTCGGAAAGCAAAAATGGGTATGTTTGAAGGATTAGTGGTTCCAATAATGTTATGTGGTTGCGAGGCGTGGGCCATAGATAGACTTGTGCGGAGGACGGTGGATGTGTTGGAAATGAGATGTCTGAGGACAATATGTTGTGTTAGGTGGTTTGATTAAGAAAGTAATGAAAGGGTAAGAGAGATATGTGGTACTAAAAAGAGTGTGGTTGAGAGAGCAAAAGAGGGTGTTTTGAATTGGTTCGGTCGCAAGGAGAGAATGAGTGAGGAAAGATTGACAACGAGGATATATGTATCAGAGGTGGAAGGAAAGAGAAGTGGGAGATCAAATTGGAGGGGGAAAGATAGAGTGAAAAAGATTTTGAGTGATCAGGGCCTGAACATACAAAGGGTGAAAGCGTGCAAGAAATAGAGTGAAATGGAACGATGTGGTATACCGGGGTTGACGTGCTCTCAATGGATTGAACCAGGGCATGTGAAGCGTCTGGAGTAAATCATGGAAAGTTTTGTGCAGCCCGGATGTGGAAAGGGAGCTGTGGTTTCGGTGCATTACACATGACATCTAGAGACTGTGTGTGAACGAATGTGGCCTTTGTTGTCTTTTCCTAGTGCTACCTAGTGCGCATGTGGAAGGAGTGGGTTGTCATTTCATGTGTGGTGGTGTGGCAATGGGAATGAATAAAGGCAGCAAGTATGAATTATGTGCATGTGTATATATGTCTGTGTATGTATATATATCAATACGTTGAAGTGTATAGGGATGTATATGTGTGTGTGTGGACAGGTATGTATATACATGTGTATGTAGGTGGGTTGGGCCATTCTTTCGTCTGTTTCCTTGCGCTACCTCGCCAATGCGGGAGATGGCGACAGAATATAATAAAATAATGAATAAATGAAAATAGATATAATATAAGTGAGCTTGGGAAGGAGACTTGTGTGAGGAAGTACCAGGAGAGACTGAGTGCAGAATGGAAAAAGGTGAGAACAAAGGACATAAGGGGAGTTAGGGAAGAATGGAATGAATTTAAGGAAGCAGTGATGGCTTGTGCAAAATACGCTTTTGGCATGAGAGGCATGGGAGTTGGGTAGATAGAAAGGGTAGTGAGTGGTGGGATGAAGAAGTAAGATTATTAGTGAAAGAGAAGAGAGAAGCATTTGTTTGAATTTTGCGGTGAAATAATGCAAACAACTGGGAGATATATAAAATAAAAGAGGCAGGAGGTCAAGAGAAAGGTGCAAGAGGCAAAAAAGAGGGCAAGTGAGAGTTGGGGTGAAAGAGTATCATTAAATTTTAGGGAGAATAAAAAGTTGTTTCGGATCGAGGTAAATAAAGTGCGTAAGAGAAGAGAATAAATGGTAACATCGGTGAAGGGGGTTAATGGGAGGTGATAACAAGTAGTGTTGATATGAGAAGGAGATGCAGTGAGTATTTTGAAGGTTTGTTGAATGTGTTTGGTGATAGAGTGGCAGATATAGGGTGTTTTGGTTGAGGTGGTGTGCAAAGTGAGAGGGTTAGGGAGAATCATTTGGTAAACAGAGAAGTGGTAGTAAAAGCTTTGCAGTAGATGAAAGCTGGCAAGGAAGAGGGTTTGGATAGTATTGTGGTGGAATTTATCAAAAAAGGGGGTGACTGTGTTGTTCACTGGTTGGTAAGGATATTTTATGTATGTATGACTCATGGTGAGGTGCCTGAGGATTGGCAGAATGCATGCACAGTGTCATTGTACAAACCTAAAGGGGATAAAGGTGAGTGCTCAAATTCCTGGGAAATTATGTGGGAGGGTATTGATTGAGAAGGTGAAAGCATGTACAGAGCATCAGATTGGGGAAGAGCAGTGCAATTCAGAAGTGGAAGAGGATGTGTGGATCAGGTGTTTGCTTTGAAGAATATATGTGAGAAATACTCAGAAAAGCAAATGGATTTGTATGTAGCATTTATGGATCTGGAGAAGGCATATGATAGAGTTGATAGAGATGCTCTGTGGAAGGTATTAAGAATATATGGTGTGGGAGGCAAGGATGTATGGCATGTGTACCAGCAGGAAGAGAGGAAAGTCATTGGTTCTCAGTGAATGTCGTTTTGTGCCACGGGTGCGTGATGTCTCCATGGTTGTTTAATTTGTTTATGGATGGGTTGTCAGGGAGGTGAATGCAAGAGTTTTGGAGAGAGGGGCAGGTATGCAGTCTGTTGTGGATGAGAGAGATTGGGAAGTGAGTCAGTTGTTCTTTGCTTATGATACAATGCTGGTGGCTGATTCGGGTGAGAAACTGCAGGAGCTGGTGACTGAGTTTGGTAAACTGTGCGAAAGAAGAAAGCTGAGAGTAAATATGTCAATCAGAGCAAGGATATTAGGTACAGTAGGGTTGAGGGACAAGTCAATTGGGAGGTAAGTTTGAATGGAGAAAAACTGGAGGAAGTGAAGTGTTTTAGATATCTGGGAGTGGATTTGGCAGTGGGTGGACCCATGAAAGTGGAAGTGAGTCACAGGGTGGGGGAGGGGGTGAAAGTTATGGGAGCGTTGAAAAATGTGTGGAAGGTGAGAACATTATCTTGGAAAGCAAAAATGGGTATGTTTGAAGGAATAGTGGTTCTAACAATATTATATGGTTGCGAGGCATGGGCTATAGATAGAGTTGTGCAGAGGACGGTGGATGTGTTGGAAATGAGATGTTTGAGGACAATATGTGGTGTGAGATGGTCAGATCGAATAAGTAATAAAAGGGTAAGAGAGATGTGTGGTAGTAAAAAAGAGTGTGGTTGAGAGAGTAGAAGAGGGCGTTTTGAAATGGTTTGGTCACATGGAGAGAATGAGTGAGGATAGATTCACAAAGAGGATATATGTGTTAGAGGTGGAGGGAACGAGGAGAGGGGGAAGACCAAATTGGAGATGGAAAGATGGAGTGAAAAAGATTTTGAGTGATCGGGGCCTGAACATGCAGGAGTGTGAAAGGCATGCAAGGAATAGAGTGAAAAGGAATGATGTGGTATACTGGGGTCGATGTGCTGTCAATAGATTGAACCAGGGCATGTGAAGCGTCTGGGGTAAACCATGGAAAGTTTTGTGGGGTCTGGAAGTGGAAAGGGAGCTCTGGTTTCGGTGCATTATACATGACAGCTAGAGACTGAGTGTGAACAGATGTGGCCTTTGTTGTCTTTTCCTAGCAATACCTTGCATGCAAGCAGGGGGAGGGGGTTGTCATTTTATGTGTGGCGGGGTGGCGCCAGGAAAAAGGGATGCAAGTATGAATTATGTGGTTCATTCCAATGACAGCACGTCGACCCCAGTATACCACATTGTCCCACTTCGCTCTATTCCTGGCACGCCTTTCACCCTCTTGCATGTTCAGGCCCCGATCACTCAAAATCTTTTTCACTCCATCTTTCCATCTCCAATTTGGTCTTCCCCTTCTCCTCATGCTCTCCACCTCTGACACATATATCCTCCTTGTCAATCTTTTCTTACTCATTCTCTCCATGTAACCAAACCATTTCAAAACACCCTCTTCTGCTCGCTCAACCACATTCTTTTTATTTGAACACATCTCTCTTACCCTTTAATTACTTATATGATCAAACCACCACACACCATATGTTGTCCTCAAACATCTCATTTCCAACACATCCAACCTCCTCTGCACAACTCTATCTATAGCCCATGCCTCGCAACCATATAACATTGTTGGAACCACTAATCCTTCAAACATACCCATTTTTGCTTTCCAAGGAAACGTTCTTGACTTCCACCCATTCTTTAACACTCCCAGAACTTTTGCCCCCTTTCTCACGCCATAATTCACTTCCACTTCCATGGTTCCATCTGCTGCCAAATCCACTCCCAAATATATAAAACACTTCACTTCCTCCAGTTTTTCTCCATTCAAACTTACCTCCCAACTAAATTGTCCCTCAACCCTACTGTACCTAATAACCTTGCTCTTACTCACATTTACTCTCAGCTTTCTTCTTTCACACACTTTACCAAACTCAGTCACCATCTTCTGCAGTTTCTCACACGAATCAGCCACCAGTGCCTCATCATCAGTGAACAACAACTGACTCATTTCCCAAGCTCTCTCATCCACAACAGACTGCATACTTGCCCCTCTTTCCAAAACTCTTGCATTCACCTCCCTAACAACCCCATCCATAAACAAATTAAACAACCATGGAGGCATCACGCACCACTGCCGCAAACCAACATTAACTGAGAACCAATAACTTTCCTCTCTTCCTACATGTACACATGCCTTACATCCTCGATAAAAACTTTTCACTGCTTCTAACAACTTGCCTCCCACCCCATACATTCTTAATACCTTCCAAAGGGCATCTCTATCAACTCTATCACATGCTTTCTCCAGATCCATAAATGCTACATACAAATCCATTTGCTTTTCTAAGTATTTCTCTCATACATTCTTCAAGGCAAACACCTGATCCATACATCCTGTACCACTTCTGTAACCACACTGCTCTTCCCCAATTTGATGCTCTGTACATGCCTTCACCCTCTCAATCAATACCATACCATATAATTTCCCAGGAATACTCAACAAACTTATACCTCTGTAATTTGACCACTCACTTTTATCCCCTTTGCCTTTGTACAATGGCACTATGCAAGCATTCCGCCAATCATCAGGCACCTCACCATGAGTCATACATACATTAAATAACCTTACCAACCAGTCACCAATACAGTCACCCCCATTTTTAATAAATTCCACTGCAATACCATCCAAACTCGCTGCACTTGCCGGCTTTCATCTTCCGCAAAGCTTCTACTACCTCTTCTCTGTTTACCAAATCATTTTCCCTAACCCTCTCACTTTGCACACCACCGAGACCAAAACCCTATATCTGCCACTCTATCATCAAACACATTCAACAAACCTTCAAAATACTCACTCCATCTCCTTCTCACATCACCACTACTTATCACCTTCCCATTAGTCCCCTTCACAGACGTTCCCATTTGTTCCCTCATCATACGCACTTTATTTACCTCCTTCCAATACATCTTTTTATTCTCCCTAGAATTTAATGATACTCTCTCACCCCAACTCTCATTTGCCCTCTTTTTCACCTATTGCACCTTTCTCTTGACCTCTTGCCTCTTTCTTTTATACATCTCCCAATCATTTCCAGTATTTCCCTGCAAATATCATCCAAATGCCTCTCTCTTCTCTTTCACTAATAATCTTACTTCTTCATCCCACCACTCACTACCCTTTCTATTCTGCCCACCTCCCATGCTTCTCATGCCACAAGCATTTTTTGTGCAAGCCATCACTGCTTCCCTAAATACATCCCATTCCTCCCCCACTCCCCTTACCTTCTTTGTTCTCACCTTTTTCCATTCTGTACTCAGTCTCTCCTGGTTCTTCCTCACACAAGTCTCCTTCCCAAGCTGACTTACTCTCACCACTCTTTTCACCCCAACATTCTCTCTTCTCTTCTGAGAACCTCTACAAATCTTCACCTTCGCGTCCACAAGATAATGATCTGACATCCCTCCAGTTGCACCTCTCAGCACATTAACATCCAAAATCTCTCTCGCACGCCTATTAATTAACACGTAATCCAATACTGCTCTCTGGCCATCTCTCCTACTTACATACGTATACTTATGTATATATCTCTTTTTAAACCTGGTATTCCCAATCACAGTCCTTTTTCAGCACATAAATCTACAAGCTCTTCACCATTTCCTTTTACATACATACATACATATTCATTTATTTACTTTGCTTTGTCGCTGTCTCCTGCGTTAGCGAGGTAGTGCAAGGAAACAGACGAAAGAATGGCCCAAACCATCCACATACACATGTATATACATACACGTCCACACACGCAAATATACATACCTATACACCTCAATGTACACATATATATACACACACAGACATATACATACATACACATGTACATAATTCATACTGTCTGCCTTTATTTATTCCCATCGCCACCCCGCCACACATGGAATAACAACCCCCTCCCCCTCATGTGTGCGAGGTAGCGCTAGGAAAAGACAACAAAGGCCCCATTCGTTCACACTTAGTCTCTAGCTGTCATGTAATAATGCACCGAAACCACAGCTCCCTTTCCACATCCAGGCCCCACAGAACTTTCCATGGTTTACCCCAGACGCTTCACATGCCCTGGTTCCATCCATTGACAGCACGTCGACCCCGGTATACCACATCGATCCAATTCACTCTATTCCATGCTCGCCTTTCACCCTCCTGCATGTTCAGGCCCCGATCACTCAATATCCTTTTCACTCAATCTTTCCACCTCCAATTTGGTCTCCCACTTCTCCTCATTCCCTCTACCTCTTGGTCAATCTTTCCTCACTCATTCTCTCCATGTGACCAAACTATTTCAAAACACCCTCTTCTGCTCTCTCAACCACACTCTTTTTATTACCACACATCTCTCTTACCCTCACATTACTTACTCGATCAAACCACCTCACACCACATATTGTCCTTAAACATATCATTCCCAGCACACCCACCCTCCTGCGCACAACTCTATCCATAGCCCACGCCTCGCAACCATACAACATTGTTGGAACCACTATTCCTTCAAACATACCCATTTTTGCTTTCCGAGATAATGTTCTCCACTTCCACACATTCTTCAAGGCTCCCAGAGTTTTCACCCCCTCCCCCACCCTATGATCCACTTCCGCTTCCATGGTTCCATCCGCTGACAGATCCACTCCCAGATTTCTAAAACACTTTACTTCCTCCAGTTTTTCTCCATTCAAACTTACCTCCCAACTGACTTGTCCTTCAACCCTACTGTACCTAATACCCTTGCTCTTATTCACATTTACTCTTAACTTCTTTCACACACTTTACCAAACTCAGTCACCAGCTTCTGCACTTTCTCACATGAATCAGCCACCAGTGCTGTATCATTAGCGAACAACAACTGACTCACTTCCCAAGCTCTCTCATCCACAACAGACTGCATACATGCCCCTCTTTCGAAAACTCTTGAATTCACCCTCCTAACAACCCCATCCATAAATAGATTAAACAACCATGAAGACATCATACACCCCTGCCACAAACCTACATTCACTGAGAACCAATCACTTTCCTCTCTTCCTACACGTACACATGCCTTACATCCTCGATAAAAACTTTTCACTGCTTCTAACAACTTGCCTCCCACACCATATATTCTTAATACCTTCCACAGAGCATCTCTATCAACTCTATCATATGCCTTCTCCAGATCCATAAATGCTACATACAAATTCATTTGCTTTTTGAGTACTTCTCACATACATTCTTCAAAGGAAACACCTGATCCACACATCCTCTACCACTTTTGAAACCACACTGCGCTTCCCTAATATGATGCTCTGTACATGCCTTCACCCTCTCAATCAATACCCTCCCATATAATTTACCAGGAATACTCAACAAACTTATACCTCTGTAATTTGAGCACTCACTCTTATCCCCTTTGCCTTTGTACAATGGCACTATGCAAGCATTCTGCCAATCCTCAGGCACCTCACCATGAGTCATACATACATTAAATAACCTTACCAACCAGTCAACAATACAGTCACTCCCTTTTTTAATAAATTCCACTGCAATAACATCCAAATCTGCTGCCTTGCCGGCTTTCATCTGTCGCAAAGCTTTTACTACCTCTTCTTTGTTTACCAAATCATTTTCCCTAACCCTCTCACTTTGCACACCACCTCGACCAAAACACCCTATATCTGCCACTCTAACATCAAACCTTCAAAATACTCACTCCATCTCCTTCTCACATCACCACTACTTGTTATCACCTTCCCATTAGCCCCCTTCACTGAAGTTCCCATTTGCTCACTTGTTTTATGCACTTTATTTACCACCTTCCAAAACATCTTTTTATTCTCCCTAAAATCTAATGATACTCTCTCACCCCAACTCTCATTTGCCCTCTTTTTCACCTCTTGCACCTTTCTCTTGACCTCCTGCCTCTTTCTTTTATACTTCTACCAATCATTTGCATTTTTTCCCCTACAAAAATCGTCCAAATGCCTCTCTCTTCTCTTTCACTAATAATCTTACTTCTTCATCCCACCACTCACTACCCTTTCTAATCAACCCACCTCCCATGCTTCTCATGCCACAAGCATCTTTTGCGCAAGCCATCACTGCTTCCCTAAATACATCCCATTCCTCCCCCACTCCCCTTATCTCCTTTGTTCTCACCTTTTTCCATTCTGTACTCAGTCTCTCCTTGTATTTCCTCACACAAGTCTCCTTCCCAAGCTCACTTACTCTCACCACTCTCTTTACCCCAACATTCTCTCTTCTTTTCTGAAAACCCCTACAAATCTTCACCTTCGCCTCCACAAGATAATGATCAGACATCCCTCCAGTTGCACCTCTCAACACATTAACATCCAAAAGTCTCTCTTCTGCGTGCCTATCAATCAACACGTAATCCAATAACGCTCTCTGGCCATCTCTTGTACTTACACATGTATACTTATGTATATCTCGCTTTTTAAACCAGGTATTCCCAATCAACAGTCCTTTTTCAGCACATAAATCTACAAGCTCTTCACCATTTCCATTTACAACACTGAACACCCCATGTATACCAATTATTCCCTCAACTGCCACATTACTCACCTTTGCATTCAAATCACCCATCACTATAGGCTAGTCTTGTGCATCAAAACCACTAACACACTCATTCAGCTGCTCCCAAAACACTTGCCTCTCATGATCTTTCTTCTCATGCCCAGGTGCATATGCACCAATAATCACCCAACTCTCTCCATCAACTTTCAGTTTTACCCATATCAATCTAGAATTTACTTTCTTACACTCTATCACATACTCCCACAACTCCTGTTTCAGGAGTAGTGCTACTCCTTCCCTTGCTCTTGTCCTCTCACTAACCCCTGACTTTACTCCCAAGACATTCCCAAACCGCTCTTCCCCTTTACCCTTGAGCTTCGTTTCACTCAGAGCCAAAATATCCAGGTTCCTTTCCTCAAACATACAACATATCTCTCCTTTTTTCTCATCTTGGTTACATCCACACACATTTAGACACCCCAATCTGAGGCTTCGAGGAGGATGAGCACTCCCTGCGTGACTCCTTCTTCTGTTTTCCCTTTTAGAAAGTTAAAATACAAGGAGGGGAGGGTTTCTGCCCCCCCCTCCCTCCTGTCCCCTTTAGTCGCCTTCTACGACACGTGGGGAATGCATGGGAAGTATTCTTTCTCCCTATCCCCAGGGATAGGGGAGAATTATACTTTATCGCCGTTTCCCACGTATTCCCCGCAAGTCATAGAAAGCGACTAAAGGGGGAGGAATTGGGGGGTTGGAATCCCTCCCCCTCCTTGTATTTCAGTTTCTAAAAGGGGAAAGAGAATGAGGAGTGAAGCGGGAGTACTCATCCTCCTTGAAGAATCAGATTGGGGTGTCTGAACATGCGCGGATGTAACCAAGATGAGGAGAAAGGAAAGACAGGTAGTAAGTTTGAAGAAAGAAACCTGAATGTTCTGGTTCTGAGTGAAACAAAGCTCAAGGGTAAAGGGGAACAATGGTGTGGAAAAAGTCTTGGGACAAAAGCCAGGGGCTGGTGAGAGGACAAGAACTAAATAAGGAGTAGCACTACTCCTAAAGCAGGAGTTGTGGGAGTGTGTGACAGCATGTAAAAAGTATATTCTAGATGATGTGGGTAAAACTGAAAGTGGATGGTGAGAGACAGGTGACTATTGGTGCTTATGCACCTGGTCATGAGAAGAAAGATCATGAGAGACAAGTGTTTTGGGAGTAGCAGAGAATGTGTCAGTAGCTTTGATGCATGAGACTGGGTATTAGTGATGGGTGATTTAAATGGAAAGGTGAGTAATGTGGCACTTGAGTGTATAATTGGTGTACATGGGGTATTCATTGTTGTGAATGGAAATGGTGAAAAGCTGGTGAATGTGTGTGCTGAAAAAAGACTGGTGATTGGGAATACCTTGTTTAAAAAGAGAGATATACATAAGTATACGTATGCGAGTAGGAGAGATGGTCAAAGGGCACTAAAGGATTATGTGCTAATCAATGGACATGTTAAAGAGGGACTTCTGGATGTTAATGTGCTTGGAGGGGCAGCTGGTGGGATGTCTGATCACTATCCAGTGGAAGCGAAGGTAAAGATTTGTAGAGGTTTTCAAAAAAGAAGAGAGAATGTTGGGGAGAAATGAGTGGTGAGAGTTAGGGAGCTTGGAAGGGACACTTGTGTGAAGAAGAACCAGGAGAAATTGAATGAAGAATGGCAAAAGGTGAGAGCAAATGAAGGGTAGGGGAGTGGGTGAGGAATGGAATGTATTTAGAGAAGCAGTGATGGCATGTGCAAAAGATCCACATGGCATGAGAAAGGTGGGAGGTGGGCATTTTATTTACCTCCTTCGAAAATAACTTTTTATTCTCCCTAAAGTTTAAGATACTCTCTCACCCCCAACTCTCATTTGCCCTCTTATTCAACTCTTGCACTTTCCTCTTGACCTTCTGCCTCTTTCACTTATACATCTCCGGTCATTTGCACTCATTACATGCAAGTATTGTCCAAATGCCTCACTTTTCTCTTTCACTAAGAACTTTACTTTTTCATCCCACCACTCACTACCCTTTGTAATCTGCCCACCTCATCTTTTTCATCCTACATGCATCTCTTGCACTTGCCATCACTGCTTTCCTAAATACATCCCATTCCTCACCCACTCCTCTCACATCATTTGCTCCCATCTTTTGCCATTCTACACTCAATCTCTCCTAGTACTTCCACAAACAAGTCTCCTTTCCTAACTCACTTTCACCACTCTCTTGCCCCAATATTCTATCTTCCCTTTTGAAAACCTCTACAAATCTTCACCTTTGCCTACAAAAGATAGTGATCAGACATCCCACCAGCTACCCCTCTCAGCACATTAACATCCAAAAGTCTCTCTTTTACATGCCTATCAATTAACATGTAATCTATTTATGTCCTTTGACCATCTCTCCTACTTACATTCGTATACTTGTGTATATCTCTCTTTTTAAACCAGGTATTCCCAATTACCAGTCTTTTTTCAGCACACAATTCCACAAGCTCTTCACCATTTCCATTCACAACACTGATTACCCCATGTACACCAATTACACCCTTAACTGCCACATTACTCACCTTCACATTTAAATCAACCATCACTAATACCCAGTCTTGTCCACCAAAACTGTTGACACACCCACTCAGTTGCTCCCAAAATATCCTCTATCCCTGGGATAGGGAAGATAGAATTCAATTCTACCCAAGTATGGATGGAAACCCTCCTCTTCCTGTATTTCAATTTCTAAAAGATAGAATAGAAAAAGAAGCCAAGCATGGAGTGCTCATCCTTCTTGAAAGCTCAAGCTGGAGCACCTGAAAGTGTGTAGATATAACCAAGAGAAGAATGGTTCAGGGATGTCTGAGGGGGAAAGTCAGGTGTCAGTGAGAAGGTGAGAGCTAAGAAAGGGGTAGCACTAACTAAAGCAGGAACAGTGGGGATGTGTGAGTGTAAGGACTAAACTGAAGACAGATTATATATGAAAGAAGGGTGATTATTGGTGCTCATATCCTTGGCCACAAGAAAGATGAGATGCAAGTGTCTTGATAGCAAATGAAAGTGTCAGCAATTTTGATACAAGAGACTGGGTATTAGTGATGGGTAATGTGAAAGTGAGTAATGTGGTAGGTGAAGGTATGATTGAGGGGCATGGAGCATTCAGTTAGATGAATAGAAATGGTGTATGGCTTATGGACTTGTAAGCTGAAAAAGAACAGACGGTAAGTGGGCATACTGGATTACATATCAATTGACTGGTATATAGTATAAGAGTCTCTTAGATGTGAATGTGCTGAGAAGGGTAGCGAGCGGTAGATCTGATTATTACCTGGTGGAGGCGGGGGTGAAGAGTTGCAGAGTTTTTTGGAAAAGGAAAAATGATATGGGTAAGAAGAGTGGTGAAAATAAGTGAGCTTAAAAAAAAAAAAGACTTGTGTGAAGAGATACCAGGAGAGATTGAGTGTAAAATGCAAAAGGTGGGTGTAAATGAAGTTAGGGGAATGGGTGAGGAATGGGTGACATTTAGGAAAGCATTGATGGCATGTATGAAATAAGTGTATAGCATGCACTAAGTGGAAAGTGGGCAGGTGAGAAAGGGCACAGTGGTGGGATAATGAAGTAAAGATGCTACTGAAAGAGTAAACAGATGTGTATATAATTTCATTACAACACTCACTGTGTGGTTCATGGTGGCATGTGTTGTTTAGGAAGATCCCATAATGATTATGATGCTTTTGTATCCCTCAAGAACTGTTATATCAATACTCTACCACAACACATTTCTCTCAATTAAATGCATTAAAAATATTCTATTGTTACAATCAGAATTACATTAATACATACACAATTTATTTTGACCCATTATACCTAAAGTGCCCTATGAACAGTGATGCCTGAATTCTTTCATAAATTACCATGCTGAAACTCTAAAACATGTAAGACCATCATGCAAAATAGTCAGAACTTTATGCAGTACTGTATCTTAGTTGACAGTAATGTTCACCAAATGCTTTTCCTTAGGTTATAAAAGTTGAGATTAATAAACTGGTACTTCTTACTGTAAGCATTCTACAAAATTCTTAACATTTTAAATCATACAGAGTACAAACATTGAAGTGTTTGCATAGTTTTAACCCATCTGTGCATCTGGATTTAATATAAGTAAGTACAGCACTTCATTTCTCTCATGTTCATCCTCACTTGTTGTGTTAGAGCTAAATATCAAAGATCCAGTACAGCAGTAGTGGATATGTTAATGAGATATGCAATATGATAGTGGATGACAGAAGTATGATAAAGCAATATGATACTTGATGACATCCCACTGATATCAATAAAGCACTTTGTTTTGCCATATGATATTAATATCTAATGTATTTGAGTAACACAAAGAACAGCATACATAAGGAAACATGTCCAGAAATATTCCATGGAAACATTTCCCCATTAAATTAAGTCTTTGAAAAAGACGGTTTCACTTAAAGTAATTCTAGTTAGAATATTAGTAAAGGATTGTTTCATTCTATCACTGCAATTCCAAAGTTTACTGTTTAGTAAATCATCATAATCATGGGAAATGTTCAATATCTATACTTTGGAAAAATCATTGCTTAGGCAAATTCTCAGCCCCGACCATAACAAACAAATATTTCACTACAAAACTAACAGCAAACTATGGTTTAGAAACATGTGGTTTGGAAAACAAAACTGACCAATAGAATTACTGTAAAGGTGGTGAAATACACCTGTAATACAAAAGAAGATCCAAACAACTAATAAAATTTACAGCACCATCCATAACAGCTGCCTTGCCACATTTCACCTTATGCAAGGCTTTCCCCACCTCACATCTTTTCGCCAACCTCCTGTCATGACTCACTGCGCATACCTCGTACCTAAACACCCTCTACATGCCACCCTATCATTACACACATTCAGCAATCCTTCAAATCACACACTCCATCTCCTCTTCACCTCATCTCTGACTTATCACTTGTCCTTTTTATGTATGGTTCCACTTGTTCTCTTGTTTTTCTTACACTATTAACCTCCTTACCAAACATTTTCTTATCCTCCCTGAAGTTTGCTTATACTTGTTTACCCCAACTCTCATTTGTCCTCTTTTTCAGCCCCTGCACCTTCCTCTTGATCTCCTGCCACTTTCTCATACCTTCTTTACCTATTACCTCCTCATCTGCTCTCATTATCACCTCCATTTGTTCTCTTGTTCTCCTTACATCATTCAACTCCTTCCAAAACATTTTCTTAATCCCTTATTACTTCACTGATTCTCCCTACCCCACCCCTCATTTGCCCTCTTTTTCAGTCCTCCTTCTTTATTGACCTTCTGCCTGCTGCTTTCTCTTATACTCCTCCTAATCCCTCATCCATCTTACCAGCAGATACTATCCAAACATCTCCCTATTCCCACTCACTACCATTTCTCATGTGTCTACTTCCCACCTTCTGCATGCCACAAACTTTAACCACACATATAAGCAATGCTTCCCTAAGTACCTTCCACTCTTATTCCATTCCCCTAATTTCATTTAATTTCACCCTATGCCATTATTCACTCAATCTCTGTCAATATCTCTTTACACATGCCACATTTCCATGCTCACTCATTTTAATCACTTCTTTTATACATACATAGGTTATTTCCTCTTTTTCCTGAAACCACCAAAGATATTCATTCTTGCTTCCATCACAAAATTATAAATTTTATTTACCACTACCTCCCATCCCCTTAACATGTTCACATTCAGCAACCTCTCCTTTGCATGTCTTCCAATTAGCACAAAATCCAGTAATTCCCACAGACCTCCAATCCCAAACATTCTTAAACTGTTTATTCCTGATCACCATTCCTCTTTCAGGTCTCAGCTCTACAAGCTTACTCCATGCCCCAATTATACCCGAATTTGCCACATCCATCTATCCTTGCATCAATATTCAATCTCTTACATCAAAACTTCTAGGGCATTCATTTTATCTTCACTATTTCACCATCAGGTGCATTAGCATTAACAATCACCTCTTGTATCCTAGTGTCAGTCTTAGCCACATCAATTTTGGTTTCATATCCTTATACTCTTTAACACAGTACCACATACCCTCCTCCCACCACCAAAGTGCTTTCCCTTCTGTCACTCTTAACCTATCACTAACCCCAGATAAAAGATTCCTTTAATTTTCTTTCACTCAACTAACACCATACATATCTCTCTCTTCTTTTCATCCTGGGTACAATTATGCATATATATACAATCCAGTAAATGCCTTTGACCAAAAATCCAATTTTTGTTTTTTTTCTTCCTTTCCTATATTTGGTTGGAAAGTGAAAATAAGACAAAGGAAGGATTTCTAGCACCCTTTTCCTACTACATACAAGGGATATGCGAGTCAAAATAAAATAATCATATCAATAACTGGACTAATAGTGACAGCCAAAAAATACTAAACACTAGCGCAGAAGCTCAAAATTCATACTACCTGTTGAGATTCTAAGAGGAAAATGAAAACAAAGAAGCAGGAAAAGATGAAGAATAGTAGATATATGGGAAAGTAATAAAAGAGAACTAAAGAAACAGCAATTATCAACATGATAAGAAAGACACTTACTTCACCTAGGGAGTATTCCAGATACAAACAGAAACTTACCTTGATGCAGCAAGGTTTCGTGAGCAACTTGGACAAATGCACTCATGTTGCTTCTTAACAGGTGCCTGGCCAAACACATCTAGCCCCTCAGCATTAACCTGTAATATATCATATGTTAAGTGATTTTTGAGTAAACCTTCCTAACACAGCTTTAAAAAATGTGTTAACAGTGAAAAGGAAACATAAATGGGTCTTTTCATTCTAAGAGAATTTTTCAGAGCATAGTAGATGTGAGCCAAGGATACATGCATTCGTAGTCTCTGTCACATACAACAACTTCCTCTTTACCTAAAGAGAGTACCTCTACCCCTGTTAATTACCGCATGATGGTAGTATGATACAGAAAATAAATGAAAATTTTAAAAAGTTGAAAAAACTTTTCTATTCAAGGCAGTCTTATAAGCATAAGAGATTATCAAGGATATTTTCTAAGAAAATCAGGACTAAGACCTTCCTAAACACAGTGTCCATTCAACCATGGCAGTTACAGCTTACTCATTTTGGGTCCACCTTTGGCCAATCAGAGCTGATTCAGTGATGACTTCACTGACCTATCCTCCCAACTGCCAACATTAATTCTAAAAGAATAATAAATACACCAATAGTACTAGATTTGAGGGCAAACTGGAATTGATATCTCCTAAAGAACAACACCCCAGAACAACACAATCAGATCCATAATATCTAAACTACAGTAATCTAAGGTGGTATATGACTGCCACAGATACCTTACTTTGATTTTCTTCAACGGAAGAGTATGAGGAATCCATACAGTGTGGAATGTAACTGAACAATAGCTGGGTAAGTCTACAGAACTGGACAAGGTACAACAGGATGAAGGATGTTGAAGAGCCTTGATATACTTCTTAGATGGAGCCCTCACCAAACATATGCATCCCACAGATATACTGAAAACAATTTACATTGCAGGATGAAATTTTGTATATATTGTAGGTGAGAAAAAGGATCAGTTTTGAGTACCTCCTAGTACATCCACAAGAATTGAGGAGAGAAGCACTAAGACTAGCTTATATCAATAATCATCTAATTTTGGTGAGAAAAAACACTGATAAAGCCAAAACCATGCACTATTAGCCAACTCATACAGCAGGTATAATTAATCGTGTAATCAGTTCGAAGGAGTCTATATTTCCCTGCTACTGGAGGCATCACAGCCTTGGGCTGCAGGAGCCTTTAGAAAGAGGTTTTGGGTAACATCCTGGCTTTTTGAAAGAAATTGGTCTGCAGGTACTTATAAATAAAATAAACAACTTTTATGGACTGTTTACAGTGCAAAGGTGCCTATGGTTTAGAACCCCTAGTAACTGCCTCTGGAGATGATTAGTATTACTATTATTGATATGTATAATGGAACCTAGGGTTATCATTATGTGATGACAATCTTGGATGATTACAATACATTGTGAAATTTCATCCTTTAAAAGGTAAGAGTACAACAGAAGTCAGCAATAACTTCCACCATTATGTGTGTGATACCAGAGTACCTCCAATCGTAATTATGAAGTTTATGGCCCAAAAGCTCAAGACATTATGAGCTCAGTTTAACAATAAGATGGGTTACACCACACCATATTACCCTCAAGGAAAGAGTCTGTCCAAATTTATGTAAAAAACCATGACAGCAATGTTATGCAAAGTGTAAGGGACATCCCTTGAGGTGGCCTAAATATTTGACCAAGTGACTACCAATGTCCAATATAATGTACAAGATGCATTTGGTATATGACTGTGACTGTATTATACACAATCTGGGGCAACTGAAAATTCTAGGCTCAGCAAATAGTAAAGTAGTAGGTGAAGTAACAACTACTGCCAATTCAATGTTACCATATCCTTTGTCAATATTTGTTTTCAGGTCAGTAAGTCAGTATCTTTCAATATGACATGGAGGATTGTACATCACATTTGCACTGCACATACAGGGAAAAAATGTATATAGATACGTATAAAGATTCTTATATGCACAAACATAGAGGATTTATTTATTTTATCTATTATACATGATCGCTGTTTCCCACGTCAGCGAGGAAGCACCATGAAATGAAAAAAGAAAGAGGGAGGAATGGGATGTATTTAGGGAAGCAGTGATGGCTTGCGCAAGGGATGCTTGTGGCATGAGAAGCGTGGAAGGTGGGCAGATAAGAAAGGGTAGTGAGTGGTGGGATGAAGAAGTAAGATTATTAGTGAAATAGAAGAGAGAGGCATTTGGGTGATTTTTGCAGGGAAATAATGCAAATGACTGGGAGATGTATATAAAGAGGCAGGAGGTCAAGCGAAAGGTGCAAGAGGCAAAAAAGAAGGCAAATGAGAGTTGGGGTGAGAGAGTAGCATTAAATTTTAGGGATGATAAAAAGATGTTTTGGAAGGAGGTAAATAAAGTGTGTAAGACAAGGGAACAAATGGGAACTTCAGTGAAGGGGGCTAATGGGGAGGTGATAACAAGTAGTGGTGATGTGAGGAGATGGAGTGAGTATTTTGAAGGTTTGTTGAATGTGTTTGATGATAGAGTGGCAGATATAGGGTGTTTTGGTCGAGGTGATGTGCAAAATGAGAGGGTTATGGAGAATGATTTGGTAAACAGAGAAGAGGTAGTAAAAGCTTTGCGGAAGATGAAAGCCGACAAGGCAGTGGGTTTGGATGGTATTGCAGTGGAATTTATTAAAAAAGGGGGTGACTGCATTGTTGACTGGTTGGTGAGGTTATCTAATGTATGTATGACTCATGGCAAAGTGCCTGATGATTGGTGGAATGCTTGCATAGCGCCACTGTACAAAGGCAAAGGGGATAAAAGTGAGTACTCAAATTACAGAGGTAAAAGTTTGTTGAGTATTCCTGGAAAATTATATGGGAGAGTATTGATTGAGAGGGTGAAGGCATGAACAGAGCATCAGATTGGGGAAGAGCAGTGTGATTTCAGAAGTGGTGGAGGACGTGTGGATCAAGTGTTTGCTTTGAAGTATGTGAGAAATACTTAGAAAAGCAAATGGATTTGTTTGTAGCATTTATGGATCTGGAGAAGGCATATGATAGAGTTGATAGAGATGCTCTGTGGAAGGAAGTTAGAATATATGGTATGGGAGACAAGTTGTAAGAAACAGTGAAAAGTTTTTATCGAAGGTGTAAGCCATGTGTACGTGTAGGAAGAGAGGAAAGTGATTGGTTCTCAGTGAATGTTGGTTTGCGGCATGGGTATGTGATGTCTCCATGGTTGTTTAATTTGTTTATGGATGGGGTTGTTAGGGAGGTGAATGCAAGAGTTTTGGAAAGAGGGGCAAGTATGAAGTCTGTTGTGGATGAGAGATCTTGGAAAGTGAGTCAGTTGTTGTTCGCTGATGATACGGCGCCGGTGGCTGATTCGTGGGAGAAACTGCAGAAGCTGGTGATTGAGTTTGGTAAAGTGTTTGAAAGAAATAAGCTGAGAGTAAATGTGAATAAGAGCAAGGTTCTTAGGTACAGTAAGGTTGAGGGTCAAGTCAATTGGGAAGTAAGTTTGAATGGAGAAAAACTGGAGGAAATGAAGTGTTTTGAATATCTGGGAGTGGATTTGGTAGCGGATGGAACCATGGAAGCGGAAGTGAATCATATGGTGGGGGAGGGGGCGAAAGTTCTGGGAGTGTTGAAGAATGTGTGGAAGTCAAGAACATTATCTCGGAAAGCAAAAATGTGTATGTTTGAAGGATCAGGGGTTCCAACAATGTTATATGGTTGCAAGGCGTGGGCAATAGATAGAGTTGTGCGGAGGAGGGTGGATGTGCTGGAAATAAGATGTTTGAGGACAATATGTGGAGTGAGGTGGTTTGATCGAGTAAGTATTAATAGGGTAAGAGAGATGTGTGGCTTATAAAAAGAGGTTGTTTTGAAATGGTTTGGTCACATGGAGAGGAAAGTGAGGAAAGTTTGACCAAGAGGATATAAATGTTAGAGGTGGAGGGAACGAGAAGTGGGAGACCAAATTGGAGGTGGAAAGATGGAGTGATCAGGGCCTGAACATGCAGGAGGGTGAAAGGCATGCAAGGAATAGATGCTTCACATGCCCTGGTTCAATCCATAGACAGCACGTCAACCCCGGTCTACCACATCGTTCCAATTCACTCTATTCCTTGCACACTTTTCACCCTCCTCCATGTTCAGGCCCCAATCTTTCTCTCCCTCTTTCCACCTCCAATTTGGTCTCCCACTTCTCGTTCCCTCCACCTCAGACACATGTATCCATTTGGTCAATCTTTCCTCACACATTATCTCCATGTGACCAAACCATTTCAAAACACCCTCTTCTGCTCTCTCAACCACATCTCTCTTACCCTCACATTACTTACTCGATCAAACCACCTCACACCACATAATGTCCTCAAACATCTCATTTCCAGGACATTCACCCTCCTGCGCACAACTCTATCCATAGCCCACGCCTCGCAACCATACAATATTGTTGGAACCACTATTCCTTCAAACATACCCATTTTTGCTTTCCGAGATAATGCTTTCGACTTCCACACATTCTTCAACGCTCCCAGAATTTTCACCCCCTCACCCACCCTAAGATTCACTTCCACTTCCATTGTTCCATCCACTGCCAAATCCACTCCCAGATACGTAAAACACTTCACTTCCTCCAGTTTTTCTCCATTCAAACTTACCTCCCAATTGCCTTGACCATCAACACTACTGTACCTAATAACCTTGCTCTTATTCACATTTACTCTCAACTTTCTTCTTTCACACACTTTACCACACTCAGTCACCAGCTTCTGCAATTTCTCACACGAATCAGCCACCAGTGCTGTATCATTAGCGAACAACAATTGACTCACTTCCCAAGCTCTCTCATCCACAACAGACTGCATACTTGCCCCTCTTTCCAAAACTCTTGCATTCACCTCCCTACCAACCACATCCGTAAACAAATTAAACAACAATGGAGACATCACACACCCCTGCTGCAAACTTACATTCACTGAGAACCAATCACTCTCCTCTCTTCCTACACGTACACATGCCTTACATCCTCGATAAAAAGTTTTCACTGCTTCTAACAACTTGCCTCCCACACCATATATTCTTAATACCTTCCACAGAGCAACTCTATCGTATGCCTTCTCCAGATCCATAAATGCTACATACAAATCCATTTGCTTTTCTAAGTAATTCTCACATACATTCTTCAAAGCAAACACCTGATCCACGCATCCTCTACCACTTCTGAAACCACCCTGCTCTTCCCCAATCTGATGCTCTGTACATGCCTTCACCCTCTCAATCAATACTCTCCTATATAATTTACCAGGAATACTCTACAAACTTATACCTCTGAAATTTGAGCACTCACTCTTATCCCCTTTGCCTTTATACAATGGCACTATGCAAGCATTCCCCCAATCCTCAGGCACCTCACCATGAATTATACATACATTAAATAACCTTACCAACCAGTCAACAATACAGTCACCCCCTTTTTTAATAAATTCCACTGCAATACCATCCAAACCTGCTGCCTTGCTGGCTTTCATTTTCCGCAAAGATTTTACTACCTCTTCTCTCTTTACTAAATCATTTTCCCTAACCCTCTCACTTTGCACACCACCTCGACCAAAACACCCTATATCTGCCACTCTATCATCAAACACATTCAACAAACCTTCAAAATACTCACTCCATCTCCTTCTCACATCACCACTACTTATTATCACCTCCCCATTAACCCCCTTCATTGAAGTTCCCATTTGCTCCCTCGTCTTACGCACTTTATTTACCTCCTTCCAAAACATCTTTTTATTCTCACTAAAATTTAATGATACTCGCTCACCCTAATTCTCATTTGCCCTCTTTTTCACTCTTGCACCTTTCTCTTGACCTCCTGTCTCTTTCTTTTATACATCTCCCACTCATTTGCATTTTTTCCCTGCAAAAATCGTCCAAATGCCTCTCTCTTCTCTTTCACTAATAATTTTATTTCTTCATCCCACCACTCACTACCCTTTCTAATCAACCCACCCCCCACACTTCTCATGCCACAAGCATCTTTTGCCTAAGCCATCACTGCTTCCCTAAATACATCCCATTCCTCCCCTACTCCCCTTACCTCCTATGTTCTCACCTTTTTCCATTCTGTACTCAGTCTCTCCTGGTACTTCCTCACACAAGTCTCCTTCCCAAGCTCACTTACTCTCAACACTCTCTTCACCCCAACATTCTCTCTTCTTTTCTGAAAACCCCTACAAATCTTCACCTTCGCCTCCACAAGATAATGATGAGACATCCCTCCAGTTGCACCTCTCAGCACATTAACATCCTAAAGTCTCTCTTTCGTGCACCTATCAATTAACACGTAATCCAATAACACTCTCTAGCCATCTCTCCTACTTACATACGTATACTTATGTATATCTTGCTTTTTAAACCAGGTATTCCCAATCAACAGTCCTTTTTCAGCACATAAATCTACAAGCTCTTCACCATTTCCATTTACAACACTGAACACCCCATGTATACCAATTATTCCCTCAACTGCCACATTAATCACCTTTGCATTCAAATCACACATCACTATAACCCGGTCTTGTGCATCAAAACCACTAACACACTCATTCAGCTGCTCCCAAAACACTTGCCTCTAATGATCTTTCTTCTCATGCCCAGGTGCATATGCACCAATAATCACTCATCTCTCTCCATCAACTTTCTGTTTTACCCATATCAATCTAGAATTTACTTTCTTACACTCTATCACATACTCCCACAACTGTTTCAGGAGAAGTACTACTCCTTCCCTTGCTCTTGTCCTCTCACTAACCCCTGACTTTACTCCCAAGACATTCCCAAACCACGCTTCCCCTTTACCCTTGAGCTTCGTTTCACTCAGAGCCAAAACATCCAGGTTCCTTTCCTCAAACATACTACCTATCTCTCCATTTTTCTCATCTTGGTTAAATCCACACACATTTAGACAACCCAATCTGAGCCTTCGAGGAGGATGAGCACTCCCCGCGTGACTCCTTCTTCTGTTTCCCCTTTTAGAAAGTTAGAATACAAGGATGGGAGGGTTTCTAGCCCCCAGCTCCCGTCCCCTTTAGTCGCCTTCTACGACACATGAGGAATGCCTGGGAAGTATTCTTTCTCTCCTATCCCCAGGGATATACATTATATATATATATATATTTTTTTTTTTTTTTTTTTTTTTTTTTTTTTTTTTTTTATACTTTGTCGCTGTCTCCCGCGTTTGCGAGGTAGCGCAAGGAAACAGACGAAAGAAATGGCCCAACCCCCCCCCCCCATACACATGTACATACACACGTCCACACACGCAAATATACATACCTACACAGCTTTCCATGGTTTACCCCAGACGCTTCACATGCCTTGCTTCAATCCACTGACAGCACGTCAACCCCTGTATACCACATGACTCCACTTCACTCTATTTCTTGCCCTCCTTTCACCCTCCTGCATGTTCAGGCCCCGATCACACAAAATCTTTTTCACTCCATCTTTCCACCTCCAATTTGGTCTCCCTCTTCTCCTCGTTCCCTCCACCTCCGACACATATATCCTCTTGGTCAATCTCTCCTCACTCATTCTCTCCATGTGCCCAAACCATTTCAAAACACCCTCTTCTGCTCTCTCAACCACGCTCTTTTTATTTCCACACATCTCTCTTACCCTTACGTTACTTACTCGATCAAACCACCTCACACCACACATTGTCCTCAAACATCTCATTTCCAGCACATCCATCCTCCTGCGCACATCTCTATCCATAGCCCACGCCTCGCAACCATACAACATTGTTGGAACCACTATTCCCTCAAACATACCCATTTTTGCTTTCCGAGATAGTGTTCTCGACTTCCACACATTTTTCAAGGCTCCCAAAATTTTCGCCCCCTCCCCCACCCTATGATCCACTTCCGCTTCCATGGTTCCATCCGCTGACAGATCCACTCCCAGATATATATATATATATATATATATTTTTTTTTTTTTTGCTTTGTCGCTGTCTCCCGCGTTTGCGAGGTAGCACAAGGAAACAGACGAAAGAAATAGCCCAAACCACCCCCATACACATGTACATACATACGTCCACACACACAAATATACATACCTACACAGCTTTCCATGGTTTACCCCAGACGCTTCACATGCCCTGATTCAATCCACTGACAGCACGTCAACCCCGGTATACCACATTGATCCAATTCACTCTATTCCTTGCCCTCCTTTCACCCTCCTGCATGTTCAGGCCCCGATCACACAAAATCTTTTTCACTCCATCTTTCCACCTCCTATTTGGTCTCCCACTTCTCCTCGTTCCCTCCACCTCCGACACATATATCCTCTTGGTCAATCTTTCCTCACTCATTCTCTCCATGTGCCCAAACCATTTCAAAACACCCTCTTCTGCTCTCTCAACCACGCTCTTTTTATTTCCACACATCTCTCTTACCCTTACGTTACTTACACGATCAAACCACCTCACACCACACATTGTCCTCAAACATCTCATTTCCAGCACATCCATCCTCCTGCGCACAACTCTATCCATAGCCCACGCCTCGCAACCATACAACATTGTTGGAACCACTATTCCTTCAAACATACCCATTTTTGCTTTCCGAGATAATGTTCTCCACTTCCACACATTCTTCAAGGCTCCTAGAATTTTCGCCCCCTCCCCCACCCTATGATCCACTTCCGCTTCCATGGTTCCATCCGCTGCCAGATCCACTCCCAGATATCAAAAACACTTTACTTCCTCCAGTTTTTCTCCATTCAAACTTAACTCCCAATTGACTTGACCCTCAACCCTACTGTACCTAATAACCTTGCTCTTATTCATATTTACTCTTAACTTTCTTCTTTGACACACTTTACCAAATTCAGTCACCAGCTTCTGCAGTTTCTCACATGAATCAGCCACCAGCGCTGTATCATCAGCGAACAACAACTGACTCACTTCCCAAGCTCTCTCATCCACAACAGACTTCATACTTGCCCCTCTTTCCAAAACTCTTGCATTCACCTCCCTAACAACCCCATCCATAAACAAATTAAACAACCATGGAGACATCACACACCCCTGCCGCAAACCTACATTCACTGAGAACCAATCACTTTCCTCTCTTCCTACACGTACACATGCCTTACATCCTCGATAAAAACTTTTCACTGCTTCTAACAACTTTCCTCCCACACCATATATTCTTAATACCTTCCACAGAGCATCTCTATCAACTCTATCATATGCCTTCTCCAGATCCATAAATGCTACATACAAATCCATTTGCTTTTCTAAGGAATTCTCACATACATTCTTAAAAGCAAACACCTGATCCACACATCCTCTACCACTTCTGAAACCACACTCCTCTTCCCCAATCTGATGCTCTGTACATGCCTTCACCCTCTAAATCAATACCCTCCATATAATTTACCAGGAATACTCAACAAACTTATACCTCTGTAATTTGAGCACTCACTCCTATCCCCTTTGCCTGTGTACAATGGCACTATGCACGCATTCCGCCAATCCTCAGGCACCTCACCACGAGTCATACATACATTAAATAACCTTACCAACCAGTCAATAATACAGTCACCACCTTTTTTAATAAATTCCATTGCAATACCATCCAAACCTGCTGCCTTGCCGGCTTTCATCTTCCGCAAAGCTTTTACTACCTCTTCTCTGTTTACCAAATCATTTTCCCTAACCCTCTCACTTTGCACACCACCACGACCAGAACACCCTATATCTGCCACTCTATCATCAAATACATTCAACAAACCTTCAAAATACTCACTCCATCTCCTTCTCACATCACCACTACTTGTTATCACCTCCCCATCTGCGCCCTTCACTGAAGTTCCCATTTGCTCCCTTGTCTTACGCACTTTATATATATATATATATATATATATATATATATATATATATATATATATATATATATATATATATATATATTTTTTTTTTTGCCGCTGTCTCCCGCGTTTGTGAGGTAGCGCAAGAAAACAGACGAAAGAAATGGTCCAACCCACCCCCATACACATGTACATACATACGTCCACACACGCAAATATACATACCTACACAGCTTTCCATGGTTTACCCCAGACACTTCACATGCCCTGATTCAATCCACTGACAGCACGTCAACCCCAGTATACCACATCGATCCAATTCACTCTATTCCTTGCCCTCCTTTCACCCTCCTGCATGTTCAGGCCCCGATCACACAAAATCTTTTTCACTCCATCTTTCCACCTCCAATTTGGTCTCCCACCTCTCCTCGTTCCCTCCACCTCCGACACATATATCCTCTTGGTCAATCTTTCCTCACTCATTCTCTCCATGTGCCCAAACCATTTCAAAACACCCTCTTCTGCTCTCTCAACCACGCTCTTTTTATTTCCACACATCTCTCTTACCCTTACGTTACTTACTCGATCAAACCACCTCACACCACACATTGTCCTCAAACATCTCATTTCCAGCACATCCATCCTCCTGCGCACAACTCTGTCCATAGCCCACGCCTCGCAACCATACAACATTGTTGGAACCACTATTCCTTCAAACATACCCATTTTTGCTTTACGAGATAATGTTCTCGACTTCCACACATTCTTCAAGGCTCCCAGGATTTTCGCCCCCTCCCCCACACTATGATCCACTTCCGCTTCCATGGTTCCATCCGCTGCCAGATCCACTCGCAGATATCTAAAACACTTTACTTCCTCCAGTTTTTCTCCATTCAAACTTACCTCCCAAATGACTTGACCCTCAACCCTACTGTACCTAATTACCTTGCTCTTATTCACATTTACTCTTAACTTTCTTCTTTCACACACTTTACCAAACTCAGTCACCAGCTTCTGCAGTTTCTCACATGAATCAGCCACCAGCGAACAACAACTGACTCACTTCCCAAGCTCTCTCATCCCCAACAGACTTCATACTTGCCCCTCTTTCCAAAACTCTTGCATTCACCTCCCTAACAACCCCATCCATAAACAAATTAAACAACCATGGAGACATCACACACCCCTGCCACAAACCTACATTCACTGAGAACCAATCACTTTCCTCTCTTCCTACACCTACACATGCCTTACATCCTCGATAAAAACTTTTCACTGCTTCTAACAACTTGCCTCCCACACCATATATTCTTAATACCTTCCACAGAGCATCTCTATCAACTCTATCATATGCCTTCTTCAGATCCATAAATGCTACATACATATCCATTTGCTTTTCTAAGTATTTCTCACATACATTCTTCAAAGCAAACACCTGATCCACACATCCTCTACCACTTCTGAAACCACACTGCTCTTCCCCAATCTGATGCTCTGTACAAGCCTTCACCCTCTCAATCAATACCCTTCCATATAATTTACCAGGAATACTCAACAAACTTATACCTCTGTAATTTGAGCACTCACTCTTATCCCCTTTGCCTTTGTACAATGGCACTATGCACACATTCCCCCAATATATATATATATATATATATATATATATATATATATATATATATATATATATATATATATCTTTTCTTTCATACTATTTGCCATTTCCCGCGTTAGCAAGGTAGCGTTAAGAACAGAGGACTGGGCCTCTGAGGGAATACCTTCACCTGGCCTCGTTCTCTGTTCCTTTTTTTGGAAAAATTAAAAAAAACGAGAGGGGAGGATTTCCAGCCACCCGCTCCCTCCCCTTTTAGTCGCCTTCTACGACATGCAGGGAATACGTGGGAAGTATTTTTTCTCCCCTATCCCCAGGAATATATTTTTTTTTTTTCTTTTTTTATACTTTGTCACCGTCTCCCGCGTTTGCGAGGTAGCGCAAGGAAACAAGACGAAAGAAATGGCCCAACCTCCCCCCATACACATGTATATACATACGTCCACACACGCAAATACACATACCTTCACAGCTTTCCATGGTTTACCCCAGACGCTTCACATGCCCCGATCCAATCCACTGACAGCACGTCAATCCCGGTATACCACACCGCTCCAATTCACTCTATTCCTTGCCCTCCTTTCACCCTCCTGCATGTTCAGGCCACGATCACACAAAATCTTTTTCACTCCATATTTCCACCTCCAATTTGGTCTCCCTCTTCTCCTTGCTCCCTCCACCTCTGACACATATATCCTCTTGGTCAATCTTTCCTCACTCATCCTCTCCATGTGCCCAAACCACTTCAAAACACCCTCTTCTGCTCTCTCAACCACGCTCTTTTTATTTCCACACATCTCTCTTATCCTTACGTTACTCACTCGATCAAACCACCTCACACCACACATTGTCCTCAAACATCTCATTTCCAGCACATCCATCCTCCTGCGCACAACTCTATCCATAGCCCACGCCTCGCAACCATACAACATTGTTGGAACTACTATTCCTTCAAACATACCCATTTTTGCTTTCCGAGATAATGTTCTCGACTTCCACACATTCTTCAAGGCCCCCAGAATTTTCGCCCCCTCCCCCACCCTATGATCCACTTCCGCTTCCATGGTTCCATCCGCTGCCAGATCCACTCCCAGATATCTAAAACACTTCACTTCCTCCAGTTTTTCTCCATTCAAACTCACCTCCCAATTGACTTAACCCTCAACCCTACTGTACCTAATAACCTTGCTCTTATTCACATTTACTCTTAACTTTCTTCTTCCACACACTTTACCAAACTCAGTCACCAGCTTCTGCAGTTTCTTACATGAATCAGCCACCAGCGCTGTATCATCAGCGAACAACAACTGACTCACTTCCCAAGCTCTCTCATCCACAACAGACTGCATACTTGCCCCTCTTTCCAAAACTCTTGCATTCACCTCCCTAACAACCCCATCCATAAACAAATTAAACAACCATGGAGACATCACACACCCCTGCCGCAAACCTACATTCATATATATATATATATATATATATATATATATATATATATATATATATATATATACATATATATATATATATATATATATATATATATATATATATATATATATATATATATATACATATATATATATATATATATATATATATTAGAAGCAGTGAAAAGTTTTTATCGAGGATGGAAGGCATGTGTACGTGTAGGAAGAGAGGAAAGTGATTGGTTCTCAGTGAATGTTGGTTTGCGGCAGGGGTGTGTGATGTCTCCATGGTTGTTTAATTTGTTTATGGATGGGGTTGTTAGGGAGGTAAATGCAAGAGTCTTGGAAAGAGGGGCAAGTATGAAGTCTGTTGGGGATGAGAGAGCTTGGGAAGTGAGTCAGTTGTTGTTTGCTGATGATACAGCGCTGGTGGCGGATTCATGTGAGAAACTGCAGAAGCTGGTGACGGAGTTTGGTAAAGTGTGTGGAAGAAGAAAGTTAAGAGTAAATGTGAATAAGAGCAAGGTTATTAGGTACAGTAGGGTTGAGGGTCAAGTCAATTGGGAGGTGAGTTTGAATGGAGAAAAACTGGAGGAAGTGAAGTGTTTTAGATATCTGGGAGTGGATCTGGCAGCGGATGGAACCATGGAAGCGGAAGTGGATCATAGGGTGGGGGAGGGGGCGAAAATTTTGGGAGCCTTGAAAAATGTGTGGAAGTCGAGAACATTATCCCGGAAAGCAAAAATGGGTATGTTTGAAGGAATAGTAGTTCCAACAATGTTGTATGGTTGCGAGGCGTGGGATATGGATAGAGTTGTGCGCAGGAGGATGGATGTGCTGGAAATGAGATGTTTGAGGACAATGTGTGGTGTGAGGTGGTTTGATCGAGTAAGTAACGTAAGGGTAAGAGAGATGTGTGGAAATAAAAAGAGCGTGGTTGAGAGAGCAGAAGAGGGTGTTTTGAAATGGTTTGGGCACATGGAGAGAATGAGTGAGGAAAGATTGACCAAGAGGATATACGTGTCGGAGGTGGAGGAAACGAGGAGAAGAGGGAGACCAAATTGGAGGTGGAAAGATGGAGTGAAAAGGATTTTGTGTGATCGGGGCCTGAACATGCAGGAGGGTGAAAGGAGGGCAAGGAATAGAGTGAATTGGAGCGATGTGGTATACAGGGGTTGACGTGCTGTCAGTGGATTGAATCAAGGCATGTGAAGCGTCCGGGGTAAACCATGGAAAGCTGTGTAGGTATGTATATTTGCGTGTGTGGACGTGTGTATGTACATGTGTATGGGGGGGGTTGGGCCATTTCTTTCGTCTGTTTCCTTGCGCTACCTCGCAAACGCGGGAGACAGCGACAAAGTATTAAAAAAAAAAAAAAAAAAAAAAAAAAAAAAATATATATATATATATATATATATATATATATATATATGCTTCCCACACATTCCTCACGTGTCGTAGAAGGGGACTAAAGGGCACGGAAGCGGGAGGCTAGAAACCCTCCCCTCCTTCTATTTTAACTTTCCAAAAGGAGAAACAGAAGAAGGAGTCACGCGCGAGTGGTCATCCTCCTCGAAGGCTCAGATTGGAATGTCTAAATGTGTGTGGATGTAACCAAGATGAGAAAAGAAGGGGATAAGAGTGAGTGCTCAAATTACAGAGGTATAAGTTTGTTGAGTATTCCTCGTAAATTATATGGGAGGGTATTGATTGAGAGGGTGAAGGCATGTACAGAGCATCAGATCGGGGAAGAGCAGTGTGGTTTCAGAAGTGGTAGAGGATGTGTGGATCAGGTGTTTGCTTTGAAGAATGTATGTGAGAAATGCTTAGAAAAGCAAATGTATCTGTATATAGCATTTATGGATCGAGAGAAGGCATATGATAGAGTTGATAAGATGCTCTGTGGAAGGTATTAAGAATATATGGTGTGGGAGGCAAGTTGTTAGAAGTGAAATGTTTTTATCGAGGATGTAAGGCGAGTGTACGTGTAGGAAGAGAGGAAAGTTCTCAGTGAATGTTGGTTTGCAGCAGCGGTGGGTGATTCTCCATTGTTGTTTAATTTGCTTATGGATGGGGTTGTTAGGGAGGTGAATGCAAGACTTTTGGAAAGAGGGGCAAGTATGCAGTCGGTTGTGGATGAGAGAGATTGGGAAGTGAGTCAGTTGTTGTTTGCTGATGATACAGTGCTGTGGCTGATTCATGTGAGAAACTGCAGAAGCTGGTGACTGAGTTTGGCAAAGTGTGTGAAAGAAGAAAGCTGAGAGTAAATGTGAATAAGAGCAAGGTTATTAGGTACAGCAAGGTTGAGGGACAAGTCAATTGGGAGGTAAGTTTGAATGGAGAAAAACTGGAGGAAGTGAAGTGTTTTAGACATCTGGGAGTGGATCTGGCAGCGGATGGAACCATGGAAGCGGAAGTAAATCATATGGTGGGGGAGGGGGCAAGAGTTCTGGGCGCGTTGAAGAATGTGTGGCAGTCGAGAACGTTATCTTGGAAAGCAAAAAAAATGGGTATGTTTGAAGGAATAGTGGTTACAACAATGGTATATGGTTGTGAGGCGTGGGTTATAGATAGAGTTGTGCACAGGAGGGTGGATGTACTAAAAATGAGATATTTGAGGATAATATGTGATGTGTGGTGGTTTGATCGAATAAGTAATGAAAGGGTAAGAGAGATGTGTGGTAATAAAAAGAGTGTGGTTGAGAGAGGAGAAAAGGGTGTTTTGAAAGGTTTGATTACATGGAGAGAATGAGTGAGGAAAGATTGACAAAGAGGATATATGTGTCAGAGGTGGAGGGAACAAGGAGAAGTGGGAGACCAAACTGGAGGTGGAAAGATGGAGAGAAAAAGATTTTGAGTGATCGGGGCCTGAACATGCAGGAGGGTGAAAGGAGTGTAAGGAATAGAGTGAATTGGAACAATGTGGTATACCAGGGTCAACGTACTATGAATGGATTGAACAAGGGCATGTGAAGCATCTGGGGTAAACCATGGAAAGTTCTGTAGGGCCTGGATGTGGAAAGGGAGCTGTGGTTTCGGTGCATTATATATGACAGTTACAGACTGAGTGTGAACGAATGTGTCCTTCGTTGTCTTTTCCTAGCACTACCTCGCGCACATGAGGGGGGAGGGGGTTGTTATTTCATGTGTGGCGGGGTGGCAACGGGAATGAATAAGGGCAGACAGTATGATTTATGTACATGTGTATATATGTATATGTCTGTGTGTGTATATATATGTATACATTGAGATGTATAGGTATGTATATGTGCATGTGTGGATGTGTATGTATATACATGTGTATGTGGGTGGGTGGGTCATTCTTTTGTCCGTTTCCTTGCACTACCTCTCTAACGAGGGAGACAGCGACAAAGTATAAAAAACATAAATAGATATATTTTCATTATTTATTTATTATACTTTGTCGCTGTCTCCCGCGTTAGCGAGGTAGCACAAGGAAACACACGAAAGAATGGCCCAACCCACCTATATACACATGTATATACATACACGTCCACACATGCACATATACATACCTATACATCTCAACGTATACATATATAACCTGCCACACATGAAATAACAACCCCCTCCCCCTGCATGTGTGCGAGGTAACACTAGGAAAAGACAACAAAGGCCCCATTCGTTCACACTCAGTCTCTAGCTGTCATGTATAATGCACTGAAACCACAGCTCCCTTTCCACATCCAGGCCCCACAGAACTTTGCATAGTTTTACCCAGATGCTTCACATGCCCTGGTTCAATCCATTGACAGCACGTCGACCCCAGTATACCACATCATTCAAATTCACTCTATTCCTTGCAAGCCTTTCACCATTCTGCAGGTTCAGGCTCCGATCACTCAAAATCTTTTCACTCCATCTTTCCACCTCCTATTTAGGTCCCCCACTTCTCCTCGTTACCTCCATCTCTGACACATATATCCTCTTTGTCAATCTTTCCTCACTCATTCTCTCCATGTGACTAAACCATCTCAAAACACTCTCTTTGCCCTCTCAACCACATTATCTTTTTACCACCACACATCTCGCTTACTCTTTCATTACTTGCTCGATCAAACCACCTCACACCACAAGTTGTCCTTAAACATCTCATTTACAGCACATTCACCCTCCTCCGTACAACTCTATCTATAGCCAACACGTCGCAACCATATATCATTGTTGGAACAATTATTCCTTCAACCTTACCCATTTTTACTTTCCAAGATAACATTCTCGACTTCCACACATTCTTAAACACGCCAAGAACTTTCGCCCCCTCCCCCACCCTATGATTTACTTTTGCTTCCATGGTTCCATCTGCTGCCAAATCCACTCCCAAATATCTAAAACACTTCACTTCGTCCAGTTTTTCTCCATTCAAACTTACCCTCCAATTGACTTGTCCCTCAACCCAACTGTACCTAATAATCTTGCTCTTATTCACATTTACTCTCAGCTTTCTTCTTTCACACACTTTACCAAACTCAGTCACCAGTTTCTGCAGTTTCGCACAGGAATCTTTCACCAGCGCTGTATCATCAGCGAACAACAACTGACTCACTTCCCAAGCGCTCTCATCCACAACAGACTACAAACTTGCCCCTCTTTCCAAAACTCTTGCATTCACCTCCCTAACAACCCCATCCATAAACAAATTAAACAACAATGGAGACATCACCCACCCTTGCCACAAACCAACATTCACTGAGAACCAACCACTTTCCTCTCTTCCTACACGTACACATGCCTTACATCCTCGTTAAAAACTTTTCAGTGCTTCTAAAAACTTGCCTCTCACACCATATATTCTTAATACCTTCCACACAACATCTCTATCAACTCTTTCATATGCTTTCTCCAGATCCATAAATGATACATACAAATCCATTTGCTTTTCTAAATATTTCTCACATACATTCTTCAAAGCAAACACCTGATCCACACATCCTCTACCACTTCTGAAACCACACTGCTCTTCCCCAATCTGATGCTCTGTACATGCCCTCACCCTCTCAATCAATACCCTCCAATATAATTTACCAGGAATACTCAACAAACTTATACCTTTGTAATTTGAGCATTCAATTTTATCCCCGTTGCCTTTGTACAATGACACTATGGAAGCATTCTGCCAAACCTCAGGCACCTCACCATGAGTCATACATACATTAAATAATCTTACCAACCAATCAACAATACAGTCACCCCTTTTTAATAAATTCCACTGCAATACCATCCAAACCCGCCGCCTTGCCGGCTTTCATCTTCCACAAAGCTTTTACTACCTCTTCTCTCTTTACCAAATCATTCTCCCTAACCTTCTCACTTTGCACACCACCTTGACCAAAACACCCTATATCTGCCACTCTATCATCGAACACATTCAACAAACCTTCAAAATACTCACTCCATCTCCTCACATCACCACTACTTGTTATCATCTCCCCATTAGCTCCCTTCACTGATGTTCCCATTTGTTCCCTTGTCTTATGCACTTTATTGACCTCCTTCCAAAACATCTTTTTATTCTCCCTAGAATTTAATGACACTCTCTCACCCCAACTCTCATTTGCCCTCTTTTAAGCCTCTTGCACCTTTCTCTTGACGTCCTGCCTCTTTCTTTTATACATCTCCCAGTCATTTGCATTATTTCCCTGCAAAATTTGTCCAAATGCCTATCTCTTCCCTTTCACTAATAATCTTACTTCTTCATCCCACCACTCACTACCCTCTCTAATCTGCCCAACTCCCACGCTTCTCATGCCACAAGCATCTTTTGCGGAAGCCATCACTGCTTCCTGAAATACATCCCATTCCTCCCCAACTCCACTTACGTCCTTCGTTCTCACCTTTTTCCATTCTGTACTCAGTCTCTCCTGGTACTTCCTCACACAAGTCTCCTTCCCATGCTCACTTACTATCACCACTCTCTTCACCCCTCTTTCCTGAAAACCTCCAGTCCCTCCAGTTGCACCTCTCAGCACATTAACATCCAAAAGACTCTTTGAAGCGCCTATCAATTAACACGTAACCCATTAACGCTCTCTGGCCATCTCTCCTACTTACATACATATACTTATGTATATCTCTCTCTTTTTAAGCCAGGTATTCCCAATCACCAGTCCTTTTTCAGCACATAAATCTACAAGCTCTTCACCATTTCCATTTACAACACTGAACACCCCATGTAAACCAATTATTCCCTCAACTGCCACATTACTCACCTTTGCATTCAAATCACCCATCACCATAACCCAGTCTCGTGCATCAAAACTACTAACACACTCACTAAGCTGCTCCCAAAACACTTGCCTCTCATGATCTTTCTTCTCATGCCCAGGTGCATATGCACCAATAATCACCCATCTCTCTCCATTCACTTACAGTTTTACCCATATCAATCTAGAGTTTACTTTCTTACACTCTATCACATACTACCACCACTCCTGTTTCAGGAGTAGTGCTACTCTTCCCTTGCTCTTGTCCTCTCACTAATCCTTGACTTTACTCCCATGACATTCCCAAACCACTCTTCCCCTATACCCTTGAGCTTCATTTCCCTCAGCCAAAACATCCAGGGTCCTTTCCTCAAACATACTACCTATCTCTCCTTTTTTCTCATCTTGGCTACATCCACACACATTAAGACACCAAATCTGAGCCTTCAAGGAGGATGAGCACTCCCCGTATGACTCCTTCTTCTGTTTCCCCTTTTAGAAAGTTAAAATACAAGGAGGGAAGGGTTTCTAGCCCCCCCACTCCCATCCACTTTAGTTCCCTTCTATGATATGTGAGGAATGCGTGGGAAGTATTCTTTCTCCCCTATCCCCAGGGATAGAGTGTAAGAAAGTAAACTCTAGATTTTTATGCTGGGGTAAAGGGAGTGGTGAGAGTAAGTGAGATTGCGAAAGAGACTTGTGTGAGGAAGTACCATGAGAGACTGACTGCAGAATGGAAAAGGTGAAAGCAAAGGATGTAAGGGGAGTGGGGAAGGAATGGGATATATTTAGGGAAGTAGTGATGGTTTGCACAAAAGATGCTTCTGGCATGAGAAGCGTGGGAGGTGGGCAGATTAGAAATCGTAGTGAGTGGTGGGATGAAGAAGTAAGTTTATTAGGGAAAGAGAAGAGAGAGGCATTTGGACGAGTTTTGCAGGGAAATAGTGCAAATGACTGGGAGATGTATAAAAAGAAAGAGGCAGCAGGTCAAGAGAAAAGTGCAAGAGGTGAAAAAGAGAGCAACTGAAAGTTGGGTGAGTATCATCAAATTTTAGGGAGAATAAAAAGATGTTTTGGAGGGAGGTAAATAAAGTGCATAAGACAATAGAATGAATGGGAACATCGGTGAAGGGGGCTAATGGGAGGTAATAACAAGTGGTGATGTTAGAAGGAGATGGAATGGGTATTTTGAAGATTTCTTGAATGTGTTTGATGATAGAGTGGCAGATATAGGGTGTTTTGGTCGAAGTGGTGTGCAAAGTGAGAGGGTTAGGGAGAATGATTTGATTAATAGAGAAGAGGTAGTAGAAGCTTTGCAGAAGATGAAAGCTGCCAAGGCAGCAGGTTTGGATGGTACTGCAGTGCAATTTATTAAAAAAGGGAGTGACTGTGTTGTTGACTGGTTGGTAAGGATAGTCAATGTATGTATGACTCATGTTAGTTGCCTCAGGATTGGCGGAATGCATGCATAGTGCAATTGTACAAAGGCAAAGGGGATAAAGGTGAGTGATCAAATTACAGAGGTATAAGTTTGTTGAGTATCTCTGGGAAATTATAACGGAGGGTATTGATAGAGAGGGTGAAGGCATGTACAGAGCATCAGATTGGGGAAGAGCAGTGTGGTTTCATAAGTGGTAAAGGATGTGTGGATCAGGTGTTTGCTTTGAAGAATGTATGTGAGAAATACTTAAAAAAGCAAATGGATTTCTATGTTGCATTTATAGATCTGGAGAAGGCATATGATAGAATTCACAGAGATGCTATGTGGAAGGTATTAAGCATATATGGTGTGGGAGGCAAGTTGTTAGAAGCAGTAAAAAAAAAGTAAAAAAAACTTTTGTCGAGGCTGTAACGCATGTGTACGAGTAGGAAAGAGGAAAGTGATTGGTTCTCAGTGAATTTCGGTTTGTGGCAAGGGTACGTGATGTCTCCATGGTTGTTTAATTTGTTTATGGATGAAGTTGTTAGAGAGGGAAATGCAAGAGTTTTGGAAAGAGGGGCAAGTATGCAGACTGTTCTGGATGAGAGAGCTTGGGAAGTGAGTCAGTTGTTGTTTGCTGATGATACAGCGCTAGTGGCTGAATTGGACTAGAAACTGCAGAAGCTGGTGACTGAGTTTGGTAAAGTGTGTGGAGGAAGAAAGCTTAGAGTAAATGTGAATAAGAACAATGTTATTAGGTACAGTAGGGTTGAGGAACAAGTCAACTGGGAGGTAAGTTTGAAGGGAGAAAAACTGGAGGAAGTGAAAGTTAAAATACAAGTTAAAATAAAAGGAGGGGAGGGTTTCTAGCCCCCCGCTCCTGTCCCCTTTAATCGCCTTCTACGACACGTGAGGAATGCATGGGAAGTATTCTCTCTCCCCTATCCCCAGGGAGATGTATAAAAGAAAGAGGCAGGAGGTCACGAGAAAGGTGCAAGAGGTGAAAAAGAGGGCAAATGAGAGTTAGGGGTGAAAGAGTGTCATTAAATTCTAGGGAGAATAAAAAGATGTTTTGGAAGGAGGTAAATAAAGTGTGTAAGACAAGGGAACAAATGGGAACATCAGTGAAGGGGGCTAATGGGGAGGTGATAACAAGTAGTGGTGATGTGAGAAAGAGATGGAATGAGTATTTTGAAGGTTTGTTGAATGTGTTTGATGATAAGAGTGGCGGATATAGGGTGTTTGGTCGAGGAGGTGTGCAAAGAAGAGAGGGTTAGGAAGAATGATTTCATAAACAGAGAAGAGGTAGTAAGAGCTTTATAGAAGATGAAAGCCGGCAAGGCAGTGGGTTTGGATAGTACTGCAGTGGAATCCATTAAAAAGGGGGGTGACTGTATTGTTGAATGGTTGGTAAGATTATTAATGTATGTATAACTCATGGTGAGGTGCCTGAGGATTGGCGGAATGCATCCATAGTGCCACTGTACAAAGGCAAAGAGGGTAAAAGTGAGTGCTCAAATTACACAGGTATAAGTTTGTTGGGTATTCCTGGGAAATTATATGGGAAGGTATTGATTGAGAGGGTGAAGGCATGTACAGAGCATCAGATTGGGGAAGAGTAGTGTGGTTTCAGAAGTGGTAGAGGATGGGTGAATCAGGTGTTTGCTCTGAAGAATGTATGTGGGAAATACTTAGAAAAGCAAATGGATTTGTATGAAGCATTTATGGATCTGGAGAAGGCATATGATAGAGTTGATAGGATGCTCTGTGGAAGGTATTAAGAATATATGGAGTGGAAGGCAAGTTGTTAGAAGCAGTGAAAAGATTTTATCAAGGATGTAAGGCATGTGTACGTGTAGGAAGAGAGGAAAGTGAGTGGTTCTCAGTGAATGTTGGTTTGCAGCAGGGGTGTGTGATGTCTCAATGGTTGTTTAATTTGTTTATGGATGGGGTAGTTAGGGAGGTGAATGCAAGGGTTTTGGAAAGAGGGGCAGGTATGTGGTCTGTTGTGGATGAGAGAGCTTGGGAAGTGAGTCAGTTGTTGTTTGCTGATGATACAGCACTGGTGGCTGATTGGTGTGAGAAACTGGAGAAGCTGGTGACTGAGTTTGGTAAAGTGTGTGAAAGAAGAAAGCTGAGAGTAAATGTGAATAAGAGCAAGGTTATTAGGTACAGTAGGCTTGAGGGACAAGTCAATTGGGAGGTAAGTTTGAATGGAGAAAAACTGGAGGAAGTGAAGTGTTTTAGATATATGGGAGTGGATTTGGCAGCGGATGGAACCATGGAAGCAGAAGTGAATCATAGAGTGAGGTATTCAGTGTTTTGAATGGAAATGGTGAAGAGCTTGTGGGGTTGTATACTGAAAAAAGACTGGTGACTGGAAATACCTGGTTTAAGAAGAGATGGTCAACAGGATTATTAGATTATGTATGAACTGATAGGTGTGTAAAAGGGAAACCTTTGGATGTAAATATGCTGAGATGTGCAGCTGGTGGGATGTCTGATCGCTATCTTGTGGAGGCAAGGGTGAAGATTTATAAGGGTTTTTGTAAAAGAAGAGACAATGTCGGGGAGAAGAGAGTGGTGAGAGTAAGTGAGCTTGGAAAGGAGACTTGTGTGAAGAAATACCAGCAGATATTGAGTGTATAATGGCAAAAAGTGAGAGTAAAAGAAGTGATGGGAGTGGGTCAGGAATCAGAGATATTTGAGGAACCAGTAACGGCATGTGAAAAGTGGCAGGTGGGCAGATTAAAAAAGGTAGTGAGTGGTGGGATGAAGTAACGTTGCTAGTGAAAGAGAAAAGTGGGATATTTCTGTGGTACTTACAGGGTAGCAGTGCAAATGATTGAGAGTTGTATATGAGAGAGCAGAAGGAGGTCAAAAGGAATGTGAAGGGCTTGAAAGTGAGGGCAAGTGAGAGTTGGAGTGAGAGAGTATCATCAAACTTTATGGAGAATAAAAAGATGCATTGGAAGGAGGTAAATAATGTGCGAAGAACATCAGTGAAGGTAGCAATAGGGGAAGGGATAACAGGTAGTGATGGAATGAGTCTTTTGAAGGATTGTTGAATGTGTTTGATAATAAGAGTGGCAGATGTAGGGTGTCTAAGATGGGGTGATATGCAAAGTGAGAGAGTCAGAGAGAGTGGTTTGGTGAAAAGAGAAGAGGTGGCGAAAGCCTTGCTGAAAATGAAACTGGCAAGGCAGTTGGATTTGATGATATTGCAGTTGAGTTTATTAAGAAAGGGGGTGACTTTGTTGTTGATTGGTTGATAAGGATATTTAATGTATGTAGGGATCATGGTGAAGTGCCTGAAGACTAGAGGAACCATGTGTAGTGCCTTTGTATAAAGGCAAAAATGCTAAATGTGAATGTTCAAACTACAGAGGCATACAACTGAGTATACCTGGAAAATTATACGGGAGGGTATCGATTGAGAGAATGAAAGCATGTACAGAGCATCAGAATGGGGTGGAGCAGTGTGGTTTCAAAAGTGGTAGAGGATGTGTGGATCAGGTGTCAGCTTTGATGAATATGTGTGACAAACAGAAAACATAGATTTGCATTAGGCATTTGTGGATCTACAGAAGGTATATGATAGGGTTGATAGAGATGCTCTGTGGTAAATCTCAAGAATATATGGTGTACGAGGTAAGCTGCTAGAAGCAGAGAAGCATTTATGAAGGGTATAAGGCATGTGTATCAGTAGGAAGAGAGGAGAGTGATTGGTTTTCAGTGAAGGTTGGTCTGTGGCAAGGGTGTGTGATGTCACCATGGTTGTTAAATTTGTTTACGGACGAGATGGTGAGGCTGGTAAATGCAAGAGTTTAGGAGAGAGGGGCGAGTATGCAGTCCGTTGGGGATGAGAGGGCCTGGGAAGTGAGTTAGTTGTTGTTCGCTGATGATACAACACTGGTGGCTGATTCAAGTAAGAAACTGCAGAAGTTGGTAACTGAGTTTGGAAGAGTGTGTGGAGAAAGCTCAGAGTAAATGTGAATAAAAGCAACGTTCAGGAAGGTTGAGGGACAAGTTAGTTGGGATGTGAATCTGAATGGAGCAATACTGGAGGAAGTGAAGTGTTTTATATATCTGGAAGAGGACTTGGCAGCTAATGTAACTATGAAACTAGAAGTGAGTCATAGGGTGGGGGAGGAGGTGAAGGTGCTGGGAGCAATGAAGAATGTGTTGAAAGAGAGAATTTCATCTCGGAGAGCAAAAGTGGCTATGTTTGAAGGAATAGTAGTTCCAACGATATTATATGGTTGCGAGGCATGGGCTATAAATAGGTTTGGGCAGGGGGGTGAATGTGATGGAAATGAAATGTCTGAGGACAATATATAGTGTAAGGTGGTTTGACTGTGTAAGTATTGAAAGGGTAAGAGAGATGTGTGGTAAATAAAAGGGTATAGTTGAGTGAGAAGAAAAGGGAATGTTGAAATGGTTTGGACATATGGAGAGAATGAGTGAGAAAAGGTTGATGAACAGGATATATGTGTCAGAAGTGGAGAGAAAAAGAAGTGGAAGACCAAATTGGAGGTGGAAGGATGGAGTGAAAAAGATTTTGAGTGATCGGGGCCTAAACATGCAGGAGGGTGAAAAGCATTTGCGAAAGAATGAACTGGAACAATGTGGTATACTGAGGCCGACATGCTGTCAATGGACTGAACCAGGGCTTGTGAAATGTCTAGAGGAAACCATGGAAATGTCTGTGGAGCCTGCATGTGGATAGGGAGCTCTGGTCATGATGCATGACAGAGAAAGGATGTGAGCAGATGTGGCCTTCTTCATAAGTTTCCTGGCACTACCTCACTGTCACAGGGGGTGGCGAATTTGTTTTCTGCAGGACAGGCTGGCACTGGGAATGGATAAAGGTGAGCAAGGATGAATACGTACATGTTTCTCCCCTATCCCTAGGAATAGGAGAGAAAGAATACTTCCCACGCATTCTCCATGTGTCACAGAAGGTGACTAAAGGGGACGGGAGCGGGGGGCTACAAACTCTCCCCTACCTGTATTCAAACTTTCTAAAAGGGAGAAACAGAAGAAGGAGTCATACGGGGAGTGCTCATCCTCCTCGAAAGCTTAGATTGGGGTGTCTAAATGTGTGTGGATGTAACCAAGATGAGAAAAAAGGAGAGATAGGTAGTATGTTTGAGGAAAGGAACGTGGATGTTTTGGCTCTGAGTGAAACAAAACTCAAGGGTAAAGGGGAAGAGTGGTCTGGGAATGTTTTGGGAGGAAAGTCAGGGGTTAGTGAGAGGACAAGAGCAAAGCAAGGAGTAGCACTACTCCTGAAACAGGAGTTGTGGGAGTATGTGACAGAGTGTAAGAAAGTAAATTCTACATTGATATGGGTAAAACTGAAAAAGGATGGAGAGAGATGGGTGATTATTGGTGCATATGCACCTGGGCATGAGAAGAAAGATCATGAGAGACAAGTGTTTTGGGAGCAGCTGAGGGAGTGTGGTAGCAGTTTTCATGCACGAGACCGGGTTATAGTGATGGGTGATTTGAATACAAAGGTGAGTAATGTGGCAGTTGTGGGAATGATTGGTGTACATGGGGTGTTCAGTGTTGTAAATGGAAATGGTGAAGAGCTTGTAGACTTGTGTTGAAAAAGGACTGGTGATTGGGAATACCTGGTTTAAAAGGAGAGAGATACATAAGTATACTTATGTAAGTAGGAGAGATGGCCAGACAGCGTTATTGGATTACGTGTTAATTGATAGGCATGTGAAAGAGAGACTTTTGGATGTTAATGTGCTGAGAGGTGCAACTGGAGGGATGTCTGATCATTATCTTGTGGAGGCGAAGGTGAAGATTTGTAGAGGTTTTCAGAAAAGAAGAGAGAATGTAGGGGGTGAAGAGAGTGGTTAGCTTGGGAAGGAGATTTGTGTGAGGAAGTACCAGGAGAGACTGAGTGCAGAATGAAAAAAGGTGAGAGCAAAGGACATTAGGGGAGTTGGGGGGAATGGGATGTATCTATGGAAGCTGTGTTGGCTTGCGCAAAAGATGCTTGTGGTATGAGAAGCGTGTGAGGTGGGCAAATTAGAAAGGGTAGAGAGTGGTGGGATGAAAAAGTAAGATTATGAGTGAAAGAGAAGAGAGAGGCATTTGGACGAGTTTTGCAGGGAAATGGTGCAAATGACTGGGAGATGGATAAAAGAAAGAGGCAGGAAGTCAAAAGAAAGGTGCAAGAGGTGAAAAAGAGGGCAAATGAGAGTTGGGGTGAGAGAGTATCATTAAATTTTAGGGAGAATAAAAAGATGTTTTGGAAGGAGGTAAATAAAGTGCACAAGACAAGAGAACAAATGGCAACATTGGTGAAGGGTGCTAATGGGAGGTAATAACAAGTAGTGGTGATGTGAGAAGATGAAGTGAATATTTTGAAGGTTTGTTGAATGTGTTAGATGATAAGAGTGGCAGATATAGGGTGTTTAGGTCGAGGTGGTGTGCAAAGTGAGAGGGTTAGGGAAAATGATCTGTTAAACAGAGAAGAGGTAGTGAAAGCTTTGCGGAAGATGAAAGCCAGTAAGGCAGCAAGTTTGGATGGTATTGCAGTGGAATTTACTAAAAAAGGGGGTGACTGTGTTGTTGACTGTTGGTAAGGATAGTCAATGTATGTATGGCTCATGGGGAAGAGCCTGGGAATTGGCGGAATGCATCCATAGTGCCATTGTAAAAAGACAGAGGTATAAGTCTGTTGAGTATTCCTGGGAAATCATATGGGAGGGTATTGATTGAGAGGGTGAAGGCATGTACAGAGCATCAGATTGGGGAAGAGCAGTGTGGTTTCAGAAGTGGTAGAGGATGTGTAGATCAGGTGTTTGCTTTGAAGAATGTATGTGAGAAATACTTAGAAAAACAGATGGATTTGTATGTAGCATTTATGGATCTGGAGAGAGCATATGATAAGAGTTGATAGAGATGCTCTGTGGAAGGTATTAAGAATATATGGTGTGGGAGGCAAGTTGCTACAAGCAGTGAAAAGTTTTTATCAAGGATGTAAAGCATGGGTATGAGTAGGAGGAGAGGAAAGTGACTGGTTCTCAGTGAATGTCAGTTTGTGGCAGGGGTGTGTGATGTCTCTATGGCTGTTTACTGTTTATGGATGGGGTTGTTAGGGAGGTGAATGCAAGAGTTTTGGATAGAGGTGCAAGTATGCAGTCTGCTGTGGATGAGAGGGCTAGGAAGTGTCTGTTGTTGTTCGCTGATGATACAGCACTGGTGGCTGATTTGGGTGAGAAACTGCAGAAGTTGGTGATTGAGTGTGGTAAAGTGTGTGAAAGAAGAAAGCTGAGAGTAAATGTGAATAAGAGCAAGGTTATTAGGTACAGTAGGGTTGAGGGACAAGTCAATTGGGAGATAAGTTTGAATGGAGAAAAACTGGAGGAAGTGAAGTGTTTTAGATATATGGGAGTGGATTTAGCAGTGGATGGAACCATGGAAGCAGAAGTGATTCTCAGGGTGGGGAGGGGGCAAAAGTTCTGGGGGCGCTGAAAAATGTGTGGAGGGCGAGAACATTATCTCGGAAAGCAAAAATGGGTATGTTTGAAGGAATGGTGGTTCCAACAATGTTATATGGGCAAAAGTTCTGGGGGCGCTGAAAAATGTGTGGAAGGCGGGAACATTATCTTGGAGCAAAAATGGGTATGTTTGAAGGAATGGTGGTTCCAACAATGTTATATGGTTGTGAGGCAAGGGCTATAGATAGGGTTGTGCAGATGAGGGTGGATGTGTTGGAAATGAAATGTTTGAGGACAATATGTGGTGTGAGGTGGTTTAATCGAGTAAGTAATGAAAGAGTAAGAGAGATGTGTGGCAATAAAAAGTGTGGGGTTGAGAGAGCAGAAGAGGGTGTTTTGAAATGGTTTGGTCACATGGAGAGAATAAGTGAGGAACGATTGATAAAGAGGATATATGTGTCAGAGGTGGAGGGAACGAGGAGAAGTGGGAGACCAAATTGGAGGTGGAAGGATGGAGTGAAAAACATTTTGAGCGATCAGGGCCTGAAAATGCAAGAGGGTGAAAGGCGTGTAAGGAATAGAGTGAACTGGAATGATGTGGTATACCAGGGTCGACGTGCTGTCAATGGATTGAACCAAGGTATGTGAAGCATCTGGGGTAAACCATGGAAAGTTTTGTGGGGCCTGGATGTGGAAAGGGAGCTGTGGTTTCAGTGCATTATACATGACAGCTAGAGACTTAGTGTGAACGAATGTGCCTTTGTTGTCTTCTTCTAGTGCTACCTCTAGTACGTGTGGGGGGAGGGGGTTGTCATTTCATGTGTGGCGGGATGGCGACGGGAATGAATGAAGGCGGCAAGTATGAATTATGTACATGCGTATATATGTATGTGTCTGTGTAGGTATATATATATGTATACGTTGAAATGTATAGTTATGTATATGTGCGTGCATGGATGTGTATTATATACATGTGTATGTGGGTGAGTTGGGCCATTCTTTAGTCTGTTTCCTTGCAATATCTCGCTAACGTGGGAGACAGCGACAAAGTATAATAAATAAAATAGTATATATGTATATGTGTGTACATATATGTATATGTATGCATGTGTAACTATATGTGTATTTAAGTGCATATATGTGTGTGTATGTGTATGAGAGTGGATCGATCTTTCTTTGTTTCCTGGTGCTATCTTGCTGATGCGGAAAATGATGATCAAGTATAACTAATATAAATGAATAAATGAGGCATGTTATATAATATGTACACAAATTCTTACCTGAAGAAATTTATGTTCCTCTTCTGCTGAGCCCAATTCAAGCATCATTAGCCCTGTCTTGACACTCTGATGTACCTCAAATACAACATCTGAGGAAAAAGAAAAAGAAATTCTGTCCATCTATCATCATTATTCTGCTCTAAACTTAATAAGGTGGTTTTGGTGCACACTGGCTCTTTAACAACACCCATATACATTCTCAACTTTTAACATGTAAAAGTTATGAAAAATAAATCACACACTATGCTCAATCATATGATTCACTATCTACCCAAACCCATTCTGCCATCTCTCATCTTTAAATCACAAGTAGGCAATGCAGAACCCTTTCGGGGTGCTTTTTACTGTATCTTCTACTTCAGGAGACCCAACATCAATTCTGTCTATCTATCATCATTATTCTGCTCTAAACTTAATAAGGTGGTTTTGGTACACACTGGCTCTTTAACAACACTCATATACATTCTCAACTTTTAACATGTAAAAGTTATGAAAAATAAATCGCACACTATGCTCAATCATATGATTCACTATCTACCCAAACCTATTCTGCCATCTCTCATCTTTAAATCACAAATAGGCAATGCATAACCCTTTCTGGGTGCTTTTTACTGTATCTTCTACTTCAGGAGACCCAACATCAATGCATAAAGAATTTACATAAAACTTCATCATATTGGTTTTCATATTCCAAAAGAGAAGATACCTGTTCATCGATCAAGAGCCCAACAACCTCTTTAACCTCTAAAGTATTATCAAAACCCTTGCAAATGTGTGTTATGTAAAGTCACACTTCCCAATACTTCCACATATCTGTACTCATACTCTGAAAATATATAATAATGTGACAATCTATTTTTATCTATATTCATTCACCATTTCCTGTGATAGCAAGGTAACACCAGGAACACATGACGAAATGGCCTCAAAAACTCGCATCCATTCTTTAGCTGTCATGTATAATCACCTGAAACCAGAGCCCCCTATCCATAAGCAGGCCTTACGGACCTTTCCATGGATTCCTCTCATCACTTCATGCCCTGGTTCAGCCCAATGACCCCTGCATACCCGATCCCTCCAATTCACTCTGTTCCTAGTATGCTTCACAAACTTCTCCATGTTCAGAGCCCAGTCACTCAAAGATTCTTTCACTCCATCCTTCCACCTTTTCCTTTGTTTCCTCCTCTTCCTTGTGTCCCCCACTTTTGGCATGTACACCCTCTTAGTCACCCTCTTCTCACTTATACTGTCCATATATCCAAACCCTCTTCAGCTTTCCCATACATATGCTTTTATTATCACAACTCTCTCTTATCCTACTATTTCTCATTCAATCAATCCTAATCACACCACAAATTGTCCTGAAACACTTCACTTCCAGCACATTCACTCTGTTCCATACCTTTTTATCTTGGACCCACATCTTGCATCCAAATAAAACCACTGGGGCTAATATAACATTAAACATATCCGTCTTTGCCCACAGACACTGATCTTTCTTTCCATACACAGACACATCATTGTGCCCAAGACCTTATCCTCCTCACACCCATCCTATGGCTTAAAAAACCATGTACTCCCAGGTATATAAAACACTACTCCTTCCAAATTCTCTTCATTTAAACTCACCCTCCAATTAACCTGTCTCTCTTCACTACTAAACCTATTAACCTTCTGATTCATATTTACCCAAGTTTCTCCTTTCACACCTCCCAAACTAAGAAACTAGCTTCTGCAGTTTCTCATTAATATCTGTCACTAGCAAACAGTAACAGACTTACCTCCTAACCCCCAACCTTCCTAATTCCAACAGAGTACAGACCTACAACTCCCCTCAAACCCTTGCATTCTTCTGGCCCATTTTGGTAGACATCCCATGTTATTCATCTTACATTTACTACTTATTATACTTGGTGAAGCTTTTCTTTTTGATCAGTGTGTCTGTAACAGTAGAATAGCTAGCAAGGTGTATGTACATAAGACGATTTTTCAGATAGTTAAAAACCTATGAAAATGGAATAAACATGAAATACGTGTACACGTGAGAAATAAGATGTTACATGGGTCTTACAGCATTAGTGATGTTATTGGCTTTTGACTACCTCTTCCTGAATGCTATAATCCTCTAATCTTTGTGACTTCATACCTCTCACTTTCTAGTAGAAGATACCCTGACAAATTTGTAACTTACAGCCATACTGTACCCCTTAAACTGCAGCATACATCCAAAATGATGCTCACTTAGTGTGAAGAAACATTCCCTTAATGAAAATCTCTACATTATATGGTACAGAAGAAAATACCCAAAAGGGTAGCATTCTTTCTTCTGTACTATTGATTGAAGATAATGAATTAATGGGGAAGGGTTCGGTTGGTGGTATGAATTTACCTTATATAAATAAGTATACGGTGATTATGTTTTTTCCTTGTGATTTTGTTCTACAAACAAGTCCATCACATACTTTATATTTCTTTCATCCATGATTTTACACATACCATACATATCATTTACATATTCTTTTACATATACATTTTTTTATATACTTTGAGCATTATCTACATATCTAAATATCATCTAAACAATATATCTTTTTCTAAACAATATATCTTTTTATTATCATAGTCAATCACCGTCTCCCACATTAATGAGGTAGCGCAAGGAAACAGACAAAAGAATGGCCCAACCCACTCACATACACATATATATACATAAATGCCCACACACGCACATATACATACCTATACATTTCAACATATACATACATACATACACAGACATATACATATATACACATGTACATATTCATACTTGCTGCCATCATTCATTCCCGTCGCCACCCCCCACCACACATGAAATAGCATCCTCCACGCGAGGAAGCGCTAGGAAAAGACAAAAGGTATCACATTCGTTCACACTCAGTCTCTAGCTGTCATGTGTAATGCGCCGAAACCACAGCTCCCTTTCCACATCCTGGCCCCACAAAACTTTACATGGTTTACCCCAGACGCTTCACATGCCCTGGTTCAATCCACTGACAGCACGTCCATCCCAGTATACCACATCATTCCAATTCATTCTATTCCTTGCACGCCTTTCACCATCCCGTATGTTCAAGCCCCGATTGCTCAAAATCTTTTTCACTCCATCCTTCCACCTCCAATTTGGTCTCCCACTTCTCCTTGTTCCCTCCACCTCTGACACATATATTCTCTTGGTCAATCTTTCCTCACTCATTCTCTCCATGTGACCAAACCATTTCAACACACCCTCTTCTGCTCTCTCAACCACACTCTTTTTATTAACACACATCTCTTTCACCCTTTCATTACTTACTCAATCAAACCACCTCACACCACATACTGTCCTCACACATTTCATTTCCAGCACATCCACCCTCCTCCACACAACCCTATCCCATCCCTTGCAATCATATAACATTGTTAGAAACACTATTCCTTCAAACATACCCATTTTCGCTCTCTGAGATAATGTTCTCCTCTTCCACACATTCTTCATTGCTCCCAGAACTTTCACCCCCTCCCCCACCCTGTGACTCACTTCCGCTTCCATGTTCCATCCGCGGCTAAATCCTCTCCCAGATATCTAAAACACTTCACTTCTTCCAGTTTTTCTCCATTCAAACTTACCTCCCAATTAACTTGTCCCAAAACCCTACGGAACCTAATAACCTTGCTTTTATTCACATTTACTCTCAGCTTTCCTCTTTCACACACTTTACCAAACTCAGTCGCCAACTTCTGCAGTCTCTTACCCGAATCAGCCACCAGCGCTGTATCATCAGCGAACAACAACTGACTCACTTCCCAAGCCCCCTCATCCACAACAGACCACATACTTGCCCCTCTCTCCAAAACTCATGCATTCACAAGAATAAATGGAAAAATAACTTCACTCTTCAAAAAAATAAATACTAATATATGTGAAATTCTTTCATTTACTACTGTACTATTACCAAGTGCTGCATAAATCTGGCTTCCTGCCCTAATGACGTTGTTACACTCTTTCACAATTTAAGGGCGACTGTAATGGATGATATTCTTTCCATCCATGCTATCAGGTTGCGAGTGACATGCCAAAATCTTTGTCAGTCAACAAGCATGTTGTAGGTCGCCAAATGAACCAATGCACTGGCATGTTGCAACACAAAGAGTAATGAGATTGTATAAATTTCACTTAAATGATCAGTGTTTGCATTCAAATGGAAGATTTAAAGAAGTGTGTTAGAATTACTCTGTTAGAATGTTAGTTTGAATAACAGAGTTCAGAAGTTTCCACCTGTATGACAGAGAAAATGAAAGGTGAACATTAGACTAATGAAAGTTAAAGTTTGTGCTTGAATAACCGATTCTAAAAACATGCATTCAAATGTTGGAATTTAACAGTTCTTATTGAAAAGATTCAAAGAAAGGCAGAACTTAACAGTCTGTAGTGTAATGGTTTGATGATTACTGAAGCTCATAGGTTTGCATTAAAATGAGAGAATCAAACTATCATATTTGGTGCTTTCTAATACAAAATCAGCCAACAGCATATGAAGATTCAACTTTTCTGCCTATGTCTGAACTACCAGCTAATGTATGGTAATATTACCAGCTTACAAAGGTTTCTTCCATCACCCAGCAGCATGGAAAATATTTTTGCACTCCTTCACCCCCTACAATCACCATAGAAGAAACCATTCCTTTCAGCTATCAGATCACTGTGAAAAGCATACTGATCCTGCAGAAAATACTAATCAGATGACTTATGTGATGAGACACAATACTCATCATCAAACATGTCAGCTACTGAAGAAGGTAAAGAATATCAGGTGAGAGGTAAAGAGAAAAGTGAGAGAAAGTGATATCAGTGATAGAGAGGAGGAAAGTAGTGAGCACCAGACACCAATGGCCATGTCACCACCAAGATCATACTCATCCTTTGTATGGTCACATAGAGTATATCTTAACTGTAAAGTATCGTTGAATGTAGCAGTCATTCAGTGTGCTTAGTGTAATATTTCGATATGTTATTCACCTTTAACACAGTACCTGTGTAAGAACTAAGACCAGTGTCATAAAAAGTTTAGAAAAAAACAAAAATGGTTTCTCCATTTCCCCCTCTTATCTTGAAGTGAGAAAAGATCACCCCACATGTGCTTCACCAAACACACAGTGTGGTTTAAAGGGAAGGAGTTCATGTGCAATGAGCCTCTTACATTGTAAAAGCAAGTGCGCTCTGATTAGAGAAATATTTGCAATGGCTGGATGGATGGTTTGCATCTGGGCTGCCAGAAAGCTTTTGACACTGTATCAGCCAGAAGGCTGGAAAAAAGCTAGATTTCCTGGCAGGGGTAAGGGGATGACTCCTTCAATGGATAAATCATCTTAGTGGAAAAGACCAATGGATGCATGTCAAGGAAATCTAATCAACATGAGCTAAGTTCACCAGAGGTGTGTTACTAGGTTCTGTCCTGTGACCATTGCTCCTCTTTAGATATATGAATGATAAGTCTCCTACCAGAACACATTTGCAGTTGATACCAAAGTGTTAAGGGAAGTAAACTGAATGGAGGATTGCATCAACTTACAAGTGGACCCTGCAATGTTGATGAAGTTCAATTAAGGCCCAGCCTTGATGTGAATGTTTGTCCGTGACTGGAGCCTTCAACATAAGAAAAAAAAACATGGTACAGAGTGATTATTATCTACCAGGAAATGAGCTTCAGCAATCTCTGAAGGTCAGAGGGACTTGGGAGTTGACTTTATCCAACACGGGGAGAAAGGTAACATAAAAAAAAAAGTATCTGCAGGCAAATAAAGAACATTCATGTATTTGTGTAAGGAAATATTCAGTAAGTTGTTCACATCCTACATCAAGCAACATCTAGAATATACTTCTCAAGTTTGGTCAATACACTTACAGAAACACGGACCTAATAAAGGAATTCCAAAGGAAGGCAACAAAGATGATACTGGACTTGAGAGAGTTGAGATACAGGGAAAGGCTAAAGGCCCTAAATTTGCCCATCAAGGAAGAGAGAAGAGTGATGGATGACTTGATCACAACCCTTAAGTTTTTACACCAACCTGATAAAACAAACAGTGAAAAGTTCTTCAAAATATGCAGAGATAGAACAATCAAAGGCCATTAAAAAAATTAACCAACAAACGTTTTAAAAATGAGGTAAAGAAATACTTCTATAACAGCTTTAGATGTCTGGAACACACAATGTGGACATGAAAAAAGGAGGTGAAAGACATGCAAGGAAAAGAGTGAATTGGAATGATATGGTATAATGGGGTTGACGTGCAGTCAATGGATTGAACCATGGCATGTGAAGCATCTAAGGTAAACCATGCAAAGTTTTGTGGGGTCTGGATGTGGAAAGGGAGCTGTGGTTTTGGTGTATTAGATATGAGAGCTAGAGAATGAGTGTGAACAAATGTGGCCTTTTTTGGCTTTTTCTAGCGCTACCTCATGCGTGTGTGCGGGGGCGCTGACAGGGTGATGACAGGAAAGGATGAAGGCAGCAAGTATGAATATGTGCATGTGTATATATGTTTATGACTGTGTATGTATATGTATCTATACGTTGAAATGTATAAGTATGTATATGTATGTGTGCGGGTGCTTATACATGTATATACATGTGTCTATGGGTGGGTTGGGCCATTCTTTCGTCTGTTTCCTTATGCTACCACGCTAATGCGGGAGATAGCAACTAAGCATAATAGTAATAATAAAAATATGTGATAGAATGTAAGAAGTAAATTCTACGTTGATATGGTTAAAACTGAAAGAGGATGAAGAGAGATGGGTGATTATTGGTGCCTATGCATCTGGTCATGAGAGGAAAGATCTTGAGAGGCAGGTGTTTTGGGGTCACCTGAGTGAGTGTGTTAGCAGCTTTGATGCACAAGACTGGGTTATAGTGATGAGTGATTTAAATGCAAAGGTGAGTAATGTGGCGGTGAGGGTATAATTGGTGTACATTGGGTGTTCAGTGTTGTAAAGGAAATGGTGAAGAGCTTGTAGGTCTGTGTGCTGAAAAAGGACTGGTGATGGGGAATACCTGGTTTAAAAAGAGAGACATACATAAGTATATATATGTAAGTAGGAGATATGGAAAGAGAGCATTATTGGATTACGTATTAATTGATAGGCATGTGAAAGAGAGACTTTTGGATGTTAATGTGCTGAGAGGGTAAACTGGAGGGATGTCTGATCATTATCCTATGGAGGCAAAGGTAAAGATTTGTATAGGTTTTCAGAAAAGAAGAGAAGATAAAGATTTGTGGAGGTTTTCAGAAAAGAAGAGAGAATGTTGGGGTGAAGAGAGTGGTGAGAGTAAGTGAGCTTGGAAAGGAGACTTGTGTGAGGAAATACCACGAGAGATTGAATGTAGAATTACAAAAGGTGAGAGCAAATGACTTAACGGGAGTGGGGGAGGAATGGGATGTATTTAGGGAAGCAGTTATGGCTTGCTCAAAAGATGCTTGTGGCATGAGAAAGGTGGGAGGTGAGCAAAGTAGAAAGGGTATTGAGTGGTGGGATGAAAAAGTAAGGGTAGTGAGTGGTGTGATGAAAAAGTAAGACTGTTAATGAAAGAGAGGAGGCAGGCATTTAGATGATCTTTGCAAGGAAGTAGTGCAAATGAATGGGAGATGTATAAAAGAAAGCAGCAGGAGGTCAAGATAAAGGTGCAAGAAGTGAAAAAGAGGGCAAATGAGAGTTGGGGTGAGAGAGCATCATTAAATGTTAGGGAGAATAAAAAGATGTTTTGAAAAGAGGTAAATAAAGTGCATATGACAAGAGAACAAATGGGAACATCAGTTAAGGGGGCTAATGGTGAATCGAGAAGGATATGGAGTGAGTATTTTGAAGGTTTGTTGGATGTGTTTGATGATAGAGTGCCAGATATAAGGTGTTTTGGTCAAGGTGGCGTGTGAAGTCAAAGGGTCAGGGAGAATGGTTTGGTAAATAGAGAAGAGGTAGTGAAAGCACTGCAGAAGATGAAAGCCAGCAAGGAGGTGGGTTTGGATGGTATTGCAGTGGAATTCACAAAAAAAAGGGGTGACTGTGTCATTGGTTGGTAGGTAAGGATATTCAATGTATGTATGGATCATGGTGAAGTGCCTGAGGATTGGGAGAATGCATGCATAGAGCCACTGTACAAAGGGAAAGGGGATAAAGGTGAGTGTTCAAATTACAGAGGCACAAGTTTGTTGAGCATTCATGGGAAATTATATGGGAGGGTACTGATTGAGAGAGTGAAGGAACGTACAGAGCATTAGAATGGGGAAGAACTGTGTGGTTTCAGAAGTGATAGGGATGCGTGGATCAGGTGTTTGCTTTCAAGAATGTATGTGAGAAATACTTAGAAAAGCAAATGGATTTGTATGTAGCATTTATGGATCTGGAGAAGGCATATAATAAAGTTGATAAAGATCCTTTGTGGAAGGTTAAGAGCATATGGTGTGGAAGGTAAGTTGCTACAAGTAGTGAAAAGTTTTTACCGAGGATGTAAGGCATGTGCATGAGCAGAAAGAGAGAAAAGTGATTAGTTCCCAGTGAATGTTGGTTTGCGGCAGGGGTACATGACTTCTCCATGGCTGTTTAATTTGTATATGGATGGGGTGGTTAGAGAGGTGAATGCAAGAGTTTTGGAGAGAGAGGCAAGTATGCAGTCTATTGGGGATGAGAGGGCTTGGGAAGTGAGTCAGTTGTTGTTCACTGATGATACAGCACTGGTGGCTGATTTGGGTGAGAAACTGCAGAAGTTGGTGGCTGAGTTTGGTAAAGTAGGGGAAAGAAGAAAGTTATGAGTAAATGTGAATAAGAGCAATGTTATTCGGTTCAGTAGGGTTGAGGGATGAGTTAATTGGGAAGTAGGTTTAAATGGAGAAAAAGTGGAGGAAGTGAAGTGTTTTAGATATCTGGGAGTGGACTAAGCAACAGATGGAACCATGAAGAAGGGAACTGAGTCACAGGGTGGGGGAGGGAGTGAAGGTTCTGGGAGCGTTGAAGAATGTGTGGGAGGTGAGAACGTTATCTTGGAGAGCAAAAATGGATATGTGTGAAGGAATAGTGGTTCCAACAATGTTATATGGTTGCGAGGCATGGGCTATAGATGAGGTTGTGCAAAGGTCGGTGGATGTGTTGGAAATGAAATTTTTAAGGACATGTGGTGTGAGGTAGTTTGACTGAGTAAGTAATGAAAGGGTAAGAGAGATGTTTGCAAAGAAATAGTGTGGCTGAGGAATCAGAAGAAGGTGTGTTGAAATGGTTTGGACAAATGGAGAGAACAAATGAAAAAAAGGTTGACAAAGAGGATATATGTGTCAAGAGGTGGAGGGAAGAAGGAGAAGCAGGAGACCAAACTGAAGGTGGAAGGATGGAGTGAAAAAGATTTTGAGCGATCGGGGCCTGAACATACAGGAGGGTTAAAGGCGATGTGGTATACCAGAGTTGACCTACTATCAATGGATTGAACCAGGGTATGTGAGGCATTTCGTGTAAACCATGGAAAGGTCTGTGGGGCCTGGATGTGGAAAGGGAGCTGTGGTTTCAATACATTACACATGACAGCAAGAGTGAGTGTGAATGAATGTGGCCTTTTTGTCTGTTCCTGGTACTGCTTTGCAGGATGGTGAAGCGGTGGATGCTATTTCGTATGTGGCAGGGTGACAACGGGAATGAATGAAGTCAGCAAGTATGGATATTTACATGTGTATATATGTATATATATGTTATTTTTTTTTTATTATACTTTGTCGCTGTCTCCTGCGTTTGCGAGGTAGCGCAAGGAAACAGACGAAAGAAATGGCCCAACCCCCCCCATACACATGTATATACATACGTCCACACACGCAAATATACATACCTACACAGCTTTCCATGGTTTACCCCAGACGCTTCACATGCCTTGCTTCAATCGACTGACAGCACGTCAACCCCGGTATACCACATCGCTCCAATTCACTCTATTCCTTGCCCTCCTTTCACCCTCCTGCATGTTCAGGCCCCGATCACACAAAATCTTTTTCACTCCATCTTTCCACCTCCAATTTGGTCTCCCTCTTCTCCTTGTTCCCTCCACCTCCGACACATATATCCTCTTGGTCAATCTTTCCTCACTCATCCTCTCCATGTGCCCAAACCACTTCAAAACACCCTCTTCTGCTCTCTCAACCACGCTCTTTTTATTTCCACACATCTCTCTTACCCTTACGTTACTCACTCGATCAAACCACCTCACACCAAACATTGTCCTCAAACATCTCATTTCCAGCACATCCATCCTCCTGCGCACAACTCTATCCATAGCCCACGCCTCGCAACCATACAACATTGTTGGAACCACTATTCCTTCAAACATACCCATTTTTGCTTTCCGAGATAATGTTCTCGACTCCCACACATTCTTCAAGGCCCCCAGGATTTTCGCCCCCTCCCCCACCCTATGATCCACTTCCGCTTCCATGGTTCCATCCGCTGCCAGATCCACTCCCAGATATCTAAAACACTTCACTTCCTCCAGTTTCTCTCCATTCAAACTCACCTCCCAATTGACTTGACCCTCAACCCTACTGTACCTAATAACCTTGCTCTTATTCACATTTACTCTTAACTTTCTTCTTCCACACACTTTTCCAAACTCAGTCACCAGCTTCTGCAGTTTCTCACATGAATCAGCCACCAGCGCTGTATCATCAGCGAACAACAACTGACTCACTTCCCAAGCTCTCTCATCCCCAACATACTTCATACTTGCCCCTCTTTCCAAAACTCTTGCATTCATCTCCCTAACAACCCCATCCATAAACAAATTAAACAACCATGGAGACATCACACACCCCTACCGCAAACCTACATTCACTGAGAACCAATCACTTTCCTCTCTTCCTACACGTACACATGCCTTACATCCTCGATAAAAACTTTTCACTGCTTCTAACAACTTTCCTCCCACACCATATATTCTTAATACCTTCCACAGAGCATCTCTATCAACTCTATCATATGCCTTCTCCAGATCCATAAATGCTACATACAAATCCATTTGCTTTTCTAAGTATTTCTCACATACATTCTTCAAAGCAAACACCTGATCCACACATCCTCTACCACTTCTGAAACCACATGTGCATATGAGGGCATCTATGTGTATACATGTGTATGGCAACTGGTTAGGCCATTCCTTGTCTGTTTCCTTGCGCTACCTCGCAAACGCGGGAAACAGCTGTTAAGTATAATAATGAAAACATCATTCTTTTGTTATCATACTTACTCGCCGTCTCCCACACCATTTCCCACATTGGCGAGGTAGTGATAAGAAAAGACGACTGAGTCTTTAAGGGAATATCCTCACTTGGCCTACTTCTCTGCTCCTACTTTTAGAAAATTAAAAATGACAGGGAAGAATTTCCAGCCCCCTCCCCATTTAGATGCCTTCTACAACATGCAGGAATACGTGGGTAGTATACTTTCTCCCCTATCCCCAGGGAGGTAGTGCAAGAAAACAGACGAAAGAATGGCCCAACCCACCAACATACACATGTATATACATACACGTCCACATACATCTCAACGTATACATATATATACACATGGAAATAATTTATACTCTTTGTCCTTATTCATTCCCGTCAACAACCCACCACACATGAAATGACAACCCCCTCCCCCTGTATGTGCATGAGGTAACACTAGGAAAAGACAACAAAGGCCACATTCGTTCACACTCATTTTCTAGATGTCATGTATAATGCACCGAAATCACAGCTCCCTTTCCACATCCAGCCCCACAAAACTTTACATGGTTTACCCCAGACACTTCACATGCCCTGGTTCAATCCATCGACAGCACATCAACCCCGGTATACCACATTATTTCAATTCACTCTACTCCTTCCATGCCTTTCACCCTCCTGCATGTTCAGGCCCTGATCACTCAAAATCTTTTTCACTCCATCTTTCCACCTCCAATTTGGTCTCCCACTTCTCGTTCCCTCCACTCTAACACATATATCCTTTTTGTCAATCTTTCCTCACTCATTCTCTCCATGTGACCAAACCATTACAAAACACCCTCTTCTGCTCTCTCAACCACACTCTTTTTATTACCACAGATCTCTCTTACCCTTTAATTGCTTACTCGATCAAACCACCTCACACCATATATTTTCCTCAAACATCTCATTTCCAGCACATCCACTCTCCTTCGCACAAATCTATCTATAGCCTACGCCTCGCAAACATATAACATTCCTTCAAACATACCTATTTTTGCTTTCCATGATGACATTCTCAAATTCAACACTTTTTCAATGCTCCCAGAACTTTTGCCCCCTCCCCCACCCTATGATTCACTTCCACTTCCTTGGTTCCATTTGCTGCCAAATCTACTCCCAGATATCTAAAACACTTCACTTCCTCCAATTTTTCTCCATTCAAACTTACCTCCAAATTGACTTGTCCATAAACCCTACAGTACCTAATAACCTTGCTCTTATTCAAATTTACTCTCAGCTTTCTTCTTTCACACACTTTACCAAACTCAGTCACCAGCTTCTACAGTTTCTCATCTGAATCAGCCACCAGCGCTGTATCATCAGCGAACGAGTGACTCATTTCCCAAGCTCTCTCATCCACAACAGACTGCATACCTGCCCCTCTTTCCAAAACTCTTGCATTCACCTGCATAACAACCCCATCCATAAACAAATTAAACAACTATGGAGACGTCACGTACCACTGCCGAAAACTAACATTCATGGAGAACCAATCAATTTCCTCTCTTCCTACTCGTACACATGCCTTACATCCTCGATAAAAACTTTTTACTGCTTTTAACAACTTGCCTCCCACACCATATATTCTTAATACCTTCCACAGAGCATCTCTATCAACTCTTATCATATGCCTTCTCCAGATCCATAAATGCTACATACACATCCATTTGCTTTTCTAAGTATTTCTCACACACATTCTTCAAAGCAAACACCTGATCCATACATCCTCTACCACTTCTGAAACCACACTGCTCTTCCCCAATCTGATGCTCTGTAGATGCTTTCACCCTCTCTATAAATACCCTCCCATATAATTTCCCAGGAATACTCAAGAAACTTATACCTCTGTAATTTGAGCACTCACTTTCATCCCCTTTGTCTTTGTACAATGGCACTGTGCAAGCATTCCGCCAATCCTCAGGTACCTCACCATGACTCATACATAATTCAAATAACCTTACCAACCAGTCAACAATACAGTCACCCCCTTTTTTAATAAATTCCATTGCAATACCATCCAAACCTGCTGCCTTGATGGCTTTCATCATCCGCAAAGCTTTTACAACCTCTTCTCTGTTTACCAAATCATTCTCCCTAACCCTCTCACTTTGCTCACCACCTCAACCAAAACACCCTATATTTGCCACTCTATCACCAATCACATTCAACAAACCTTCAATTTACTCATTCCATTTCCTTCTCACATCACCACTACTTGTAATCACCTCCCCATTGGCCCCCTTCACTGATGTTCCCATTTGTTCCCTTGTCTTATGCACTTTATTGACCTCCTTCCAAAACATCTTTTTATTCTCCCTGAAATTTAATGATCCTCTCTCACCCCAATTTTCATTTGCCCTCTTTTTCACCTCTTGCACCTTTCTCTTGACCTTCTGCCTCCTTCTTTTATACATCTCCCAGTCATTTGCATTATTTCCCTGCAAAAATTGTCCAAATGTCTCTCTATTCTTTCACTAATAATCTTACTTCTTCATCCCACCACTCATTACCCTTTCTAATTTGCCGACCTCCCATGCTTCTCATGCCACAAGCATCTTTTGTGCAAGCTATCACTGCTTCCCTAAATATATCCCATTCCTCCCCCACCCCCCTTACGTCCTTTGTTCTCACCTTTTTCCATTCTGTACTCAGTCTCTCCTGGTACCTCCTCACACAAGCCTCCTTCCCAAGCTCACTTACTCTTACCATTCTCTTCACCTCAACATTCTCTCTTTTTTCTGAAAACCTATACAAATCTTTCCCTTCACCTCCACAAGATAATGACCAGACATCCCTCCAGTTGCACCTCTCAGCACATTAACATCAAAAAGTTTCTCTTTCACACGCCATCAATAACACATAATCCAATAACGTTCTCTGGCCATCTCTCCTACTTACATACATATACTTATGTATATCTCTCTTTTTAAACCAGGTATTCCCAATCACCAGTCCTTTTTCAACACATAAATCTACAAGCTATTCACCATTCCCATTTACAACACTGAACACCCCATGTATACCAAATATTCCCTCAATTGCCACATTACTCACCTTTGCATTCAAATCACCCATCACTATAACCAGGTGTGATGCATCAGAACTACTAACACACTCACTCAGCTGCTCCTAAAACACTTGCCTCTCATGATCTTTCTTTTCATACCCAGGTGCATAAGCATCACCCATCTCTCCCCATCTATTTTCAGTTTTACCCATATCATTGTAGAGTTTACTTTCTTACACTCTATCACATACTCCCACCACTCCTGTTTCAGTAGTGCTACTCCTTCCCTTGCTCTTGTCCTCTCACTAACTTTACTCCTGACTTTACTCCCAAGACATTCCCAAACCACTCTTCCCCTTTATCCTTGAGCTTCATTTCACGCAGAGCCAAAACATCCAGGTTCCTTTCCTCAAACATACTACCTATCTCTCCTTTTTTCTCATCTTGGTTAAATATGGTTAAATATGGTTACATATTTAGACACCCCAATCTGAGCCTTCAAGGAGGATGAGCACTCCCCGCAGAAAGTTAAAATACAAGGAAGGGAGTGTTTCTAGCCCTCTGCTCCCATCCCCTTTAGTCACCTTCTATGACACGTGAGGAATGCTTGGGAAGTATTCTTTCTCCCCTAATCCCAGGAATATATATATAATCTGAATACAGAATGGAAAAAGGTGAGAACAAAGGACGTAAAGTGTAGTGGAGTTGGAATGGGATGTATTTAGGGAAGCAGTGATGGCTTGTACAAAAGATGCTTGTGGCATGAGAAGCGTGGGAGGTGGGCAGATTAGAAAGGGTAGTGAGCGGTGGGATGAAGAAGTAAGACTATTAGTGAAAGAGAAGAGAGAAGCATTTGGACTATTTTTGCAGGGGAAATAATGCACATAACTGGGAGATGTATAAAAGAAAGAGGCAGGAGGTCAAGAGAAAGGGGCAAGAGGCAAAAAAGAGGGCAAATGAGAGTTGGGGTGAGAGTGTAGCATTAAATCTTAGGGAGAATAAAAAGATGTTCTGGAAGGAGGTAAATAAAGTGTGTAAGACAAGGGAACAAATGGGAACATCAGTGAAGGGGGTTAATGTGGAGATGATAACAAGTAGTGGTGATGTGAGAAGGAGATGGAGTGAGTATTTTGAAGGTTTGTTGAATGTGTTTGATGACAGTGGCAGATATAGGGTGTTTAGGTCGAGATGGTGAGCAAAGTGAGAGGGTTAGGGAGAATGATTTCGTAAACAGAGAAGAGGCAGTAAAAGCTTTGCGGATGATGAAAACTGGCAAGGTGGCGGGTTTGGATGGTATTGCAGTGGAATTCATTAAAAAAGGGGTCGACTGTACTGTTGACTGGTTGGTAAGGTTATCTAATATATGTATGACTCATGGTGAGGTGCCTGAGAACTGGCAGAATGCTTGCATAGTGCCATTGTACAAAAGCAAAGGGGATAGGAGTGAGTGCTCAAATTATAGAGGTATAAGTTTGTTGAGTATTCCTGGGAAATTATATGGGAGGGTATTGATTGAGAGGGTGAAGGCATGTACAGAGCATCAGATTGGGGAAGACCAGTGTGGTTATAGAAGTGGTAGATAATGTGTGGATCAGGTGTTTGCTTTGAAGAATGTATGTGAGAAAAACTTAGAAAAGGAAATGGATTCGTATGTAGCATTTATGGATCTGGAGAAGGTATATGATAGAGTTGATAGAGATGCTCTGTGGAAGGTATTACCAATATATGGTGTGGGAGGCAAGTTGTTAGAAGCAGTAAAAAGTTTTTATTGAGGATGTAAGGCATGTGTACATGTAGGAAGAGAAGAAAGTGATTGGTTCTCAGTGAATGTTCGTTTGCGGCAGGGATGCGTGATGTCAACATGGTTGTTTAATTTGTTTATGGATAGGGTTGTCAGGGAGGTTAATGCAGATGTTTTGGAAAGAGGGGCAAGTATGCAGTCCACTGTAGATGAGACAGCTTGGGAAGTGAGTCAGTTGTTGTTCGCTGATGATACAGTGTTGGTGGCTGATTCGTGTAAGAAACTGGAGAAGCTGGTGACTGAGTTTGGTAAAGTGTGTGAAAGAAGAAAGCTGAGAGTAAATGTGAATAAGAGCAAGGTTATTAGGTACAGTATGAGGGACAAGTCAATTGGGAGGTAAGTTTGAATGGAGAAAAACTGGAGGAAGTGAAGTGTTTTAGATATCTGGGAGTGGATTTGGCAGCGAATGGAACCATGAAAAGTGGAAGTGAATCATAGGGTGGGGGAGGGGGTGAAAGTTCAGGGATTGTTGAAAAATGTGTGAAGTCGAGAACATTATTTCGGAAAGCAAAATGGGTATGTTTGAAGGAATAGTGGTTCTAATAATGTTATATGGTTACGAGGCGTGGGTTACAGATAGAGTTGTGCGGAAGGGGATGGATGTGCTGGAAATGAGATGTTTGAGGACAACATGTGGTGTGAGATGGTTTGATTGAGTAAGCAATAACAAGGTAAGAGAGATGTGTGGTAATAAAAAGTGTGGTTGAGAGAGCAGAATAGGGTGTTTTGAAATGGTTTGGTCACATGGAGAGAATGAGTGAGGAAAGATTGACAAAAAGGATATATGTGTCAGAGGTGGAGGGAATGAGGTGAAGTGGGAGACCAAATTAGAGGTGGAAAGATGGAGTGAAAAAGATTTTGGGTGATAGGGGCCTGAACATGCAGGAGAGAAAGGCATGCAAGGAAAAGAGTGAATTGGAATGATGTGGTATACCGGGGTCAACGTGCTGTCAATGGATTGAACCAGGGCATGTGAAGCGTCTGGGGTAAACCAAGGAAAGTTGTGTGGGGCCTGGATGTGGAAAGGGAGCTGTGGTTTTGGTGCAATATAACAAGACAGCTAGACAGAGTGTGAATGAATGTGGCCTTTGTTGTCATTTCCTAGCGTTACCTTGCGCACATGCGGGAGGAGGAGTTGTTATTTTCATCTTGCATGTGTGGGGGGGATGCTTTTTTCCATGTGTGGCAGGGTGGCAATAGGAATGAATAAAGGCAGACAGAGTGAATTATGTACATGTGTATATATGTATATGTCCGTGTGTGTATATATATGTATACGTTGAGATGTATAGGTATGTATATTTATGTGCATGGATGTGTATGTAAATACATGTGTATGTGGGTGGGTTGGGCCATTCTTTCGTCTGTTTCCTTGCGCTACCTTGCTAACACGGAAGACAGCGACGAAGCAAAAAATTAAAAAAAAAAATATATATATGTATATATATATATATATATACTTAGAAAAGCAAATGGATTTGTATGTAGCATTTATGGATCTGGAGAAGGCATATGATAGAGTTGATAGAGATGCTCTGTGGAAGGTATTAAGAATATATGGTGTGGGAGGAAAGTTGTTAGAAGCAGTGAAAAGTTTTTATCGAGGATGTAAGGCATGTGTACGTGTAGGAAGAGAGGAAAGTGATTGGTTCTCAGTGAATGTAGGTTTGCGGCAGGGGTGTGTGATGTCTCCATGGTTGTTTAATTTGTTTATGGATGGGGTTGTTAGGGAGGTGAATGCAAGAGTTTTGGAAAGAGGGGCAAGTATGAGGTCTGTTGGGGATGAGAGAGCTTGGGAAGTGAGTCAGTTGTTGTTCGCTGATGATACAGCGCTGGAGGCTGATTCATGTGAAAAACTGCAGAAGCTGGTGACTGAGTTTGGTAAAGTGTGTGGAAGAAGAAAGTTAAGAGTAAATGTGAATAAGAGCAAGGTTATTAGGTACAGTAGGGTTGAGGGTCAAGTCAATTGGGAGGTGAGTTTGAATGGAGAAAAACTGGAGGAAGTGAAGTGTTTTAGATATTTGGGAGTGGATTTGGCAGCGGATGGAACCATGGAAGCGGAAGTGGATCATAGGGTGGGGGAGGGGGCGAAAATTCTGGGGGCCTTGAAGAATGTGTGGAAGTCGAGAACATTATCTCGGAAAGCAAAAATGGGTATGGTTGCGAGGCGTGGGCTATGGATAGAGTTGTGCGCAGGAGGATGGATGTGCTGGAAATGAGATGTTTGAGGACAATGTGTGGTGTGAGGTGGTTTGATCGAGTGAGTAACGTAAGGGTAAGAGAGATGTGTGGAAATAAAAAGAGCGTGGTTGAGAGAGCAGAAGAGGGTGTTTTGAAGTGGTTTGGGCACATGGAGAGAATGAGTGAGGAAAGATTGACCAAGAGGATATATGTGTCGGAGGTGGAGGGAACGAGGAGAAGAGGGAGACCAAATTGGAGGTGGAAAGATGGAGTGAAAAAGATTTTGTGTGATCGGGGCCTGAACATGCAGGAGGGTGAAAGGAGGGCAAGGAATAGAGTGAATTGGAGCGATGTGGTATACCGGGGTTGACGTGCTGTCAGTGGTTTGAATCAGGGCATGTGAAGCGTCTGGGGTAAACCATGGAAAGCTGTGTAGGTATGTATATTTGCGTGTGTGGACGTATGTATATACATGTGTATGGGGGTGGGTTGGGCCATTTCTTTCGTCTGTTTCCTTGCGCTACCTCGCAAACGCGGGAAACAGCTGTTAAGTATAATAATGAAAACAATCATTCTTTTGTTATCATACTTACTCGCCGTCTCCCACACCATTTCCCACATTGGCGAGGTAGTGATAAGAAAAGACGACTGAGTCTTTAAGGGAATATCCTCACTTGGCCTACTTCTCTGCTCCTACTTTTAGAAAATTAAAAATGACAGGGAAGAATTTCCAGCCCCCTCCCCATTTAGATGCCTTCTACAACATGCAGGAATACGTGGTAGTATACTTTCTCCCCTATCCCCAGGGAGGTAGTGCAAGAAAACAGACGAAAGAATGGCCCAACCCACCAACATACACATGTAATACATACACGTCCACATACATCTCAACGTATATACTTATATACACATGGAAATAATTTATACTCTTTGTCCTTATTCATTCCCGTCAACAACCCACCACACATGAATGACAACCCCTCCCCTGTATGTGCATGAGGTAACACTAGGAAAAGACAACAAAGGCCACATTCGTTCACACTCATTTTCTAGATGTCATGTATAATGCACCGAAATCACAGCTCCCTTTCCACATCCAGCCCCACAAAACTTTACATGGTTTACCCAGACACTTCACATGCCCTGTTCAATCCATCGACAGCACATCAACCCCGGTATACCACATTATTTCAATTCACTCTACTCCTTCCATGCCTTTCACCCTCCTGCATGTTCAGGCCCTGATCACTCAAAATCTTTTTCACTCCATCTTTCCACCTCCAATTTGGTCTCCCACTTCTCGTTCCCTCCACTCTAACACATATATCCTTTTTGTCAATCTTTTCCTCACTCATTCTCTCCATGTGACCAAACCATTACAAAACACCCTCTTCTGCTCTCTCAACCACACTCTTTTTATTACCACAGATCTCTCTTACCCTTTAATTGCTTACTCGATCAAACCACCTCACACCATATATTTTCCTCAAACATCTCATTTCCAGCACATCCACTCTCCTCCGCACAAATCTATCTATAGCCCACGCCTCGCAACCATATAACATTCCTTCAAACATACCTATTTTTGCTTTCCATGATGACATTCTAAAATTCAACACTTTTTCAATGCTCCTAGAACTTTTGCCCCCTCCCCCACCCTATGATTCACTTCCACTTCCTTGGTTCCATTTGCTGCCAAATCTACTCCCAGATATCTAAAACACTTCACTTCCTCCAATTTTTTCTCCATTCAAACTTACCTCCAAATTGACTTGTCCGTAAACCCTACAGTACCTAATAACCTTGCTCTTATTCAAATTTACTCTCAGCTTTCTTCTTTCACACACTTTACCAAACTCAGTCACCAGCTTCTACAGTTTCTCATCTGAATCAGCCACCAGCGCTGTATCATCAGCGAACGAGTGACTCATTTCCCAAGCTCTCTCATCCACAACAGACTGCATACCTGCCCCTCTTTCCAAAACTCTTGCATTCACCTGCATAACAACCCCATCCATAAACAAATTAAACAACTATGGAGACGTCACGTACCACTGCCGAAAACTAACATTCATGGAGAACCAATCAATTTCCTCTCTTCCTACTCGTACACATGCCTTACATCCTCGATAAAAACTTTTTACTGCTTTTAACAACTTGCCTCCCACACCATATATTCTTAATACCTTCCACAGAGCATCTCTATCAACTCTTATCATATGCCTTCTCCAGATCCATAAATGCTACATACACATCCATTTGCTTTTCTAAGTATTTCTCACACACATTCTTCAAAGCAAACACCTGATCCATACATCCTCTACCACTTCTGAAACCACACTGCTCTTCCCCAATCTGATGCTCTGTAGATGCTTTCACCCTCTCTATAAATACCCTCCCATATAATTTCCCAGGAATACTCAAGAAACTTATACCTCTGTAATTTGAGCACTCACTTTCATCCCCTTTGTCTTTGTACAATGGCACTGTGCAAGCATTCCGCCAATCCTCAGGTACCTCACCATGACTCATACATAATTCAAATAACCTTACCAACCAGTCAACAATACAGTCACCCCCTTTTTTAATAAATTCCATTGCAATACCATCCAAACCTGCTGCCTTGATGGCTTTCATCATCCGCAAAGCTTTTACAACCTCTTCTCTGTTTACCAAATCATTCTCCCTAACCCTCTCACTTTGCTCACCACCTCAACCAAAACACCCTATATCTGCCACTCTATCACCAATCACATTCAACAAACCTTCAATTTACTCATTCCATTTCCTTCTCACATCACCACTACTTGTAATCACCTCCCCATTGGCCCCCTTCACTGATGTTCCCATTTGTTCCCTTGTCTTATGCACTTTATTGACCTCCTTCCAAAACATCTTTTTATTCTCCCTGAAATTTAATGATACTCTCTCACCCCAATTTTCATTTGCCCTCTTTTTCACCTCTTGCACCTTTCTCTTGACCTTCTGCCTCCTTCTTTTATACATCTCCCAGTCATTTGCATTATTTCCCTGCAAAAATTGTCCAAATGTCTCTCTATTCTTTCACTAATAATCTTACTTCTTCATCCCACCACTCATTACCCTTTCTAATTTGCCGACCTCCCATGCTTCTCATGCCACAAGCATCTTTTGTGCAAGCTATCACTGCTTCCCTAAATATATCCCATTCCTCCCCCACCCCCCTTACGTCCTTTGTTCTCACCTTTTTCCATTCTGTACTCAGTCTCTCCTGGTACCTCCTCACACAAGTCTCCTTCCCAAGCTCACTTACTCTTACCATTCTCTTCACCTCAACATTCTCTCTTTTTTCTGAAAACCTATACAAATCTTTCCCTTCACCTCCACAAGATAATGATCAGACATCCCTCCAGTTGCACCTCTCAGCACATTAACATCAAAAAGTTTCTCTTTCACACGCCATCAATAACACATAATCCAATAACGTTCTCTGGCCATCTCTCCTACTTACATACATATACTTATGTATATCTCTCTTTTTAAACCAGGTATTCCCAATCACCAGTCCTTTTTCAACACATAAATCTACAAGCTATTCACCATTCCCATTTACAACACTGAACACCCCATGTATACCAAATATTCCCTCAATTGCCACATTACTCACCTTTGCATTCAAATCACCCATCACTATAACCCGGTGTGATGCATCAGAACTACTAACACACTCACTCAGCTGCTCCTAAAACACTTGCCTCTCATGATCTTTCTTTTCATACCCAGGTGCATAAGCACCAATAATCACCCATCTCTCCCCATCTATTTTCAGTTTTACCCATATCATTGTAGAGTTTACTTTCTTACACTCTATCACATACTCCCACCACTCCTGTTTCAGTAGTGCTACTCCTTCCCTTGCTCTTGTCCTCTCACTAACTTTACTCCTGACTTTACTCCCAAGACATTCCCAAACCACTCTTCCCCTTTATCCTTGAGCTTCATTTCACGCAGAGCCAAAACATCCAGGTTCCTTTCCTCAAACATACTACCTATCTCTCCTTTTTTCTCATCTTGGTTACATCCACACATATTTAGACACCCCAATCTGAGCCTTCAAGGAGGATGAGCACTCCCCGCAGAAAGTTAAAATACAAGGAAGGGAGTGTTTCTAGCCCTCTGCTCCCATCCCCTTTAGTCACCTTCTATGACACGTGAGGAATGCTTGGGAAGTATTCTTTCTCCCCTAATCCCAGGAATATATATATAATCTGAATACAGAATGGAAAAAGGTGAGAACAAAGGACGTAAAGTGTAGTGGAGTTGGAATGGGATGTATTTAGGGAAGCAGTGATGGCTTGTACAAAAGATGCTTGTGGCATGAGAAGCGTGGGAGGTGGGCAGATTAGAAAGGGTAGTGAGCGGTGGGATGAAGAAGTAAGACTATTAGTGAAAGAGAAGAGAGAAGCATTTGGACTATTTTTGCAGGGGAAATAATGCACATAACTGGGAGATGTATAAAAGAAAGAGGCAGGAGGTCAAGAGAAAGGGGCAAGAGGCAAAAAAGAGGGCAAATGAGAGTTGGGGTGAGAGTGTAGCATTAAATCTTAGGGAGAATAAAAAGATGTTCTGGAAGGAGGTAAATAAAGTGTGTAAGACAAGGGAACAAATGGGAACATCAGTGAAGGGGGTTAATGTGGAGGTGATAACAAGTAGTGGTGATGTGAGAAGGAGATGGAGTGAGTATTTTGAAGGTTTGTTGAATGTGTTTGATGACAGTGGCAGATATAGGGTGTTTAGGTCGAGGTGGTGAGCAAAGTGAGAGGGTTAGGGAGAATGATTTCGTAAACAGAGAAGAGGCAGTAAAAGCTTTGCGGATGATGAAAACTGGCAAGGTGGCGGGTTTGGATGGTATTGCAGTGGAATTCATTAAAAAAGGGGTCGACTGTACTGTTGACTGGTTGGTAAGGTTATCTAATATATGTATGACTCATGGTGAGGTGCCTGAGAACTGGCAGAATGCTTGCATAGTGCCATTGTACAAAAGCAAAGGGGATAGGAGTGAGTGCTCAAATTATAGAGGTATAAGTTTGTTGAGTATTCCTGGGAAATTATATGGGAGGGTATTGATTGAGAGGGTGAAGGCATGTACAGAGCATCAGATTGGGGAAGACCAGTGTGGTTATAGAAGTGGTAGATAATGTGTGGATCAGGTGTTTGCTTTGAAGAATGTATGTGAGAAAAACTTAGAAAAGGAAATGGATTCGTATGTAGCATTTATGGATCTGGAGAAGGTATATGATAGAGTTGATAGAGATGCTCTGTGGAAGGTATTACCAATATATGGTGTGGGAGGCAAGTTGTTAGAAGCAGTAAAAAGTTTTTATTGAGGATGTAAGGCATGTGTACATGTAGGAAGAGAAGAAAGTGATTGGTTCTCAGTGAATGTTCGTTTGCGGCAGGGATGCGTGATGTCAACATGGTTGTTTAATTTGTTTATGGATAGGGTTGTCAGGGAGGTTAATGCAAATGTTTTGGAAAGAGGGGCAAGTATGCAGTCCACTGTAGATGAGACAGCTTGGGAAGTGAGTCAGTTGTTGTTCGCTGATGATACAGTGTTGGTGGCTGATTCGTGTAAGAAACTGGAGAAGCTGGTGACTGAGTTTGGTAAAGTGTGTGAAAGAAGAAAGCTGAGAGTAAATGTGAATAAGAGCAAGGTTATTAGGTACAGTATGAGGGACAAGTCAATTGGGAGGTAAGTTTGAATGGAGAAAAACTGGAGGAAGTGAAGTGTTTTAGATATCTGGGAGTGGATTTGGCAGCGAATGGAACCATGAAAAGTGGAAGTGAATCATAGGGTGGGGGAGGGGGCGAAAGTTCAGGGATTGTTGAAAAATGTGTGAAGTCGAGAACATTATTTCGGAAAGCAAAATGGGTATGTTTGAAGGAATAGTGGTTCTAATAATGTTATATGGTTACGAGGCGTGGGTTACAGATAGAGTTGTGCGGAAGGGGATGGATGTGCTGGAAATGAGATGTTTGAGGACAACATGTGGTGTGAGATGGTTTGATTGAGTAAGCAATAACAAGGTAAGAGAGATGTGTGGTAATAAAAAGTGTGGTTGAGAGAGCAGAATAGGGTGTTTTGAAATGGTTTGGTCACATGGAGAGAATGAGTGAGGAAAGATTGACAAAAAGGATATATGTGTCAGAGGTGGAGGGAATGAGGTGAAGTGGGAGACCAAATTAGAGGTGGAAAGATGGAGTGAAAAAGATTTTGGGTGATAGGGGCCTGAACATGCAGGAGAGAAAGGCATGCAAGGAAAAGAGTGAATTGGAATGATGTGGTATACCGGGGTCAACGTGCTGTCAATGGATTGAACCAGGGCATGTGAAGCGTCTGGGGTAAACCAAGGAAAGTTGTGTGGGGCCTGGATGTGGAAAGGGAGCTGTGGTTTTGGTGCAATATAACAAGACAGCTAGACAGAGTGTGAATGAATGTGGCCTTTGTTGTCATTTCCTAGCGTTACCTTGCGCACATGCGGGAGGAGGAGTTGTTATTTTCATCTTGCATGTGTGGGGGGGGATGCTTTTTTCCATGTGTGGCGGGGTGGCGATAGGAATGAATAAAGGCAGACAGAGTGAATTATGTACATGTGTATATATGTATATGTCCGTGTGTGTATATATATGTATACGTTGAGATGTATAGGTATGTATATTTATGTGCATGGATGTGTATGTAAATACATGTGTATGTGGGTGGGTTGGGCCATTCTTTCGTCTGTTTCCTTGCGCTACCTTGCTAACACGGAAGACAGCGACGAAGCAAAAAAATTAAAAAAAAAAATATATGTATATATATATATATATATACTTAGAAAAGCAAATGGATTTGTATGTAGCATTTATGGATCTGGAGAAGGCATATGATAGAGTTGATAGAGATGCTCTGTGGAAGGTATTAAGAATATATGGTGTGGGAGGAAAGTTGTTAGAAGCAGTGAAAAGTTTTTATCGAGGATGTAAGGCATGTGTACGTGTAGGAAGAGAGGAAAGTGATTGGTTCTCAGTGAATGTAGGTTTGCGGCAGGGGTGTGTGATGTCTCCATGGTTGTTTAATTTGTTTATGGATGGGGTTGTTAGGGAGGTGAATGCAAGAGTTTTGGAAAGAGGGGCAAGTATGAGGTCTGTTGGGGATGAGAGAGCTTGGGAAGTGAGTCAGTTGTTGTTCGCTGATGATACAGCGCTGGTGGCTGATTCATGTGAAAAACTGCAGAAGCTGGTGACTGAGTTTGGTAAAGTGTGTGGAAGAAGAAAGTTAAGAGTAAATGTGAATAAGAGCAAGGTTATTAGGTACAGTAGGGTTGAGGGTCAAGTCAATTGGGAGGTGAGTTTGAATGGAGAAAAACTGGAGGAAGTGAAGTGTTTTAGATATTTGGGAGTGGATTTGGCAGCGGATGGAACCATGGAAGCGGAAGTGGATCATAGGGTGGGGGAGGGGGCGAAAATTCTGGGGGCCTTGAAGAATGTGTGGAAGTCGAGAACATTATCTCGGAAAGCAAAAATGGGTATGTTTGAAGGAATAGTGGTTCCAACAATGTTGTATGGTTGCGAGGCGTGGGCTATGGATAGAGTTGTGCGCAGGAGGATGGATGTGCTGGAAATGAGATGTTTGAGGACAATGTGTGGTGTGAGGTGGTTTGATCGAGTGAGTAACGTAAGGGTAAGAGAGATGTGTGGAAATAAAAAGAGCGTGGTTGAGAGAGCAGAAGAGGGTGTTTTGAAGTGGTTTGGGCACATGGAGAGAATGAGTGAGGAAAGATTGACCAAGAGGATATATGTGTCGGAGGTGGAGGGAACGAGGAGAAGAGGGAGACCAAATTGGAGGTGGAAAGATGGAGTGAAAATGATTTTGTGTGATCGGGGCCTGAACATGCAGGAGGGTGAAAGGAGGGCAAGGAATAGAGTGAATTGGAGCGATGTGGTATACCGGGGTTGACGTGCTGTCAGTGGTTTGAATCAGGGCATGTGAAGCGTCTGGGGTAAACCATGGAAAGCTGTGTAGGTATGTATATTTGCGTGTGTGGACGTATGTATATACATGTGTATGGGGGTGGGTTGGGCCATTTCTTTCGTCTGTTTCCTTGCGCTACCTCGCAAACGCGGGAGACAGCGACAAAGCAAAAAAAAAAAAAAAAAAAAAAAATATATATATATATATATATATATATATATATATATATATATATATATATATATACATTCTTTCCTTCTTTCATACTATTCGCCATCTCCTGCATTAGTGGGGTTGCGCTAGGAACAGAGAACTGGACCTTTGAGGGAATATCCTCACCTGGCCCCCTTGTCTGTCCCTTCTTTTGGGAATATCGGTGAAGGAGGCTAATGGGGAGGTAATAAACTAACCATTCTACTGAACTCACTATAGGTCTTGCTGGAAAATTTTGTTTATGTGTTTTGATAAGTCCATACATATTTGGCAAAGAAGGGGACAAAGATGGACTTATCAAAACACATAAACAAAATTTTCCAGCAAGACCTATAGTGAGTTCAGTAGGCTCCACCACATATAAGATGTCAAAATGGCTAGTTTCTTTATCAAGCCCTTTAGTGGGTAAGGTATCAAATTCTAATATCATGAAAATGGAAAAAAATGTAGCTTAGACATTGAAGCTTATTGATACAGTGGTCAAATTGATGAGAACTACTATTGATGTTTGTGTAAATAAATTATACATTTCCTTTTTCCATAGCCAGAGGTTGAACCATTATGTGACATCCATTTTTCCATTTCATTTCAAGCTAGAAGTTTCAGTTTCCTAAATTGTTTCTTACGTTTTTCCTATGTATATATATGTATGTGTGTGTGTGTGTATATGTGCGTATGTATGTGTGTGTGTGTGTGTATGTATATATATGTGTATATTATCCCTGGGGATAGGGGTGAAAGAATACTTCCCACGTATTCCTCGCGTGTCGTAGAAAGCGACTAGAGGGGACGGGAGCGGGGGGCCAGAAATCCTCCCCTCCTTGTATTAACTTTCTAAAATGGGAAACAGAAGAAGGAGTCACACGGGGAGTGCTCATCCTCCTCGAAGGCTCAGAGTGGGGTGCCTAAATGTGTGTGGATGTAACCAAGATGTGAAAAAAGGAGAGATAGGTAGTATGTTTGAGGAAAGGAACCTGGATGTTTTGGCTCTGAGTGAAACGAAGCTCAAGGGTAAAGGGGAAGAGTGGTTTGGGAATGTCTGGGAAGTAAAGTCAGGGGTTAGTGAGAGGACAAGAGCAAGGGAAGGAGTAGCAATACTCTTGAAACAGGAGTTGTGGGAGTATGTGATAGAATGTAAGAAAGTAAATTCTCGATTAATATGGGTAAAACTGAAAGTTGATGGAGAGAGGTGGGTGATTATTGGTGCATATGCACCTGGGCATGAGAAGAAAGATCATGAGAGGCAAGTGTTTTGGGAGCAGCTGAATGAGTGTGTTAGTGGTTTTGATGCACGAGACCGGGTTATAGTGATGGGTGATTTAAATGCAAAGGTGAGTAATGTGGCAGTTGAGGGAATAATTGGTATACATGGGGTGTTCAGTGTTGTAAATGGAAATGGTGAAGAGCTTGTAGATTTATGTGCTGAAAAAGGACTGATGATTGGGAATACCTGGTTTAAAAAGCGAGATATACATAAGTATACTTATGTAAGTAGGAGAGATGGCCAGAGAGCGTTATTGGATTACGTGTTAATTGACAGGCGTGCGAAAGAGAGACTTTTGGATGTTAATGTGCTGAGAGGTGCAACTGGAGGGATGTCTGATCATTATCTTGTGGAGGCTAAGGTGAAGATTTGTATGGGTTTTCAGAAAAGAAGAGTGAATGTTGGGGTGAAGAGGGTGGTGAGAGTAAGTGAGCTTGGGAAGGAGACCTGTGTGAGGAAGTACCAGGAGAGACTGAGTACAGAATGGAAAAAGGTGAGAACAATGGAAGTAAGGGGAGTGGGGGAGGAATGGGATGTATTTAGGGAATCAGTGATGAATTGCGCAAAAGATGCTTGTGGCATGAGAAGAGTGGGAGGTGGGTTGGTTAGAAAGGGTAGTGAGTGGTGGGATGAAGAAGTAAGAGTATTAGTGAAAGAGAAGAGAGGCATTTGGACGATTTTTGCAGGGAAAAAATGCAATTGAGTGGGAGATGTATAAAAGAAAGAGACAGGAGGTCAAGAGAAAGGTGCAAGAGGTGAAAAAAAAGGGCAAATGAGAGTTGGGGTGAGAGAGTATCATTAAATTTTAGGGAGAATAAAATGATGTTCTGGAAGGAGGTAAATAAAGTGCGTAAAACAAGGGAGCAAATGGGAACTTCAGTGAAGGGCGCAAATGGGGAGGTGATAACAAGTAGTGGTGATGTGAGAAGGAGATGGAGTGAGTATTTTGAAGGTTTGTTGAATGTGTTTGATGATAGAGTGGCAGATATAGGGTGTTTTGGTTGAGGTGGTGTGCAAAGTGAGAGGGTTAGGGAAAATGATTTGGTAAACAGAGAAGAGGTAGTGAAAGCTTTGCGGAAGATGAAAGCCGGCAAGGCAGCAGGTTTGGATGGTATTGCAGTGGAATTTATTAAAAAAGGGGGTGACTGTATTGTTGACTGGTTGGTATGGCTATTTAATGTATGTATGACTCATGGTGAGGTGCCTGAGGATTGGCGGAATGCGTGCATAGTGCCATTGTACAAAGGCAAAGGGGATAAGGGTGAGTGCTCAAATTACAGAGGTATAAGTTTGTTGAGTATTCCTGGTAAATTATATGGGAGGGTATTGATTGAGAGGGTGAAGGCATGTACAGAGCATCAGATTGGGGAAGAGCAGTGTGGTTTCAGAAGTGGTAGAGGATGTGTAGATCAGGTGTTTGCTTTGAAGAATGTATGTGAGAAATACTTAGAAAAGCAAATGGATTTGTATGTAGCATTTATGGATCTGGAGAAGGCATATGATAGAGTTGATAGAGATGCTCTGTGGAAGGTATTAAGAATATATGGTGTGGGAGGAAAGTTGTTAGAAGCAGTGAAATGTTTTTATCGAGGATGTAAGGCATGTGTACGTGTAGGAAGAGAGGAAAGTGATTGGTTCTCAGTGAATGTAGGTTTGCGGCAGGGGTGTGTAATGTCTCCATGGTTGTTTAATTTGTTTATGGATGGGGTTGTTAGGGAGGTAAATGCAAGAGTTTTGGAAAGAGGGGCAAGTATGAAGTCAGTTGGGGATGAGAGAGCTTGGGAAGTGAGTCAGTTGTTGTTCGCTGATGATACAGCACTGGTGGCTGATTCATGTGAGAAACTGCAGAAGCTGGTGACTGAGTTTGGTAAAGTGTGTGGAAGAAGAAAGTTAAGAGTAAATGTGAATAAGAGCAAGGTTATTAGGTACAGTAGGGTTGAGGGTCAAGTCAATTGGGAGGTGAGTTTGAATGGAGAAAAACTGGAGGAAGTGAAGTGTTTTAGATATCTGGGAGTGGATCTGGCAGCGGATGGAACCATGGAAGCGGAAGTGGATCATAGGGTGGGGGAGGGGGCGAAAATTCTGGGGGCCTTGAAGAATGTGTGGAAGTCGAGAACATTATCTCGGAAAGCAAAAATGGGTATGTTTGAAGGAATAGTGGTTCAACAATGTTGTATGGTTGCGAGGCGTGGGCTATGGATAGAGTTGTGCGCAGGAGGATGGATGTGCTGGAAATGAGATGTTTGAGGACAATGTGTGGTGTGAGGTGGTTTGATCGAGTGAGTAACGTAAGGGTAAGAGAGATGTGTGGAAATAAAAAGAGCGTGGTTGAGAGAGCAGAAGAGGGTGTTTTGGTTTGGGCACATGGAGAGAATGAGTGAGGAAAGATTGACCAAGAGGATATATGTGTCAGAGGTGGAGGGAACGAGGAGAAGAGGGAGACCAAATTGGAGGTGGAAAGATGGAGTGAAAAAGATTTTGTGTGATCGGGGCCTGAACATGCAGGAGGGTGAAAGGAGGGCTAGGAATAGAGTGAATTGGAGCGATGTGGTATACCGGGGTTGACGTGCTGTCAGTGGATTGAAGCAAGGCATGTGAAGCGTCTGGGGTAAACCATGGAAAGCTGTGTAGGTATGTATATTTGCGTGTGTGGACGTATGTATATACATGTGTATGGGGGGGCGGTTGGGCCATTTCTTTCGTCTGTTTCCTTGCGCTACCTCGCAAACGCGGGAGACAGCGACAAAGTATAATAAAAATATAAAAATGAACAATGTAGATCTAGTCAACAAGCTAAACAATATCAATGTTAATTTTGATTTCAAACTAGTTAGCTTTGATGTTTCCTCACTTTTCACTAAAGTTCCACTTGATGATCTTTTAGAATATTCATTTGATGTCTTGGATGATATTCATTTACCTGTTTCAAAGTCTGTTTTCATTGAATTGATAAAATTGTGTATAAAAGACTGTATTTCAATTCAATGGAGATTATCATGCTCAAAAATTTGGTATGGCAATGGGTAACCCTCTTTCACCTGAACTAAGTAATCTTTGTATGGAATTTTTTGAAGCAAAATTACTAAAGGATATCTTAACTTCTAATGCAATTTGGTTTAGGTATGTAGATGATGTTCTTTGTGTTTGGCCAATAAATGAAAATTTACTTATATTTCTCCCCTCACTTAAGAATTTAGTACCTTCCACCAAATTTACTGTAGAAAATGAAAATAATGGTGTGTTACCATTTTTAGATTGCATGATTCATAGGCAAGGAAACAAGTTTAAGTTTAGCATATACTTAAACCCACCAATGTATGCTCATATATCCATTATCACTCATGTCAACATGACAGAGTTAAAATATCATCATTTCAATCTATGTTCCTTAGGGCATTACGTATTTGCAGTCCAGAGTTTACTGACGATGAGTTTGAGAAGGTATATTCTATTCAATCTAAGTTAAAGTACCCTAGATCTTTCAATGATAAATCCCTTAAGTTAGCAAAGAAATCATTTTATAAAGTTGAGCCTAAACCTTCCATTGACACCAAGAATCTTTTAGTTCTCCCTTTTAATAATAATTTCACTTTACTTCCCATGTTGCTTAAATCCTTTAATGTAAATGTTGCCTTTAGCAACAATAATACTATAAAGAATATCTTAATCAGGAATTCACTAGAAAATTCTCTTGGATGCAGCTAAAAAGTGCCTTGTGGAAATTGTGAAAAATCTTATGTTGGTTAAACTGGTAAGGATCTTTCAGTTAGACTTACGCAACACAGATATAGTATAAGAATGGGACAAGAATCAAATGCCTTGTTTAATCACATTAAAACTATGATAATTGTATTGACTGGAGTAATGCCATCTCAGTTATCAACTCTAACTCTATTACCAAGAGAAATATCATTGAATTTTCTATTATCAAATACACAAAGAATTATAATCTTAATATTAGTGATGGTCTATACAAATTAGATAACTATTGTTGATAAAATTTGTAAAATGATAAGTTTATGCACGCTCGTTGTATGTTTTGGACAATCACGTTTACCAAATGGCATCCTAGCTTCGTCTCTTCGATGCATATCAACTGACTTATATTTCTCTCTTGTGTCTCCCCTGCTGATGTGATTATTACATGAAAGTGCACTTGGGAACTTATCGTGTTTCATTTTCCCCGTGGACTAATAGGAATATCTTGATCATGCGCAAAATTGTGATCCTTTCCATACACATAAATATATACACATGTACATATTCATACTTGCTGGCTTCATTCTTTCCCATCGCCATCCCGCCACACATGTAAAACGGCATCCCTCCCACACATGCGAGACAGCACTATGAAAAGACAACAAAGGCCACGTTCGTTCACAGTCTCTAGCTGTACTGTGTAATGCATCGAAACCACAGTTTCCTTTCCACATCTAGGCCCCACAAATCTTTCCATGGTTTACCCCAGATGCTTCACATGACCTGCTTCAATCCATTGACAGCACGGCGACCCCGGTATACCAGATCGTTCCAATTCACTCAATTCCTTGTACGCCTTTCATCCGCCTGTATGTTCATGCCCCCATGACACAAAATCTTTTTCACTCCATCTTTCCACCTCCAATTTGGTCTCCCACTTCTCGTTCCCTCCACTTTTTATAACCTCTTGGTCAATCTTTCCTCTCCATGTGACTAAACCACTTCAATACACCCTCTTCTCTCTCGCCATACTCTTTTTATTACCGCACATCTCTCTTACCCTTTCATTACTTACTCGATCAAACCACCTCACACCACATATTGTCCTCAAACATCTCATTTCCAAAACATACACCCTCCTCTACTCAACCCTATATATAGCCCATACCTTGCAGCCATATAACATTGTTGGAACCACTATTCCTTCAAACATACCCATTTTTGCTCTCCGAGTTAACGTTCTTGCCTTCCCACATTCTTTAACGCTTCCAGAACTTTCGCCCCCTCTCCCACCCTGTGACTCACTTCCACTTCTATGGTTCCATCCGCTGACAAATCCACTCCCAGATATCTAAAACACTTCACTTCCTCCAGTTTTTCTCCATTCAAACTTATTTCCCAATTGACTTGACCCTCAACCCTACTGTACCTAATAACCTTGCTCTTATTCACATTTACTCTCAGCTCTCTTCTTTCACACACTTTACCAAACTTAGTTCCCAGCTTCTGCAGTTTCTCCTCTGAATCAGCCACCATCGCTGTATCATCAGTGAACAACAACTGACTCACTTCCCAAGCTCTCTCATCCACAACAGACTGCATACTTGCCCCTCTCTCCAAAACTCTTGCATTCACCTCCCAAACAACCCCATCCATAAACAATTAAGCAACCATGGAGACATTATGCATCCCTGCCGCAAACCAACATTCATTGAGAACCAATCACTTTCCTCTCTTCCTGCTCGTACACATGCCTTACATCCTCGATAAAAACTTTTCACTGCTTCTGGCAACTTGCCTCCCACACCATATATTCTTAATACCTTCCACAGAGCATCGCTATCAACTCTATCATATGCCTTCTCCAGATCCATAAATGCTACATACAAATCCATTTGTTTTTCTAAGTATTTCTCACATACATTCTTCAAAACAAACACCTGATCCACACATTCTCTACCACTTCTGAAACCACACTGCTCTTCCCCAATCTGATGTTCTGTACATGCCTTCACCCTCTCAATCAATAGCCTCCATATAATTTCTCAGGAATACTCAACAAACTTATACCTCTGTAATTTGAACACTCACCTTTATCCCCTTTGCCTTTGTACACTGGCACTATGCATGCATTTCACCAATCCTCAGGCACTTCACCATGAACCATACATACAATGAATATTCTCACCAACCAGTCAACAACACAGTCACCCCCTTTTTTTAACAAATCCACAGGAATACCATCCAAACCCACCACCTTGCTGCCTTTCATCTTCTGCAAAGCTTTCACTACCTCTTCTCTGTTTACCAAATCATTCTCCCTGACCTTCTCACTTTACACACCACCTCGACCAAAACACCCTATATCTGCCACTCTATCATCTAACACATTCAACAAACCTTCAAAATACTCACTCCATCTTCTCACATCACCACTTCTTGTTATTACCTCCCCATTAGTCCCCTTCACAGATGTTCCCATTTGTTCTTCTCTTATGCACTTTACCTCCTTCCAAAACATCCTTATATTCTCCCTAAAATTTAATGATAATCTCTCACCGTAACTCTCATTTGCCCTCTTTTTCACCTCCTACACCTTTCTCTTGACCTCCTGCCTCTTTCTTTTACACATCTCCCACTCATTTGCATTTTTTCCCTGCAAAACTCGTCCAAATGCCTCTCTCTTCTTTTTCACAAATAATCTTACTTCTTCATTCCACCATTCACTACCCTTTCTAATCTGCCCACCTCCCATGCTTCTCATGCCACAAGCATCTTTTGCGCAAGCCATCACTGCTTCCCTAAATACATCCCATTCCTCCCCCACTCCCCTTGCATCCTTTGCTCTCACTTTTTTGCATTGTGCAGTCTCCTTCCCAAGCTCACTTACTCTCACCAGTCTCTTCACCCCAACATTCTCTCTTCTTTTCTGAAAACTTCTACAAATTCCACCTTCGCCTCCCCAAGATAATGATCAGATATCCCTCCTGTTGCACCTCTCAGCACATTAACATGCAAAAGTCTCTCTTTCACGCGCTTATCAATTAACATGCAATCCAATAACGCTCTCCGACCATCTATCCTATATACATACTTATTTATTATTTATTTATTCATTATACTTTGTCACTGTCTCCTGCGTTAGCTAGGTAGCACAGGGAAACAGATGAAAGAATGGCCCAACCCACCTACATACACATGTATATACATGCACGTCCACACACGCACATATACATACCTATACATTTAACGTATACATATATATATATACACACATAGACATATATACCCATGTACATAATTCATACTGTCTGCCCTTATTCATTCCCATCACCACCCTGCCACACATGAAATGACAACCCCCTCCCCCCATATGTGCGCGAGGTAGTGCTAGGAAAACACAACAAAGGCCACATTCGTTCACACTCAGTCTCTAGCTGTCATGTATAATGCAGCGAAACCACAGCTCCCTTTCCACATCCAGGCCCCACAAAACTTTCCATGGTTTACCCCAGACACTTCACATGCCCTGGTTCAATCTATTGACAGCACGTCAACCCCGGTATACCACATCGTTCCAATTCACTCTACTCCTTGCACGCCTTTCACCCTCCTGCATGTTCAGGCCCCAATCACTCAAAATCTTTTTCACTCCATCTTTCCACCTCCAGTTGGTCTCCCACTTCTTCTCGTTCCCTCCACCTCTGAAACATATATCCTCTTTGTCAATCTTTCCTCACTCATTCTCTCCATGTGACCAAACCATTTCAAAACACCAAATTGGAGGTGGAAGGATGGAGTGAAAAATTTTGAGCAATCAGGGCCTGAACATGCAGGAGGGTGAAAAGCATGCAAGGAATAGAGTGAATTGGAACGATGTGGTATACCGGGGTCGACATGCTGTCAATTCATTGAACCAGGGCATGTGAAATGTCTGGGGTAAACCACGGAAAGTTTTGTGGGGCCTGGATGTGGAAAGGGAGCTGTGGTTTTGGTGCATTATACATGACAGCTAGAGACTGAGTGTGAACGAATGCGGCCTTTGTTGTCTTCTCCTAGCACTACCTCGCGTGCGTGCAGGGGTACGGGGTTGTCAATTCATGTGTGGCGGGGTGACGATGGGAATGAATAAAGGCAGCAAGTATGAATTATGTGCATGTGTATATATGTATGTCTGTCAATGTATATATATGTGTACGTTGAAATGTATCAGTATGCGTATGTGTGTGTGTGGACGTGTATGTATATGCATGAGTATGTGGGTGGGTTATGCCATTCTTTCGTCTGTTGTCTTGCGCTACCCGCTAACATGGGAGACAGCGACAAAGTATAATAAATAAAATATAAATATAGATATAAACAGGAGTTGTGGGAGTATGTGATAGAATGTAAGAAAGTAAATTTTCGATTAATATGGGTAAAACTGAAAGTTGATGGAGAGAGATGGGTGATCATTGGTGCATATGCACCTGGGCATGAGAAGAAAGATCATGAGAGGCAAGTGTTTTGGGAGCAGCTGAATGAGTGTGTTAGTGGTTTTGATGCACGAGACCAGGTTATAGTGATGGGTGATTTGAATGCAAAGGTGAGTAATGTGGCAGTTGAGGGAATAATTGGTATACATGGGGTGTTCAGTGTTGTAAATGGAAATGTGAAGAGCTTGTAGATTTATGTGCTGAAAAAGGACTGGTGATTGGGAATACCTGGTTTAAAAAGCGAGATATACATAAGTATACGTATGTAAGTAGGAGAGATGGCCAGAGAGCGTTATTGGATTACGTGTTAATTAACAGGCGCACGAAAGAGAGACTTTTGGATGTTAATGTGCTGAGAGGTGCAACTGGAGGGATGTCTGATCATTAGCTGGTGGAGGCTAAGGTGAAGATTTGTATGGGTTTTCAGAAAAGAAGAGTGAATGTTGGGGTGAAGAGGGTGGTGAGAGTAAGTGAGCTTGGGAAGGAAACTTGTGTGAGGAAGTACCAGGAGAGACTGAGTACAGAATGGAAAAAGGTGAGAACAATGGAAGTAAGGGGAGTGGGGGAGGAATGGGATGTATTTAGAGAATCAGTGATGGAGTGCGCAAAAAATGCTTGTGGCATGAGAAGCGTGGGAGGTGGGTTGAATAGAAAGGGTAGTGAGTGGTGGGATGAAGAAGTAAGATTATTAGTGAAAGAGAAGAGAGAGGCATTTGGACGATTTTTGCAGGGAAAAAATGCAATTGAGTGGGAGATGTATAAAAGAAAGAGACAGGAGGTCAAGAGAAAGGTGCAAAAGGTGAAAAAGAGGGCAAATGAGAGTTGGGGTGAGAGAGTATCATTAAACTTTAGGGAAAATAAAAAGATGTTCTGGAAGGAGGTAAATAAAGTGCGTAAGACAAGGGAGCAAATGGGAACTTCATTGAAGGGCGCAAATGGGGAGGTGATAACAAGTAGTGGTGATGTGAGAAGGAGATGGAGTGAGTATTTTGAAGGTTTGTTGAATGTGTTTGATGATAGAGTGGCAGATATAGGGTATTTTGGTTGAGGTGGTGTGCAAAGTGAGAGGGTTAGGGAAAATAATTTGGTAAACAGAGAAGAGGTAATAAAAGCTTTGCAGAAGATGAAAGCCGGCAAGGCAGCAGGTTTGGATGGTATTGCAGTGGAATTTATTAAAAAAGGGGGTGACTGTATTGTTGACTGGTTGGTAAGGTTATTTAATGTATGTATGACTCATGGTGAGGTGCCTGAGGTTTGGCAGAATGCTTCCATAGTGTCATTGTACAAAGGCAAAGGGGATAAAATTGAATGCTCAAATTACAGAGGTATAAGTTTGTTGAGTATTCCTGGTAAATTATATAGGAGGGTATTGATTGAGAGGGTGAGGGCATGTACAGAGCATCAGATTGGGGAAGAGCAGTGTGGTTTCAGAAGTGGTAGAGGATGTGTGGATCAGGTGTTTGCTTTGAAGAATGTATGTGAGAAATACTTAGAAAAGCAAATGGATTTGTATGTAGCATTTATGGATCTGGAGAAGGAATATGATAGAGTTGATAGAGATGCTCTGTGGAAGGTATTAAGAATATATGGTGTGGGAGGCAAGTTGTTAGAAGCAGTGAAAAGTTTTCATCGAGGATGTAAGGAATGTGTACGTGTAGGAAGAGAGGAAAATGATTGGTTCTCAGTGAATGAAGGTTTGCGGCAGGGATGTGTGATGTCTCCATGGTTGTTTAATTTGTTTATGGATGGGGTTGTTAGGGAGGTGAATGCAAGAGTTTTGGAAAGAGGGGCAAGTATGAAGTCTGTTGTGAATGAGAGAGCTTGGGAAGTGAGTCAGTTGTTGTTCGCTGATGATACAGCGCTGGTGGCTGATTCATGTGAGAAACTGCAGAAGCTGGTGACTGAGTTTGGTAAAGTGTGTGAAAGAAGAAAGTTAAGAGTAAATGTGAATAAGAGCAAGGTTATTAGGTACAGTAGGGTTGAGGGTCAAGTCAATTGGGAGGTAAGTTTGAATGGAGAAAAACTGGAGGAAGTAAAGTGTTTTAGATATCTGGGAGTGGATCTGGCAGCGGATGGTACCATGGAAGCGGAAGTGAATCATAGGGTGGGGGAGGGGGCGAAAATCCTGGGAGCCTTGAAGAATGTTTGGAAGTCGAGAACATTATCTCGGAAAGCAAAAATGGGTATGTTTGAAGGAATAGTGGTTCCAACAATGTTGTATGGTTGCGAGGCGTGGGCTATGGATGGAGTTGTGCGCAGGAGGGTGGATGTGCTGGAAATGAGATGTTTGAGGACAATGTGTGGTGTGAGGTTGTTTGATCGAGTAAGTAATGTAAGGGTAAGAGAGATGTGTGGAAATAAAAAGAGCGTGGTTGAGAGAGCAGAAGAGGGTGTTTTGAAATGGTTTGGGCACATGGAGAGAATGAGTGAGGAAAGATTGACCAAGAGGATATATGTGTCGGAGTTGGGGGGAGCGAGGAGAAGTGGGAGACCAAATTGGAGGTGGAAAGATGGAGTGAAAAAGATTTTGAGTGATCGGGGCCTGAACATGCAGGAGGGTGAAAGGCGGGCAAGGAATAGAGTGAATTGGATCGATGTGGTATACCGGGGTTAACTTGCCGTCAGTGGATTGAATCAGGGCATGTGAAGCGTCTGGGGTAAACCATGGAAAGTAGTGTAGGGCCTGGATGTGGAAAGGGAGCTGTGGTTTCGGGCATTATTGCATGACAGCTAGAGCTGAGTGTGAACGAATGGGGCCTTTGTTGTCTTTTCCTAGCGCTACCTCACACACATGAGGGGGGAGGGGGATGGTATTCCATGTGTGGCGAGGTGGCGATGGAAATGAATAAATGCAGACAGTGTGAATTGTGTGCATGGGTATATATGTATATATATGTGTGTGTATATATATGTGTACATTGAGTTGTATAGGTATGTATTTTTGCGTGTGTGGACGTGTATGTATATACATGTGTATGGGGGTGGGTTGGGCCATTTCTTTCGTCTGTTTCCTTGCGCTGCCTCGCAAACGCGGGAGACAGCGACAAAGCAAAATAAATAATAATAAAATATAGATATGAATATAAATATACATCTTGTATCATTGTACTTTGTTGCTGTCTCCTGCGTTAGCAAGGTAGTGCAAGGGAACAGACGAAAGAATGGCCCAACCCACCCCCTACACATGTATATACATAACTGCCCACACATGCACATATACATACCTATACATTTCAACATATACATACATATACATACATAGACATATATACACATGTACATATTCATACATGCTGCCTTCATCCATATAAAAATAATACAGCAATAAAAAAGCGAGAGATGGAACTTCAAAAGGGCAAAATTCCAACCCCATACAGTGTTATCAATATCATTATTATACAACACCTGGATGCTTTTTACAATGAGGTCCTGAGGCTATAACCCCAGCGGTCCCATCTAGGGCCTTTGATGCTCCAAAGCTGTGCTACTCACAGTAGAATAGAAAGGATGGACTCTTTGAAGTGATAAGTTCTTTGATGAGACTAATAACTATATCTACTGACAATGATACAACCTACAAGGTCAGGTCTGGCAACACAAACAAATAGGTGTTCACACTGCTCATGCTCACCAAGCCAGTGCAATGATAGTTATATAACATTTCTTTTCTTTATTTTTGCATATCAATTAATCATTTCATGGATGAGTTTTTTCTTTTGTAAATATGGTGGGTTGCCTACAGAATTATCTTATCTATCTGTTTATCTATATTTCTGATGCCCATTTCCTCTAATAACTCCCATCAACGGGTGGTCAAGGCAAGAGGGTCTCCGCTTATTCCTGTCCTTACATGCCTCCCTTGCATGCATCATTCCACACATTCTTTCTCAGTTTCTCTCTCTCCAGTATTCCTCCGCCATATTTACCCAATTCACAGGTGATCTTCCACTCACACCAACCCCTTTAAATGTACTATCATACACTCTCCTTGTACCAGTCTTGCATTCTTTCCACATGCCCAAATCACTTCAATGTATTACATTTCACCTATTCTACCATTCCACAATTCATTCCCTATGCATTCCTTGCCATACCACACCTCTCATACACCCTTTCAAGTCTTCATTCTATATGGTTTTACCACATGCCCTTCTCAAATAGCTCAATTCCACAGCCTGGATTCTTGACCTCTGTGCCTTTTCCACATCCATGTTTTGGCTGCATAGGTCAGGGTTGGGAAGACTATTCTGTTCCTTAATCCTCTCTTCACTTCCATACTTACATCTCTACCCTTCATTAATCTATTAAGGGACCTAATGACTCATACCCTGTATTTCTCCCTTATCTCTCCTTCCATATCGCCACAATTACCAAAGACAGCTCCCAGATACTTAAGTTCCCTCACTTCTTCCACTCTTTTTCCCCTCATATCCACAGCATAATTTAGTACACTTTCTTATTTCACTCTACGAGGTTTTATAAAACCTATACTTTCACACTGTTTCCTTTCTAACACCATCACTTTACTTTTACTTGCATTTACCTTCAATGTCCTCCACTTACACACACCATAAAACACACTTATAACCTTCTGCAACTCCACTATCTGCAAACAACACAGTATCATCCACAAACAGGCTTGCCACTAGCCACCATTTCTCACTGCCACACTCCATGTCTGCACCCCTTTTCCCTAATTTTGCTTCAATCTCTCTTGTCGCTCCATCCATATGTATATATATAAAAAAGCCATGGTGACATCACACAGCCCTGCCTCACACGCAGAACTTTTGCTCAGTTCTCCATTCACTCTTACACATGCATTTGCACCTATATATAAGGCATTTACAGCACCCAACAGTTCTTCCCCTATACCATATATCCTTAACAAATCCCACAAAGCATTCCACTCAACTCTGTCATACACTTTCTCCAGATCCATAAAAGCTGCATACAACTTCTTACCTTTTGCTAAACACTTTTCCACAGTCATATTTACTATAAAAATCAAATCCACAAATCTCCTACATCTCCTAAAACCCCTTTGGTCTTCAATTATCCTGCATTCAGTCACTTTCATCACTCTGTCAATCAATATTCTTGCATACACTTTTCCCAATATACTTAACAGACTTATTCTCCTATAACTGCGGCATACATCCTTCTCACTTTTTCCTTTGAATAAAGTAATGATAATAGCTTTCACACAATCCACAGGCACAACCTTTTGTTTCCTTGCTAAATTACATAAAAGATGCATCCACTCTATCATAATTTCTCCTTCATGCTTCAGCATGTCAGCCATAATCCCATCCACTCTAGGTGCCTTTCTTACCCTTCTTACCTCCCTCTTCGCTATAGGCCCCTGCATTTGTATCCTCTTCCTTCCCTACTCCATACCCATGCATGTTACAACTGCTGCTTCCCTTTCTCTCACATTCATCAGTTCTTCAAAATACTCTTTCCATCTTCCTTTCATTTCCTCCTTTTGATTCAGCAATTCCCCTTCCTTACTTCTCACATCAACATTTCCAATCTTACGTCCACCTCTTTCCTTTTTTACATCCTTCTAGTATAGTTTCTTAGTATCTCAAAACTTTTCACTTCACTTTCTTCCAAAATCTTCTATTCTTTCTTTGCTTTCCTCTATTAGCTTCTTAACATTCCCTTTACATATTTCGTATTCTTCCCTCCTCCTATGCTCAACTTCCACTGGTACATTCCTATTGAGCAATCTACCATATGCCTTTTTCTTCTCTTCCACAGCATTTCTAATCTATTCTGTCCACCATGGACTGCCCCTTTTATTCCTGTATCTCACTACCTTGTATCCAACTACGGATTCTACAACCTTTACTAGTATTTCTCTAGACATTTTAAACACCTCATTCACACACGACTGCATTCCTACATTCACAGCACTTCTATTTAAGCTTTAAGTTACCTTCCTTTTGTACTCCTCCCTGTATTTTCCTAATTCTTCTTGCTTGCAAACACTTTTACCTCTCCATTCTTACACCATACCTCCACTTCTCTCTGATCCTCTTCCCCACATATATGGATTATAGATTTTCTTCTAAATAACAAAGTTTGAGGGATGAGAGCAGCAGAGTTCTAATGATGTTATTTACAATTGTTTTAGTGTGATGGCTATGATTGTGTGTGATTGCAGCATTGTTATGTTGGTGGTTGTGACAGTGTTACTGATGATGACGAAGGCTGTGACGGTGTTAGTGAGGATAACGGTACTGATGATGATTTTGTTATGATGTGGGTTTTTCTTCAATTAACATTTCCTTAATTCTGTAACCTCGTTTTCAGGGCAACCATATAAAGGAGATTTCAAAAGGCTCTAGTATCTCTGTAACTCCTGAAAAACGGATGGGCCTCTTTTATAAGAATGGGGCCAGAAGTGGGTAGAACTCCAATGTGGTACTGCTCAAATCACTGGTACAATGATTTTTCTTGATCAACTAATCTTGCTCCATACAGTGTCCCTCACCTATATTATCTTGTCCCTATCAGCAAAGAAATTCAGTAACTTTTCACACTGCTTCCTTATGTGATAAATCACCGAAAAACCAACACAAAATGGCCTACAAAGACTCGCCCTGCTCTAACTTCAGCATACTTTCCATTCTCTGCACAAGTGTAAGCATAATGAGCTTTCTTTTCACAGCACAAACACCACTACACTCATCAATGGATCTTGAATGCTTTTTGTATGCCTTTAAAGGGAAAAATACACAGAAATAACAAGGGAGAGTAACAGACACAACCACAATTGATTAAAAACAGAGCAAACAATGGACTGCAGCAACACACAGATGCCTGGTCTATTACAGCAGTCAGCCAACAGAGTGATAAGACCTGCAAATGTAAATGCCATTTCATTAAACCAGTACCCATTGATGTGCCAACATACAGAAGAGGCAAAAGAATGAAATGTCAGACTACAGATGTTAGTGTGTATAATCATTAACACATGAAAATTGGGTCCTCCTTTATGATAAACAAAGAAATGACCAAAATTCTGAATAAGTCTTCAGATCAGCATATAATATAATAAGTCCTCAATAATGTTGGCGATGCATTTCTAGAAAATGCAACTGTAGTCAAAACGTGTGATGGCACCAAGGCCATATACATGGATCCATATACATACATGGAGTGATATGAGAGATGAAAGCAAAATGTGGGAAAGGGGGTGGAGAGATAGTGTGGTGGTGAGGTATGGTAGCTAGTGACAAGCCTGTTTGTAGATGATACTATGCTGTTTGCTGAGGGTGAAGAGGATTTGTAAAAAGTTGTGTTCTATGTGAAGGACTGAACATAAGTTCAATTACTTAAAAGTAAAGTAATTTGTTTGAAAGATAACAGAGCAAAAGCATATATTTTGCAAGGCCCTTTACAGCAATAGAAGAAAGTGTACTAAATAGTATTATATATATATGGGGGGGGGGGGGGGGAGACTAGAGGAGGTGACTGAATTTATGTACTTTGTAGCTATTTTGGGTAAGTGTGGTGATATGGAAGTAGAGATAAGGGAGAGAGCAGTACACGATATTAGAGTCACTGGTTCCCTTACTAGAATAATGAAGGGCACAGCTGTAAGCATGGAAGTGAAAAAAAAGGAATAAGGGACAGAACTTATCTCCTGACCCTGACCTTTGCAGCCAAAACATGGATTTGAAATGAGACACAGCAGTCAAGAATCCAGGCTGTGGAAATGACTTATTTGCAAGGAGCATGTAGTATAAGTAGATTGAACAAGGATAGAAATAAGGGAGTGCATGACAGATCTGGTACGGCAGGAAATGATGAGTTAATGAGTTGTGGAGTGGTAGATTGGTAGTGGTAGACCACCTGTAATATGGGGATATATAGTAAAGGAATACTGGTGGGAGAGAAATGGTGGAAGAATGCATGGAGTGGTGTATGGGAGGGAGGCATGTAAAGATAAGGATAAAGGGAAACTCTTTTGCCTTGGCTATCCTTTTGATAGAAGTTTCCAGAGAGGAACAGGCATCAGAAATATAGATAGATAAAAGATCTGGAACCAAAGGCCAAAAAATGCACAAAAATGTCAACAACTTTATTAAAGCACAAAATACACAACATACAATATATTATGGTAGAAGATATGAGAAAACAGGTTCGTGTATAAATGGAGATTGGGGGAAAATTGCACGTCAAATATTAAGTGGAGCCATTTGACTTTGATCTAGACAACTTAACCAACTCGTCTGCCAGACCTCTCAGCGCTTTACTGCTTCCTGTTAGCTCCCACAGTCTCTGCCACCATCTCTTCAAAATAATATCAAAGAAGTGTTAATCACAGTTTTTCTCATCTACTCATCAGGAACACTTTTTCAAATAATTCATGGACAAAACCAGAGGCTTTTACACTCACCTTCTATGTCTAGTTCTACAGCACCTGTTTGCCTCTACCCCCCTGCCATTGCATACCATGTCTGTTTGTAACAAAACTGAATAGAGCATCAATTGTAATAATTCTACTTATTCTATGTTCACCAGGTTCAATTTCTAATGGTATCAATTAGTGTGCTTTACTGGAAAGGGCACTAGGGTGATCTGCACCATCCCCAAATCATATGATTCACCAAAAAATTCAAATGGAGGTGGACAAAAATAAGTTTTATTAGTGACTGTCATACTCTTGTTCAATCATGCAGTATGTCACTTCTGTATCTGCAGGCAGTCTGATATAGAACTATTATGTATATTTGAATTCAAATGTTCTAGATGATAGAAAGTCATATTGTGCTCTTAAAGTCCTAAATGTAGTTGGTGGGGAGGAATAAATAACTAGTGTGATATGACAACCAATCAGTCATTGCCCAAAAACTTCCATAATCCTAAATCCAGCTCCACTGTCCAAAATTCCTTTGTTTCTGCTATAAAGCTCCCTTAACCTGTATGAATCACGTGTAAACACAAGAAACTAAGCATGAAACTTTTCAGAAAAAAGCCTTTAGTTAGAGAATAGTAATAAATGGAACAAAACAAGAAATTAAATTGCAAATACTGACAACATTAATAATTTGGACAAATTTGTTAGACAATGCAGTCCAAGTAGAATGGGTCACATGAATAAAGAATTTCCTCCCAATACTGCACAAAAAAGTAAAATAAGCAACTGCACACAGAAAGAAATACAGACCAATAAAATCAGACAGAGAAACAGTTAATGCTTACTATCGACACGTTTAGTAAATGCCTTATCTATCGACATGTTTAGTAAATGCCTTATAACTACTAAATCAAACTTTAGAAACAATTCTGACCAAACTTCAATTAAGAAATGAAAGTTTGAATAATGACCTAGTGACAAAGAAGAAAACAAAATTATATTTGTCATTCTGTCAGTAAGGCAAAATAACAAGACCAATACTGGGGTCAATGACCTTACTCCTCTCACTAAAACAGACATGATAATTTTTCATACCTGTCAAAATTAACTGTGAAATATCTTCAAAATAAATTCTATACTCTGATTGCATGAACATGCTTTATAAAGTAAATGTTTAAAACATTTATGTTGAGCTGGATCCCCTCGCAATTATGACCTCCTTGACGGGAGTTCCCTGAGGGAACAGGCATCAGAGATATAGATATATAAATAGCCATAAAAATAGAAACAGGTGGCACAAACAAAAATACCAAAAAGAATAGATGAAAGTAATGATAATCATGTTATACTCATTGATACAAACACAAAAGTGATTCTGAAGGTAATAAAGTGAACATACAACATAGAGAAGAAAGTGCTATATAGAACCCTTTTACCAGACCTCCCATAGATCTATGTTGCCCAGAATAAGTAACTTCTCATGGATTTGTGATCTACACTTTCAAGCCAACAATCAAATTTCAGTTGATCTTTGGTAGCTACCCAAGATGTCAAAGGCCTCCTTCAACAACAATTACACAGGAGTTATTCAGTTACCCATCAGCATGGGAAAGTCATTACAGAAGACTGTTAATTGTAAATGACACTGAGCAGTATTTGCTCTAAGGATGAGGAGTCTAGTGATCTGCATGATGATACATTTCATGATAAAAATCTAACTGAAGAAGATAGAAAGAACCAAGTGCATCAGAACTCTAAATACATGAGGTGGTGACAGGCAGAAAGTGTGAACATCAGGCTGTGTGGCACTTGCATCTATCTCAGAAATACGTTCTAACTTTTTCAAAGGAAAGTTGAGATTTATTTCACTTGCTTCTTTGTTGCTTTTTCATTCTTATTTGATGTTCTTAGATTTTATGAAAGAAATTGTTTTTCCTTTACTTATAAACATCCTTTCTCAGAAGTATCAAAGAAAAAAATTTACATGCCTTTTTAAGGCATTAATATCTGCCACTTACAAGCATCCTTGGCACCTAGACCTTGAAGAGGAAGGAGTTGTAGTATTCAGACTGACTAAGTTTAGCCCCCTCAAGTCCTCTAGATGGATATCTATGTAAGCCAGGAGATGCATCGAGTTTCATACCTCTATTTCAAGGTTGCCAGCTGAGCCTGGTTAGTTGTTGAGGTGGCAGTGCACAAAAATCTTTCCTCAAAGACAGTCAACTTCCAGCCATGTTAATAGCAAATGATTTTCATAAGTTTTCTTAGAAGGAAATCAAGCATTATTCATCTAGAATTAGAGGACCAGGCACATGGTCCTGAATAAACTGACAAGGATGATGTGTCTCTGAATCATGTGGAGAGTGATTTTATGGACAATGGCTCTTTCAGCATTGCAAGTTAACCAAGATGAGTCAGGAAAAAGTGTTCCTAGCACAAGCAGAGGCAGTAGTGTTGCCACTGCCCATCTGACAGACGCATCTGTTAAATCAACAAACTTTCACAATTTTGCTATTATGCAAAAAATTTCCAATGAAACATTTTTCATAATTTCATTTTACTTTATCACACTTAACCACCATCTCCCATGCCAGCGAGGTAGCATAAGAAAACAGACGAGGAATGGCCCAACTCACCCACATACACATGTATATACATAAACACCCACAGACACACATATACATACATATACATTTCAACATATGCATACATAAACATACACAGACATAAACAAATACACACATGTACAAATCCATACTTACTGCCTTCATCCATTCCCGTCACCACCCCGCCACACCCGAAATAGCATCCCCCCAACTCCCCACCCTCTAGCAAGGCAGTGCCAGGAAATGACAAAAAAACTGACATTTGTTCACACTCAGTCTCTAGATGTCATGTGTAATGCACCAAACCCACAGCTCCATTTCCAAATCCAGGTCCCACAGACCTTTCCATGGTTTATCCTAGACACTTCACATGCCCTGGTTCAATCCTATGACAGCACGTCGACCCCGGTATACCACATTGTTCCTGTTAACTCTATTCCTTGCACGCCTTTCACCATCCTATATGTACTGGCCCCAATCGCTCAAAATTTTTTTCATTCCATCCTTACACCTCCAATTTGGTCTCCCACTTCTCTTTCTTCTCTCCACCTCTGACACATATATCCTCTTGGTCAATCTTTCCTCACTCATTCTCTCCATGTATACAAACCATTTCAACACACCCTCTTCTGCCTTCTCAACCACACTCTTTTTATTACCACACATCTCTCTTACTCTTTCATTACTTACTTGATCAAACCACATCACATCACATACTGTCCTCAAACATTTCATTTCCAAGACATCCACCCTCCTCTGCACAACCCTATCTATAGCCCATGCCTTGCAACCATATAACATTACTAGAACCGCTATTCCTTCAAACATACCTATTTTTGCCCTCCGAGATAAAGTTCTCGCCTCCCACACTTTCTTTAACGCTCCCAGAAACTTTGCTCCCTCCCCCACCCTGTGACTCGCTTCCGCTTCCATGGTGCCATCCGCTGCCAAATCCACTCCTAAATATCTAAAACATTTCACTTCCTCTAGTTTTTCTCCATTCAAATTTACCTCCTGATTTACTTGTCCTTCAACCCTACTGAACCTAATAATCTTGCTCTTATTCACATTTACTCTCAACTTTCTTCTTTCACACACTTTACCAAACTCAGTCACCAATTTCTGCAGTTTCTCACCCGAATCAGCCGTCAGCACTGTATCATCAGCAAACAACAACTGACTCACTTCCCAAACCCTCTCATCCTGATCAGACTGCATACTTGCCCCTCTGTGCAAAATTTGCATTCACCTGCCTAACCATCCCTTCCATAAACAAATTAAACAACCATGGAGACATCATGCACCCCTGCCGCAAACTGACATTCACTGGGAACCAATCACTTCACTCTCTTCCTACTCATACACATGCATTACATCCTCAATAAAAAACTTTTCACTGCTTCAAGCAACGTACCTCCTACACCATATACTCTTAAAACCTTCCACAGAGCATCTCTACCCTATCATATGCCTTCTCCAAATCCATAAATGCTACATACAAATCCCTCTGTTTTTCTAAGTATTTCTCACATACCTTCTTCAAAGTAAACACCTGATCCACACATCCTCTACCACTTCTGAAACCACACTGCTCTTCCCTAATCTGATGCTCTGTATCAATACCCTCCCATATAATTTCCCCGGAATACTTAACAAACCTATGTCTCTGTAATTTGAACACTCACCTTCATTCCCTTTGCCTTTATACAATGGCACTATGCAAGCATTCTGCCAATCCTTAGGCACTTCACCATGAGCCATACATACAATAAATATCCTTACCAACCAATCAACAACACAGTCACCCCCATTTTTTATAAATTCCACTGCAACACATCCAAACTCACTGTCTTGCTGGCTTTCATCTTCCACAAAGCTTTCACTACCTCTTCTCTGTTCACCAAACCATTCTCCATGACCCTCTCACTTTGCACACCATCTCGACCAAAACATCCTATATCTGCCACTCTATCATCAAACACATTCAACAAACCTTCAAAATACTCACTCCATCTCCTTCTCACCTCATCACTACTTGTTATTACCTCCTCATTTGCCCCCTTCACCAATGTTCCCATTTGTTCTCTTTTCGTACGTACTTTATCCATCTCCTTCCAAAACATCTTTCTATTCTCCCTAAAATGTGATGATACTCTCCCACCCCAACTCTCATTTGCCCACTTTTTCACCTTTTGCACCTTTCTCTTGACCTCCTGCTGCTTTCTTTCATACATCTCCCAGTCATTTACACTTCTTCCCTGCAGAATCATCCAAACACTTCTCTCTTCTGTAACAATCTTGCTTCTTCATCCAACCATTCACTACCCTTTCTAATCTTCCCACCTCCCATCTTTCTCATGCCACATGTATCTTTTGCACAGGCCATCACTGCTTCCCTAAATACATCCCATTTCTCCCCCACTCCTCTTAGCAAGATTTATTACAAAAGATATATTTTTCGATTTAAGTAAAATAATGTAAAATGTGCATTGGAAGCTCACTTGACAATCATGCCTTACTACCATACTTTTTAGCATGTGCTGAAATATCTGCAAAACTTTTACATAAAACAAGAGCAAGAGTAGTGGATGAAACATACTTCCAAATTGATTCTCTTCATTGTTATCTGAATAGAATTTTTAAACAATTTAAAAAAATGTGATTCACAAGGTGGAAAAGAAATCTTAATAAGTAGTTAAGGGGTTAAATATTGCTGACAAATCACTGGCTTTAAAAGTAAGCATTTAAATATCAGAGATGAAAAGTTCATACTTAAGAAACTTATCTAATGGTATTCTAATGGTCTTATTAATGGTGATGAAACGCGTTCCTTAAAATAACCAAAATCTATAAACTGCATAATATGCAATACAGTTTGTACTCTTTTGCATAAATATGACCTACTGTGAAATAATGGTGGTTTTTACATAGAACTGGCATTATAGATCTAACACTAATCATATCCCAGTATAAAAATTTCACTTCTGCTACATCTGTTAATTTAGAAGTGAAATCAAATGTGCTCAAGTGTCTTCAGCAAGGGGATAAGGTAAATGATATCGTAATTTTTTTTTCAGATTAATGAAGTATGTATATAGACTGCAATTCAAATACAAATATTGAGACCTGAGGAAAAAATTAATTACTGTACAATAAAGAAAATGCTTTCAACTACTGTTTTAACTTAAGCATAAAGCTCCTGTAATTTGGTAGATGTACAGTATGTACAATACTATGTTGAGGAATTTTTGGTTAACATACAAATTTCTGTCTCTCATTATGTCATTCGTCATGATGATTATGAGGTTCCAATATAATGCACTAAATCAGAGGATTTTACATTCACATCCTATGTCCAAGTCTATGATGCCAGTTTCCTTCGGCACTGGTGCTGCTACCTCTGTCTCCATTACCTTGATATTCCTAGCCCCTGAGTATGCAGTCACCACTTCTGTCACTTCCCCCTTTGTTCATAAAATTAGAGAGAACATTAACCAGTCTTTTTCTCTTGACCAGTCTTACTTTCTTGTGTTAACAACTAGTTCATGCTCTCATAAAAGCTCTTTCAATCATACGACTCCAAAGAATAACTAAAATTTTTCTTTCTATTCTTTTCACAAAACTTTTTTTCATCAATTGGTTGTACAGGAAAAACAAATTACACTCACCTCAGGGAACTGGTATCAATGTGGAGGGAAAGAAGGAGATTATCTTCCTTAGCTGGAACTAGGCAATCTTCTTGTTTAACATCTATGATGGATGTAGGAGGTCCATCTCAACTCACAGGTCATAAACACGCAGCATTCAAGATCAAGGTCTTTATCTCAACCAGTGCAGAATGACCCGGGAGGGAATCTGAACCGCACACAGATACCGCATCACGTTATTGGGAGTAGGCCATGTTAGAATGGTATAAAAGGAGTATCTGTAGGTGTCACTTTATTGAGAAACCGTTAAAATGATCACCTTATTGTAAGGACTCAGTGTTCTTACACAGTACAACAATAAGGTAAATGTGAAGAACTTTCTTGAAAATCTTTCTTTACATCAAAAAACTTACTGCTTTCTTCACAATCATCCTGTACTCAAAGGCATCCAATACTGATGCTGATCCTACAACCAAGGACTGTACTGAACACTGAATAACAATTCCCTTTTAGTCATTAATACACTCCCATTTCTATATGAACCATTTCATTTTAGTCATTAATCCACTCCCATTTCTAATTAGTTGAGTAGTTGGTGAAGAAACTGTAGTTTATAAAATTTTCTGATCTCAGTGGTTTTAACAATGGTCCTTACAAGTGCTGCTAGAAGCAAGTGAGCCCAAGCAATGCTCGCAGCATGTTCTCCAGCTTCAAAATGTTTAAATCTAATTCACCTTCCTTCTAATACTATTCTCTCTCTCTCTCTCTCTCTCTCTCTCTCTCTCTCTCTCTCTCTCTCTCTCTCTCTCTCTCTCTCCCTCAGTCCAGGATTTACAGAAGTACTAGGCTTTCTTCTGTCAGCCATAATAAACAGGCATTTTCTTTTGTCAGCCATAAAATAGCCCTAACATCCCCACAACTCGAAAGAAATTACATAACTTCAAAACAGCAGCAATATTAATCAAAGCCTAGGTATAATTCATTTATGCAATAACTGAATTTTTTTTCATACATACTTACTATTTCCTACGTTAGTGAGGTAGCATCAAGAACAGATGACCGAGCCTTAAAGGGAAACATACTCACTTGGTCCCCATCCCTGTTCCTTCTTTTAGAAAAGTAAAACAGGAGGGAAGGATTTCCAGCCCACCACTCCCATCCCTTTTAGTTGCCTTCTACAACATGCAGGGCACCCGTGGGCAGAATTTTTTCTCCTTTGTCCCTAGGGATACCCTATTCCTAGTAGTAATATATATCTGTGTTTGTCTGTCTGTGGTCTGAGTGTGTGTGTGTGTGTGTGTGTGTGTGTGTGTAACAAAGATGAGAAGAAAATGAGAGATAGTATGTTTGAGGAAAGAAACCTGGATGTTCTGGCTCTGAGTAAAACAAAGCTCAATGGTAAAGGGGAAGAATGGTTTGGAAAAGTCTTGGGAAAGTCAGGGGTTGGTATGAGGACAAGAGCTCAGGGAGGAGTAACACTACTCCAGAAGCAGGAGTTATGGGAGTGTGTGATAAAGTGTAAGGAAGTAAATTCTAGATTTATGTGGGTAAAACCAAAAGTGGGTGGAGAGAGATGGGTGATTATTGGTGCTTATGCACCTGGTTATGAGAAGAAAGCTCTTGGTGGGCAAGTGTTTTGGGAGCAGCTGAGAGACTGTGTCAGCAGTTTTGGTGCACTAGACAGGGTGTTAGTGATGAGCGATTTAAATGCGAAAGTGAGTAATGTGGCAGTTGAGGATATAACTAATGTACATGAGGTACTCAGTGTTGTGAATAGAAATGGTGAAGAGCTCTTGGATTTGTGTGCTGAAAAAAGACTAGTGATTGGGAATACCTGGTTTAAAAAGAGAGATATACACAAGTGTACATATGTGAGTAGGGGAGATGGTCAAAGGGCATTATCAGGTAATGTGTTACTTAATAGGCAAGTAAAAGAGAGACTTTTGGATGATAATGTGCTGAAAGGGGCATATGGTGGGATGTCTGATCACCATCTTGTGGAGGGGAAGGTGAGGCTTTGTAGAGGTTTTCAAAAAAGAAGAGAGAGTGTTGGGGGAGTAGAGAGTGGTGAGAGTAATTGAGCCTGGAAAGGAGACTTGAGTGAAGAAGTACCATGGGAGACTGAGTGTATAATGGCAAAAAGGTATGGGAAAATGACATGAAGGGAGTGGGTGAGGAATGGGATGTATTTAGAGAAGCAGTGATGGCATGTGTAAGAGATGCATGTGGCATGAGAAACATGGGAGGTAGGCAGATTAGAAAGGGTAGTGAGTACCACAATGAAGAAGTAAAGTTGTTAGTGAAAGAGAAAATAGAGGTGTTTAGATGATACTTGCAAAGGAGGAGGGCAAGTGACCAGATGTATAAAAGAAAGCAGAAGAGGTCAAGAGAAAGGTGCGAGGGTTGAAAAAGAGGGCAAATGAGAGTTGAGGTGAGAGAGTATCATTTAACTTAAGGGAGAACAAAAAGATGTTTTGGAAGGAGATAAATAATGTGCATAAGACAAGATAACAAATGGGAACATCAGTGAAGAGGGCAAGGGGGTAGTGATAATGGGTAAAGATGAAGTGAGGAGATGGAGTGAGCATTTTGAAGGTTTGTTGAATGTGTTTCATGACAGTGGCAGATGTACAGTGTTTTAGTTGGGGTGGTGTGCACAGTGAAACAGTCAGGGAGAGTGGTTTGGCGAAGAGAGAGGTGGCGAAAGCCTTGTGGAAGATGAAATCTGGCAAGGCGGCGGGTTAGGATGGTATTGCAGTTGAATCTATTAAGCCAAGGGGTGACTATTGTTGATTTAGTTGGTAAGGATACTCATGGTGAAGGCCTAAGGATTGGTGGAATGCATGCATGGTGCCATTGTACAAGGCAAAGTGGATAACGGTGAGTGCTCAAACTACAGAAGCATAAATTTGCTGAATATTCCCATAAAACTGTATGGAAGGGTAATGAGTGAGAGGGGGAAGGAATGTACAGAGCATCAGATTGTAAAGGAGTAATGTGGTTTTAGAATTGGTGGATCAGGTGTTTGAAAAATACATGTGAGAAATACTTAGATGGATTTGTATGTGGCATTTCTGGATCTGGACAAGGCATATGATAGGGTTGACAAAAGATGTTTTGTGGAAGGTCTTAAGAGTATACAGTGTAGGAGCCAAGCTGCTAAAAATAGTAAGAAATTATTTCAAGGGTGAGAAGAGTGGGAGGTGGGTTGATTAGAAAGGGTAGTGAGTGGTGGGATGAAGAAGTAAGAGTATTAGTGAAAGAGAAGAGAGAGGCATTTGGACGATTTTTGCAGGGAAAAAATGCAATTGAGTGGGAGATGTATAAAAGAAAGAGACAGGAGGTCAAGAAAAAGGTGCAAGAGGTGAAAAAAAGGGCAAATGAGAGTTGGGGTGAGAGAGTATCATTAAATTTTAGGGAGAATAAAAAGATGTTCTGGAAGGAGGTAAATAAAGTGCGTAAGACAAGGGAGCAAATGGGAACTTCAGTGAAGGGCGCAAATGGGGAGGTGATAACAAGTAGTGGTGATGTGAGAAGGAGATGGAGTGAGTATTTTGAAGGTTTGTTGAATGTGTCTGATGATAGAGTGGCAGATATAGGGTGTTTTGGTCGAGGTGGTGTGCAAAGTGAGAGGGTTAGGGAAAATGATTTGGTAAACAGAGAAGAGGTAGTAAAAGCTTTGCGGAAGATGAAAGCCGGCAAGGCAGCAGGTTTGGATGGTATTGCAGTGGAATTTATTAAAAAAGGGGGTGACTGTATTGTTGACTGGTTGGTAAGGTTATTTAATGTATGTATGACTCATGGTGAGGTGCCTGAGGATTGGCGGAATGCGTGCATAGTGCCATTGTACAAAGGCAAAGGGGATAAGAGTGAGTGCTCAAATTACAGAGGTATAAGTTTGTTGAGTATTCCTGGTAAATTATATGGGAGGATATTGATTGAGAGGGTGAAGTCATGTACAGAGCATCAGATTGGGGAAGAGCAGTGTGGTTTCAGAAGTGGTAGAGGATGTGTGGATCAGGTGTTTGCTTTGAAGAATGTATGTGAGAAATACTTAGAAAAGCAAATGGATTTGTATGTAGCATTTATGGATCTGGAGAAGGCATATGATAGAGTTGATAGAGATGCTCTGTGGAAGGTATTAAGAATATATGGTGTGGGAGGCAAGTTGTTAGAAGCAGTGAAAAGTTTTTATCGAGGATGTAAGGCATGTGTACGTGTAGGAAGAGAGGAAAGTGATTGGTTCTCAGTGAATGTAGGTTTGCGGCAGGGGTGTGTGATGTCTCCACGGTTGTTTAATTTGTTTATGGATGGGGTTGTTAGGGAGGTGAATGCAAGAGTTTTGGAAAGAGGGGCAAGTATGAAGTCTGTTGGGGATGAGAGAGCTTGGGAAGTGAGTCAGTTGTTGTTCGCTGATGATACAGCACTGGTGGCTGATTCATGTGAGAAACTGCAGAAGCTGGTGACTGAGTTTGGTAAAGTGTGTGAAAGAAGAAAGTTAAGAGTAAATGTGAATAAGAGCAAGGTTATTAGGTACAGTAGGGTTGAGGGTCAAGTCAATTGGGAGGTGAGTTTGAATGGAGAAAAACTGGAGGAAGTGAAGTGTTTTAGATATCTGGGAGTGGATCTGGCAGCGGATGGAAACATGGAAGCGGAAGTGGATCATAGGGTGGGGGAGGGGGCGAAAATTCTGGGAGCCTTGAAGAATGTGTGGAAGTCGAGAACATTATCTCGGAAAGCAAAAATGGGTATGTTTGAAGGAATAGTGGTTCCAACAATGTTGTATGGTTGCGAGGCGTGGGCTATGGATAGAGTTGTGCGCAGGAGGATGGATGTGCTGGAAATGAGATGTTTGAGGACAATGTGTGGTGTGAGGTGGTTTGATCGAGTAAGTAACGTAAGGGTAAGACAGATGTGTGGAAATAAAAAGAGCATGGTTGAGAGAGCAGAAGAGGGTGTTTTGAAATGGTTCGGGCACATGGAAAGAATGAGTGAGGAAAGATTGACCAAGAGAATATATGTGTCGGAGGTGGAGGGAACGAGGAGAAGAGGGAGACCAAATTGGAGGTGGAAAGATGGAGTGAAAAAGATTTTGTGTGATCGGGGCCTGAACATGCAGGAGGGTGAAAGGAGGGCAAGGAATAGAGTGAATTGGAGGGATGTGGTATACCGGGGTTGACGTGCTGTCAGTGGATTGAATCAAGGCATGTGAAGCGTCTGGGGTAAACCATGGAAAGCTGTGTAGGTATGTATATTTGCATGAGTGGACGTATGTATATACATGTGTATGGGGGTGGGTTGGGCCATTTCTTTCGTCTGTTTCCTTGCGCTACCTCGCAAACGCGGGAGACAGCGAAAAAAAAAAAAAATGTATACGTAGGTGTATGGGCATTTATGTGCATATGAGTGGATGGGCTCTTCTTCAACTGTTTCATGGCATTACCTCACTGACAAGGGAAACAGCGATAAACTAATGATGATAATAATAAGTGGTAGAGGATGTGTGGATCAGGTGTTTTCTTTGAAGAATGTATGTGAGAAATACTTAGAAAAGCAAATGGATTTGTATGTAGCATTTATGGATCTGGAGAAGGCATATGATAGAGTTGATAGAGATGCTCTGTGGGAGATATTAAGAATATATGGTGTGGGAGGCAAGTTATTAGAAGCAGTGAAAAGTTTTTATCGAGGATGTAAGGCACATGTACGTGTAGGAAGAGAGGAAAATGATTGGTTCTCAGTGAATGTAGGTTTGCGGCAGGGGTGTGTGATGTCTCCATGGTTGTTTAATTTGTTTATGGATGGGGTTGTTAGGGAGGTGAATGCAAGAGTTTTGGAAAGAGGGGCAAGTGTGCAGTCCATTGTGGATGAGAGAGCTTGGGAAGTGAGTCAGTTGTTGTTCGCTGATGATACAGCGCTGGTGGCTGATTCATGTGACAAACTGCAGAAGCTGGTGACTGAGTTTGGTAAAGTGTGTGAAAAAGGAAAGTTGAGAGCAAATGTGAATAAAAGCAAGGTTATTAGGTACACTAGGGTTAAGGGTCAAGTCAATTGGGAGGTAAGTTTGAATGGAGAAAAACTGAAGGAAGTGAAGTGTTTTAGATATCTGGAAGTGGATTTATCAGTTGATGGAACCATGGAAGCGGAAGTGAATCATAGGGTGGGGGAGGGAGTGAAAATTCTGGGAGCCTTGAAGAATGTGTGGCAGTCGAGAACATTATCTCGAAAAGCAAAAATGGGTATGTTTGAAGGAATAGTGGTTCCAAAAATGTTGTATGGCTGCAAGGCGTAGGCTATGGATAGAGTTGCCTGCAGGAGGGTGGATGTGTTGGAAATGAGATGTTAGGGGACAATATGTGATGTGAAGTGGTTTGATTGAGTAAGTAATAATAGGGTAAGAGAGATGTGTGGTAATAAAAAAAGTGTGGTTGAGAGAGCAGAAGACCATGTTTTGAAATGGTTTGGTCGCATGGAGAGAATGAATGAGGAAAGATTAACAAAGAGGATATATGTGTCGGAGGTGGAGGGAACGAGAAGTGGGAGACCAAATTGGAGGTGGAAAGATGAAGTGAAAAAGATTTTCAGTAATCAGGGCCTGAACATGCGAGAGGGTGAAAGGCATGCAAGGAATAGAGTGAATTGGAACGATGTGGTATACTGGAGTCGACTGCTGTCAATGGATTGAACCAGGGCATGTGAAGCGTCTGGGGTAAACCATAGAAAGTTCTGTGGGGCCTGTATGTGGAAAGGGAGCTGTGGTTCAGGTGCATTATTACATGACAGCTAGAGACTGAGTGTGAACGAATGGGGCCTTTGTTGTCCTTTCCTAACGGGACCTCGCACACATGAGGAGGGAGGGGGCTGTTATTTCATGTGTGGCGAGGTGGCGATGGGAATGACTAAAGGCAGACAGTATGAATTGTGTACATATGTATATATGTATATGTCTGTGTGTGTATATATATATATATAAAAGTTGAGATGTATAGGTATGTATATTTGCATGTGTGGACATGTATCTATATACATGTGTATGTGGGTGGATTGGGCCATTCTTTTTTCTGTTTCCTTGCGCTGCCTTGCTAACGATGGAGACAGCGTCAAAGCAAAATAAATATAAATAAATAAATTATTTATTCTTATTTATTTTGCTTTGTCGCTGTCTCTTACGTTACCAAGGTAGCGCAAGGAAACAGACGAAAGAATGGCCCAACCCATCCACATACATACACATGTATATACATACACGTCCACACCCGCAAATATACATACCTATACATCTCAATGTATACATATATGTACACACACAGACATATACATATATACACATGTACATAATTCATACCATCTGCCTTTATTCATTCCCATCACCACCTTGCCACACATGAAATAACAACCCCCTCCCCCCCTCATAAGTGCAAGGTAGCGCGAGTAAAAGACAACAAAGGCCCCATTCGTTCACACTCAGTCTCTAGCTGTCATGTAATAATGCACCGAAACCGCAGCTCCCTTTCCACATCCAGGCCCCACAGAACTTTCCATGGTTTACCCCAGATGCTTCACATGTGCTGGTTCAATCCATTGACAGCACGTCGACCCCGGTATATCCTACATCGTTCCAATTCACTCTATTCCTTGCCCTCCTTTCACCCTCCTGCATGTTCATGCTCCGATCACTCAAAATCTTTTTCGCTCCATCTTTCCACCTCCAATTTGGTCTCCCACTTCTCCTCGTTCCCTCCAACTCTGACACATATATCCTCTTGGTCAATCTTTCCTCACTCATTCTCTGCATGTGACCAAACCATTTGAAAACACCCTCTTCTGCTCTCTCAACCACGCTCTTTTTATTACCACACATCTCTCTTACCCTATTATTACTTACTCGATCAAACCATCTCATACCACATACTGTCCTCAAACATCTCATTTCCAGCACATCCACCCTCCTGCGCACAACTCTATTCATAGCCCACGCCACGCAACCATACAACATTGTTGGAACCACTATTCCTTCAAACATACCCATTTTTGCTTTCCGAGATAATGTTCTCGACTTCCACACATTCTTCATCGCTCCCAGAATTTTCGCCCCCTCCCCCACCCTATGATTCACTTCCACTTCCTTGGTTCCATCCGCTGCCAGATCCACTCCCAGATATCTAAAACACTTCACTTCCTCCAGTTTTTCTCCATTCAAACTTACCTCCCAATTGACTTGACCCTCAACCCTAGTGTACCTAATAACCTTGCTCTTCTTCACATTTACTCTCAACTTTCTTCTTTCACACACTTTACCAAACTCAGTCACCAGCTTCTGCAGTTTGTCACATGAATCAGCCACCAGCGCTGTATCATCAGCGAACAACAACTGACTCACTTCCCAAGCTCTCTCTCATCCACAACAGACTGCATACTTGCCCCTCTTTCCAAAACTCTTGCATTCACCTCCCTAACAACCCCATCCATAAACAAATTAAACAACCATGGAGACATCACACACCACTGCCGCAAACCTACATTCACTGAGAACCAATCACTTTCCTCTCTTCCTACACGTACACATGCCTTACATCCTCGATAAAAACTTGTCACTGCTTCTAACAACCTGCCTCCCACCCCATATATTCTTAATACCTTCTACAGAGCATCTCCATCAATATATATATATATATATATATATATATATATATATATATATATATATATATATATATATATATTATTATTATTATACTTTGTCGCTGTCTCCCGCGTTTGCGAGGTAGTGCAAGGAAACAGACGAAAGAAATGGCCCAACCCCCCACCATACACATATATATACATACGTCCACACACGCAAATATACATACCTACACAGCTTTCCATGGTTTACCCCAGACGCTTCACATGCCTTGATTCAATCCACTGACAGCACGTCAACCCCGTTACACCACATCGCTCCAATTCACGCTATTCCTTGCCCTCCTTTCACCCTCCTGCATGTTCAGGCCCCGATCACACAAAATCTTTTTCACTCCATCTTTCCACCTCCAATTTGGTCTCCCTCTTCTCCTCGTTCCCTCCACCTCCGACACATATATCCTCTTAGTCAATCTTTCCTCACTCATTCTCTCCATGTGCCCAAACCACTTCAAAACACCCTCTTCTGCTCTCTCAACCACGCTCTTTTTATTTCCACACATCTCTCTTACCCTTACGTTACTCACTCGATCAAACAACCTCACACCACACATTGTCCTCAAACATCTCATTTCCAGCACATCCATCCTCCTGCGCACAACTCTATCCATAGCCCACACCTCGCAACCATACAACATTGTTGGAACCACTATTCCTTCAAACATACCCATTTTTGCTTTCCGAGATAATGTTCTCGACTTCCACACATTCTTCAAGGCCCCCAGAATTTTCGCCCCCTCCCCCACCCTATGATCCACTTCCGCTTCCATGGTTCCATCCGCTGCCAGATCCACTCCCAGATATCTAAAACACTTCACTTCCTCCAGTTTTTCTCCATTCAAACTCACCTCCCAATTGACTTGACCCTCAACCCTACTGTACCTAATAACCTTGCTCTTATTCACATTTACTCTTAACTTTCTTCTTCCACACACTTTACCAAACTCAGTCACCAGCTTCTGCAGTTTTTCACATGAATCAGCCACCAGCGCTGTATCATCAGCGAACAACAACTGACTCACTTCCCAAGCTCTCTCATCCCCAACAGACCTCATACTTGCCCCTCTTTCCAAAACTCTTGCATTCACCTCCCTAACAACCCCATCCATAAACAAATTAAACAACCATGGAGACATCACACACCCCTGCTGCAAACCTACATTCACTGAGAACCAATCACTTTCCTCTCTTCCTACACGTACACATGCCTTACATCCTCGATAAAAACTTTTCACTGCTTCTAACAACTTTCCTCCCACACCATATATTCTTAATACCTTCCACAGAGCATCTCTATCAACTCTATCATATGCCTTCTCCAGATCCATAAATGCTACATACAAATCCATTTGCTTTTCTAAGTATTTCTCACATACATTCTTCAAAGCAAACACCTGATCCACACATCCTCTACCACTTCTGAAACCACACTGCTCTTCCCCAATCTGATGCTCTGTACATGCCTTCACCCTCTCAATCAATACCCTCCCATATAATTTACCAGGAATACTCAACAAACTTATACCTCTGTAATTTGAGCACTCACTCTTATCCCCTTTGCCTTTGTACAATGGCACTATGCACGCATTCCGCCAATCCTCAGGCACCTCACCATGAGTCATACATACATTAAATAACCTTACCAACCAGTCAACAATACAGTCACCCCCTTTTTTAATAAATTCCACTGCAATACCATCCAAACCTGCTGCCTTGCCGGCTTTCATCTTCCGCAAAGCTTTCACTACCTCTTCTCTGTTTACCAAATCATTTTCCCTAACCCTCTCACTTTGCACACCACCTCGACCAAAACACCCTATATCTGCCACTCTATCATCAAACACATTCAACAAACCTTCAAAATACTCACTCCATCTCCTCACATCACCACTACTTGTTATCACCTCCCCATTTGCGCCCTTCACTGAAGTTCCCATTTGCTCCCTTGTCTTACGCACTTTATTTACCTCCTTCCAGAACATCTTTTTATTCTCCCTAAAATTTAATGATACTCTCTCACCCCAACTCTCATTTGCCCTTTTTTCACCTCTTGCACCTTTCTCTTGACCTCCTGTCTCTTTCTTTTATACATCTCCCACTCAATTTCATTTTTTCCCTGCAAAAATCGTCCAAATGCCTCTCTCTTCTCTTTCACTAATACTCTTACTTCTTCATCCCACCACTCACTACCCTTTCTAATCAACCCACCTCCCACTCTTCTCATGCCACAAGCATCTTTTGCGCAATCCATCACTGATTCCCTAAATACATCCCATTCCTCCCCCACTCCCCTTACTTCCATTGTTCTCACCTTTTTCCATTCTGTACTCAGTCTCTCCTGGTACTTCCTCACACAGGTCTCCTTCCCAAGCTCACTTACTCTCGCCACCCTCTTCACCCCAACATTCACTCTTCTTTTCTGAAAACCCATACAAATCTTCACCTTAGCCTCCACAAGATAATGATCAGACATCCCTCCTGTTGCACCTCTCAGCACATTAACATCCAAAAGTCTCTCTTTCGCACGCCTGTCAATTAACACGTAATCCAATAACGCTCTCTGGCCATCTCTCCTACTTACATAAGTATACTTATGTATATCTCGCTTTTTAAACCAGGTATTCCCAATCATCAGTCCTTTTTCAGCACATAAATCTACAAGCTCTTCACCATTTCCATTTACAACACTGAACACCCCATGTATACCAATTATTCCCTCAACTGCCACATTACTCACCTTTGCATTCAAATCACCCATCACTATAACCCGGTCTCGTGCATGAAAACCACTAACACACTCATTCAGCTGCTCCCAAAACACTTGCCTCTCATGATCTTTCTTCTCATGCCCAGGTGCATATGCACCAATAATCACCCACCTCTCTCCATCAACTTTCAGTTTTACCCATATTAATCGAGAATTTACTTTCTTACATTCTATCACATACTCCCACAACTCCTGTTTCAAGAGTATTGCTACTCCTTCCCTTGCTCTTGTCCTATCACTAACCCCTGACTTTACTCCCCAAACATTCCCAAACCACTCTTCCCCTTTACCCTTGAGCTTCGTTTCACTCAGAGCCAAAACATCCAGGTTCCTTTCCTCAAACATACTACCTATCTCTCCTTTTTTCACATCTTGGTTACATCCACACACATTTAGGCACCCCACTCTGAGCCTTCGAGGAGGATGAGCACTCCCCGCGTGACTCCTTCTTCTGTTTCCCATTTTAGAAAGTTAATACAAGGAGGGGAGGATTTCTGGCCCCCCGCTCCCATCCCCTCTAGTCGCTTTCTACGACACCCGAGGAACACATGGGAAGTATTCTTTCACCCCTATCCCCAGGGATAATATACATATATATATACATATACACATACACACACATACTCATACATACGCACATATACACACACACACACATACATATATATACATATGAAAAATGTAAGAAACAATTTAGAAAACTGAAACTTCTAGCTTGAAATTAATGAAAAAATGAATGTCACATAATGGTTCAACCTCTGGCTATGGAAAAAGGAAATGTATAATTTATTTACACATATATATATATATATATATATATATATATATATATATATATATATATATATTCCCACGTATTCCTCATGTGTCGTAGAAAGCGACTAGAGGGGACGGGAGCGGGGGGCCAGAAATCCTCCCCTCCTTGTATTAACTTTCTAAAATGGGAAACAGAAGAAGGGGTCACGCAGGGAGTGCTCATCCTCCTCGAAGGCTCAGAGTGGGGTGCCTAAATGTGTGTGGATGTAACCAAGATGTGAAAAAAGGAGAGATAGGTAGTATGTTTGAGGAAAGGAACCTGGATGTTTTGCCTCTGAGTGAAACGAAGCTCAAGGGTAAAGGGGAGGAGTGGTTTGGGAATGTCTGGGGAGTAAAGTCAGGGGTTAGTGAGAGGACAAGAGCAAGGGAAGGAGTAGCAATACTCCTGAAACAGGAGTTGTGGGAGTATGTGATAGAGTGTAAGAAAGTAAATTCTCGATCAATATGGGTAAAACTGAAAGTTGATGGAGAGAGGTGGGTGATTATTGGTGCATATGCACCTGGGCATGAGAAGAAAGATCAAGAGAGGCAAGTGTTTTGGGAGCAGCTGAATGAGTGTGTTAGTGGTTTTGATGCACGAGACCAGGTTATAGTGATGGGTGATTTGAATGCAAAGGTGAGTAATGTGGCAGTTGAGGGAATAATTGGTATACATGGGGTGTTCAGTGTTGTAAATGGAAATGGTGAAGAGCTTGTAGATTTATGTGCTGAAAAAGGACTGATGATTGGGAATACCTGGTTTAAAAAGCGAGATATACATAAGTATACTTATGTAAGTAGGAGAGATGGCCAGAGAGCGTTATTGGATTACGTGTTAATTGACAGGCGTGCGAAAGAGAGACTTTTGGATGTTAATGTGCTGAGAGGTGCAACTGGAGGGATGTCTGATCATTATCTTGTGGAGGCTAAGGTGAAGATTTGTATGGGTTTTCAGAAAAGAAGAGTGAATGTTGGGGTGAAGAGGGTGGTGAGAGTAAATGAGCTTGAGAAGGAGACCTGTGTGAGGAAGTACCAGGAGAGACTGAGTACAGAATGGAAAAAGGTGAGAACAATGGAAGTAAGGGGAGTGGGGGAGGAATGGGATGTATTTAGGGAATCAGTGATGGATTGCGCAAAAGATGCTTGTGGCATGAGAAGAGTGGGAGGTGGGTTGATTAGAAAGGGTAGTGAGTGGTGGGATGAAGAAGTAAGAGTATTAGTGAAAGAGAAGAGAGAGGCATTTGGACGATTTTTGCAGGGAAAAAATGCAATTGAGTGGGAGATGTATAAAAGAAAGAGACAGGAGGTCAAGAGAAAGGTGCAAGAGGTGAAAAAAAGGGCAAATGAGAGTTGGGGTGAGAGAGTATCATTAAATTTTAGGGAGAATAAAAAGATGTTCTGGAAGGAGGTAAATAAAGTGCGTAAGACAAGGGAGCAAATGGGAACTTCAGTGAAGGGCGCAAATGGGGAGGTGATAACAAGTAGTGGTGATGTGAGAAGGAGATGGAGTGAGTATTTTGAAGGTTTGTTGAATGTGTTTGATGATAGAGTGGCAGATATAGGGTGTTTTGGTCGAGGTGGTGTGCAAAGTGAGAGGGTTAGGGAAAATGATTTGGTAAACAGAGAAGAGGTAGTGAAAGCTTTGCGGAAGATGAAAGCCGGCAAGGCAGCAGGTTTGGATGGTATTGCAGTGGAATTTATTAAAAAAGGGGGTGACTGTATTGTTGACTGGTTGGTAAGGTTATTTAATGTATGTATGACTCATAGTGAGGTGCCTGAGGATTGGCGGAATGCGTGCATAGTGCCATTGTACAAAGGCAAAGGGGATAAGAGTGAGTGCTCAAATTACAGAGGTATAAGTTTGTTCAGTATTCCTGGTAAATTATATGGGAGGGTATTGATTGAGAGGGTGAAGGCATGTACAGAGCATCAGATTGGGGAAGAGCAGTGTGGTTTCAGAAGTGGTAGAGGAAGTGTGGATCAGGTGTTTGCTTTTAAGAATGTATGTGAGAAATACTTAGAAAAGCAAATGGATTTGTATGTAGCATTTATGGATCTGGAGAAGGCATATGATAGAGTTGATAGAGATGCTCTGTGGAAGGTATTAAGAATATATGGTGTGGGAGGAAAGTTGTTAGAAGCAGTGAAAAGTTTTTATCGAGGATGTAAGGCATGTGTACGTGTAGGAAGAGAGGAAAGTGATTGGTTCTCAGTGAATGTAGGTTTGCAGCAGGGGTGTGTGATGTCTCCATGGTTGTTTAATTTGTTTATGGATGGGGTTGTTAGGGAGGTAATTGCAAGAGTTTTGGAAAGAGGGGCAAGTATGAAGTCTGTTGGGGATGAGAGAGCTTGGGAAGTGAGTCAGGTGTTGTTCGCTGATGATACAGCGCTGGTGGCTGATTCATGTGAGAAACTGCAGAAGCTGGTGACTGAGTTTGGTAAAGTGTGTGGAAGAAGAAAGTTAAGAGTAAATGTGAATACGAGCAAGGTTATTAGGTATAGTAGGGTTGAGGGTCAAGTCAATTGGGAGGTGAGTTTGAATGGAGAAAAACTGGAGGAAGTGAAGTGTTTTAGATATCTGGGAGTGGATCTGGCAGCGGATGGAACCATGGAAGCGGAAGTGGATCATACGGTGGGGGAGGGGGCGAAAATTCTGGGGGCCTTGAAGAATGTGTGGAAGTCGAGAACATTATCTCAGAAAGCAAAAATGGGTATGTTTGAAGGAATACTGGTTCCAACAATGTTGTATGGTTGCGAGGCATGGGCTATGGATAGAGTTCTGCGCAGGAGGATGGATGTGCTGGAAATGAGATGTTTGAGGACAATGTATGGTGTGAGGTGGTTTGATCGAGTGAGTAACGTAAGGGTAAGAGAGATGTGTGGAAATAAAAAGAGCGTGGTTGAGAGAGCAGAAGAGGGTGTTTTGAAGTGGTTTGGGCACATGGAGAGGATGAGTGAGGAAAGATTGACCAAGAGGATATATGTGTCGGAGGTGGAGGGAGCAAGGAGAAGAGGGAGACCAAATTGGAGGTGGAAAGATGGAGTGAAAAAGATTTTGTGTGATCGGGGCCTGAACATGCAGGAGGGTGAAAGGAGGGCAAGGAATAGAGTGAATTGGAGCGATGTGGTATACCGGGGTTGACGTGCTGTCAGTGGATTGAATCAAGGCATGTGAAGCGTCTGGGGTAAACCATGGAAAGCTGTGTAGGTATGTATATTTGCGTGTGTGGACGTATGTATATACATGTGTATGGGGGGGGGTTGGGCCATTTCTTTCGTCTGTTTCCTTGCGCTACCTCGCAAACGCGGGAGACAGCGACAAAGTATAAAAAAAAAAAAAAAAAAAAAATTATCTATTTATTTATTTTGCTTTGTCGCTGTCTCCTGCGTTTGCGAGGTAGCGCAAGGAAATAGACAAAAGAAATGGCCCAACCCACCCCTATACACATGTATATACATACACGTCCACACACGCAAATATACATACCTATACATATATACCCATGCACACAATTCACACTGTCTGCCTTTATTCATTCCCATCGCCACCTCGCCACACATGGAATACCATCCCCCTTCCCCCTCATGTGTGCGAGGTAGCCCTAAGAAAAGACAACAAAGGCCCCATTCGTTCACACTCAGTCTCTAGCTGTCATGCAATAATGCCCGAAACCACAGCTCCCTTTCCACATCCAGGCCCCACACAACTTTCCATGGTTTACCCCAGACGCTTCACATGCCCTGATTCAATCCACTTACAGCATGTCGACCCTGGTATACCACATTGATCCAATTCACTCTATTCCTTGCCCGCCTTTCACCCTCCTGCATGTTCAGGCCCCGATCACTTAAAATCTTTTTCACTCCATCTTTCCACCTCCAATTTGGTCTCCCACTTCTCCTCTTTCCCTCCACCTCTGACACATATATCCTCTTTGTCAATCTTTCCTCACTCATTCTCTCCATGTGCCCAAACCATTTCAAAACACCCTCTTCTGCTCTCTCAACCACGCTCTTTTTATTTCCACACATCTCTCTTACCCTTGCATTACTTACTCAATCAAACTACCTCACACACACATACATATATACACATGCACACTGTCTGCCTTTATTCATTCCCATCGCCACCTCGCCACACATGGAATACCATCCCCCTCCCGCCTCATGTGTGCGAGGTAGCGCTAGGAAAAGACAACAAAGGCCCCATTCGTTCACAGTCTCTAGCTGTCATGCAATAATGCCCAAACCACAGCTCCCTTTCCACATCCAGGCCTCACACAACTTTCCATGGTTTACCCCAGACGCTTCACATGCCCTGATTCAATCCACTGACAGCATGTCAACCCTGGTATACTACATCGATCCAATTCACTCTATTCCTTGCCCGCCTTTCACCCTCCTGCATGTTCAGGCCCCGATCACTCAAAATCTTTTTCACTCCATCTTTCCACCTCCAATTTGGTCTCCCACTTCTCCTCGTTCCCTCCACCTCCGACACATATATCCTCTTGGTCAATCTTTCCTCACTCATTCTCTCCATGTGCCCAAACCATTTCAAAACACCCTCTTCTGCTCTCTCAACCACGCTCTTTTTATTTCCACACATCTCTCTTACCCTTACATTACTTACTCGATCAAATCACCTCACAGCACACATTGTCCTCAAACATCTCATTTCCAGCACATCCATCCTCCTGCGCACAACTCTATCCATAGCCCACGCCTCGCAACCATACAACATTGCTGGAACCACTATTCCTTCAAACATACCCATTTTTGCTTTCCGAGATAATGTTTTCGACTTCCACACATTCTTCAAGGCTCCCAGGATTTTCGCCCCCTCCCCCACCCTATGATTCACTTCCGCTTCCATGGTTCCATCCGCTGCCAGATCCACTCCCAGATATCTAAAACACTTTACTTCCTCCAGTTTTTCTCCATTCAAACTTACCTCCCAATTGACTTGACCCTCAACCCTACTGTACGCACCCCTGCCGCAAACATACATTCACTGAGAACCAATCACTTTCCTCTCTTCCTACTCGTACACATGCCTTACATCCTCGATAAAAAACTTTTCGCCGCTTCTAACAACTTGCCTCCCACACCATATATTCTTAATACCTTCCATAGAGCTTCTCTACCAACTCTATATCATATGCCTTCTCCAGATCCATAAGTGCTACATACAAATCCATTTGCTTTTCTAAGTATTTCTCACATACATTCTTCAAAGCAAACACCTGATCCACACATCCTCTACCATATACACATACATACACATACACAGACATATACATATATACACATGTACATATTTATCTTTGCTTGTCTTCATCCAATCTTGGTGCTACCTGACCTTACAGGAAACAGCATTTCTACCCCCTGCTTCAGCAAAGTAGCACCATATACATATATACATGTGTACATATTCATACTTGCTTGCCTTCATTCATTTCCAGCACAACCCTGCCCTACAGGAAACAGCATTGCTATCCCTTTTTTCAGCAAGGTAGCACCAAGAATGAGACAAAGAAAGGTCACATCCAATCACACTTATTTTTGTAGCTGTCATGTGTAATGCACCGAAACCACATCAAAGATAGGACTTAAATGAAAAACATAATTACAAAACGGCAAAAAAAGGACAAGTTAAGGTATTTACAAATTTTGGAGGAAGTGAAAAGCCTGTCTTTTGAAATGTGCCAGATCACAGTTATTGGGAAAGACATGAGGTGGTAAAGAGTTCCAAAACTTCAACATGTAGGGAAAGAAGCAGGTATCAAAACACCTCACCCTCAAGTTGCTGATGGCCACACAATAATCATGTGAAGCAGTGGCTTGCCGAGTATTGCGTGGTCTAGCTAGTAGTGTGGGCACACAAGCAGCCAGCTCCAACATTGCGACATAGGGCAAGGGGGTCAAATTGTATAAACGGAACAACTTTTCAGAAGAGAAGTTTCGACATCTAAATAGGACATCCAGTTTCTAGAAGCAGACTTAGCTTTTTCGGTAATACGGGGTTTCTAAGAAAGAGTGGATGTTACAGTAATACCAAGTATGTTCAGTGAGTAAAGAGGTGGAATTACAGAACTGTCAAAGGAGAGACAAGATTTGCTAGGAGTTTCGATAGAGAGACGGGTAGAAACTGGGTCTTGGAGGCATTTAATTTAACAGGATTTAGTGTACCCCAAAGAGATATTCTACCCAAGTTTGAGTTCATCGAGGAAGCTGTGTCAAGATGAGATGTAGATCAAGTGGGAGAAGAGGGAGCAGAATTAAAGGATGTGGATGAATACAGTGTTGAGTTGTCAGCACATGAGTGCATTGGATTATTTGTGGAGAGGAAATTGAAAAAAAAATAGAAAAAGTGTAGGGGACAGTACAGAACCTTGGGACATTGCCGTTGATGGAGAAATGGATGGGGAGGCTAATCCATTAACAACCATAGACAGAGATTGGCAGAAGAGGAAGTTAGATACGAAGAGCAAAGTGAGGGAGGGAAGACTAAAGAGGTGAGCTTGGAGATGAGTCCCTGATGCCACACCCTGTCACAAGACTTCAGATACATCAAGTGCAACTATACATGATTCCCCAATATTTTTCAGGGATGATGACCAGACATTAGTATGACAGGAAGGAATAACACTGGTGAATCTTGCCTTTCAGAAACAATACTGGTCATCAGAGAGAACAGTGTGATTTTTGAGGTGTTTAAGGATATGGGAGGAGAGGAGGGATTCAAAGACTCTGGATATGGTAGATGTCAAAGCAATACAACAATAGATAGAGGGGTCAGAACAGTCACCCTTCTTAGGAATGAGATATAATAATTCATACTTCCAAGGAAAAGGAAAAGTTTTGGTTTTTAAACAGAAACAGAATGGATGAGCAAACACAGGTGCAAGTTCAAAAGCACACTCTTTCAGTACAGTGATGGATGCCATCAGGACCATAAGCCTTGCTTGTGTCCAGAGAAAGATGGGTTTTTCGAATATTCAAGGTGGATTAGAGGAAAAACAGGAACCAAAGAGAGTTGCTTTGTCTACAGAAGAGAAAGCTATAGTATCATCATAACAAAAAGTAAAGGAAAGGTAGAGCAAAATAAATTGTTAGAGATGCACTTAGCTAAAGACCAGAAAGACCTATCAGTGACAGAAGTTATTAGAGATTCCCTCAGCTAAAGACCAGAAAGACCTATTAGTAGATGACAAGGAGAGGTTATCGCATATCCTTTATAAACAAAGGAATGCTTCGTCTCACGGATAATGTGGTTGCAGTGATTATGGGCAGTGATAAAAGCTGAATGGGAGCCAGAGAAAGGAGAGTTTTTCCTAGCCCAATATGCCTGATCCCTTGCCTGTATAATGGTCTCAAAACAGGAATGGTTGAACAATAGATTGGATGAAGAGTTCGTCTTGGAGAAAGTGGGGATAAATGCTTCCATTCCCGCAAGACTAAACTCTGCTATGCCTTTGGCAGAGACAGAGGCATCATCACATAAGAGACTAATTTACCTAAGGAAAGTCAGAGAAGAAGTTATGTAATTTATGCATAGAATGGGCTGCTGGAGGGGGAAGTCCCATTAGAATTGATGAGAGTATGATCAGAATAACCAATTGGGGGTGAGACTGTGTATTTACAGCAAGATGGGCAAGAGGTGAAAAACAAATTGAAAACATTAGAAGAGTGGTCACAGCAGTCAGGAATATGGGTAGGGTGCAAGATAATTTGCTATTAATCATTAAAAATGGAGAACATGAGGGGTTCAATCCCTCAACCATCTGTATGGGAGGAATTCAACCATTCTCTTTGGTGAATACTGAAATCCTTGAGGTAGAGGTTCTCAGCTTCCTGGTGAAAGGATGTCATAGTCTTACGGCAGAAGTCTAGACAGTCAAAGAAGGTTATAAAATCTGTAGAATTAGGGGAGCAATAGGTGAAACAGGAAAAGTGTGGGAGAAGGGAGACAGACCTTGAACCCCATAACATCAAAGTTTGGAGACTCAAGGTCCTCAAGGCATGCAAAAGGTGTGGTGATGTTGGAATAAGCACTAATACCACCTATAAACCAGAATTGTGACTGGAGGTTATAGTTAGATATGAAAAAGGGACAAATGGGAACATTATTATACAACTGTGCCTCAGACAGAAGTAAGAAATTAGGAGAGGTACTAAACAGATGAGAGGGCTTGGGAAGTGAGTCAGTTGTTGTTCGCTGATGATACAGCGCTGGTGGCTGATTCAAGTGAAAAACTGCAGAACTTGGTGATTGAGTGTGGTAAAGTGTAAGAAAGAAGAAAGCAGAGAGCAAATGTGAATACGAGCAAGGTTATTAGGTTTAGTAGGATTGAGGGACAAGTCAAGTGGGAGGTAAGTTCGAATGGAGAAAAACTGGAGAAAGTAAAGTGCTTTAGATATCTGAGAGTGGATTTAGCAGCGGATGGAACCATAGAAGTGAAAGCGAGTCACAGGGTGGTGGAGGAGGCGAAGGTTCTGGGAGCATTGAAGAATGCATGGAAGGCAAGAATGTTATCTCAGAGCAAAAATGGGTATGTTTGAAGGAACAGTGGTTCCAACAATGTCATATGGTTGTGAGGCATGGGCTATAGACAGGGTTGTTCGGAGGGTGAATGTGTTGGAAACGAGATGTGTGAGGACAATATGTGGTGTGATATGGTTTGATAGAGTAAGTTATGAAAGGGTAAGAGAGATGTGTGGTAATAAAAAGAGTGTGGATGAGAGAGCATACGAGGGTTTCTTGAAATAGTTTGGTCACATGGAGAGAATGAGAGAGGAAAGATTGACTAAGAGGATATATGTGTCAGAGGCGGAGGGAACGAGAAGTGGGAGACCAAATTGGAGGTGAACGATGGAATGAAAAAGATTTTGAGCGATCGGGGCCTGAACATGCAGGAGGGTGAAAGGCATGCAAGGAATAGAGTTAATTGGAACGATGTGGTATACTGGGGTCGACTTGCTGTCAATGGATTGAGCAAGGGCATGTGAAGCATCTGGGGTAAACCATGGAAAGTTTTGTGGGGCCTAGATGTGGAAAGGGAGCTGTAGTTTTGGTGCATTACACATGACAGCTGGAGACTGAGTGTGAATGAATTTGGCCTTTGTTTTCTTTTCATAGCGCTACCTTGCATGCACGCAGGTGGAGGGGGAAGGGTGCTATTTCATGTGTGGCAGGGTGGTGACAGGAATGGATGAAGGCAGCAGTATGAATATGTACATATGTATATATGTATATGTCTGTGTATGTATATGTATGTATGCGTTGAAATGTATAGGTATGTATATGTGCGTATGTGGATGTGTACGTATATACATGTGTATGTGGGTGGGTTGGGCCATTCTTTCGTCTGTTTCCTTGCACTAGCTCACTAATGCGGGAGACAGAGACAAAGTAAAATAAATAACTAAACAGATGGTGTTCAACTGAGGATAGGCTCTAGAGAGACCACAAATGTTGGTACAGTGAATAGAAAAAGAGGAAGGTCTAACAGAGAGACAAAGGTCATGGAAGAGGCCAGTACTACAACTGCCAGAGCTCTTCCTCTCATTGGCAGCAGAATCAGGCAGAACCATGGAGATTCTTCGCACCCAATGATGTCGGGAACTAGAGGCCATAGACTTGATGGACTCTGTCATAATGATACTTATAAGTGTTTGAGGGCACAGGAATTGATAAAAGTATTTATGTGAAAAAAAAGTAATAATAATATGCAAGGGTTGGGTAGGTGTATGTGCTTGTAAGAAGATGGTAGGACTAGCCCGGTAATCCCATTTTGATGAGACAGGAAGTAAGACTAGCAATCCTGACATGGAGAATGCAAGATGGTTCCAAGCACCACTTTACAGCTTGCTTCTGGGTAGAAGCTGCTGCCCCTGAATGATATATTTCCATGATCACAAGGTCTGGCCGGGCCAATTCTTAGGAGTTTAGTAACAGTTGGGAGTGGGAAGATCTCAAGTTTCAAAGTGAATGCCAAAATTGATGCCAACCTCAGTAAACCAAAGGATACCTGTGCAATATGTAATAAGGAAAGCAAGCAGGTGTGTCTAAGAATCATAGCCTCTTATAACGAACAAGATGCAATCTTGAGGAATGCCCATAAAGTGAAAAATCCATTAAAAGGAATTAATATGCCTATGGAGATGCAGTCTCGAAAATGTCAATTCTTACAATATTAAGTTCTATAGAATGGCTCACTTCAATAAAGGTAATAGCTCTGCAGATGTTATTTTGGCATTTTATGGATAAAACATTGTTAATTGCAAATAACAAATAACCAATACTGTTGCACTCCAAAAGAACTCCTACACCTTCCTGGCCTTCTTTCCATCACCTCCAGCAGCTTATTTCTCGAGTGGGAAAAATTTTTTGCAACTTAGGATGTGGTGTACTGCTACTTCCAAGAGACTAACCCACATGTGCCTGATGCTCACCTGCCTCAACCCTGCATATCACAAGCATCATTAAGTCTACATTTATTGCTTTCCTAAGCATCTTGATGTTTTCCTGATGACTAATTTTTACTTATGAAATATATATGGTACTGCATATAAGAGTTACAGGTATAAAGATACAGAGATTATCAGAGTAACATATCCTTAAAACGAATTAATGAATAACACATAATGTGCTATACTGTTCATAAATGAGTCATTTCACGAAAAGTGATGACTGTTAGAGAATGATTTCGAGGGCCAGCATATCAGTAAGACTAACTGGGTGGGAGGGAGTTGGCAGGCAGGAAGCAGTGGATATCATACAGTTCTAATGTGGGTGTAGTTAATCCATCTCTGCATCACTGAAATTATGACTTCACTAGTGATGATAGAGATAGTGATATTGAAGGAAGTGGTGATGCTGGAGGCAGTGGTAAGTTGTGAGGAGGTGATGTGTTTATCAGTTTCTTTGGTAACATTGGCTGCATCACTGCCAGATGCCACTGAACATTTAATGTCTACCCATACAATTTAGTGTAAGTATGAATGAGCTACATTGTATCCCTTCATCATTACCATGCATACCATTTTAAATAGTATGGAGTGAGAAAGCAAAAAGGCAGGGCTGATTATAGAGGTGAGGTGGAAGGGTGTGGTAACATGCATTCGGTGTATTGCCAAATGCTCCTCAACACCTGACATTCAAGCCAGCACCACAGCACAAGCCTAGCTTCCCACATCTTACCTTCCATTTTTTTCTAGCTTACCTTCCATTTTTTTCTAACAAACTGCTCCTCGGACAAGACACTTTTGTTGCTATTAACTCTGTGTTTGTAATGGCAGAAACTTTTATCTTGCCTGCATTCTTAATGATGGTTCTAAAGGCCAATGTAGCCAATATGAAAGCATCACCAACATCAACCTGACACTCACCAGCTTCCCTCCACCTCAACACTTTAAATTTTGCATTTAAAGAGAGATTTTTCCTGAGCACTTCAGATGCACCAGCAGCAATATAATTTGCAGGCTTTCCAGAATGATGGGTAAAAAATAGTTAAAACAATATAGAATAATCATGGAGTCAGCAAGAACATTTGCATAGTGTAAGCACAGCAAAATTTTTACTGTACCAACAGAGGAGAGCACTCCACACTGAGTGGATGTCAGCATGTGTGTACAGAACTCTGATTGGCCAAGTGAGTATATATAAACAAACACAGTTGCTCTCAGTGTGTTGTGAGTGTTCTGACTCATGACTTTTGACTTCTTTCATGGATTTTCATCATTTCTTTCTACTAAATCTAGAGTTCAAAGATGCAAGTGAGCCACAAGAAACAATGCTCTAAGGAGTTGCATTAACCATGGTAATAGTGCATTTCAAAAAGAATAACCTTACAAACTTTCAATGTGGCTAAGGAGGCACAAATAATGTATGTCGTGGACTTGAAGCAAAATATCTATCAAGTTTGTTCTTAAATATATCTGCAGCACTGCTTTTAAACACACTAATTGGCAAATCATTCCACATGTTAAAAATCCTGTTAAAGTAAAAGTACTTCATCTCCTTCAAGGTAAAACATTTGCCCGCAAGTTGTATCGATTACTACCAGTGAAATCAGATGAATTAAGTCTTGGTAGCTTATGAGATCAAGGCTATCAAAGCCTTTGATAATTTTGAATGCTTGCATTACATCACCTCTTAACTTTCTCTTTTCGAAGTTCAACAGATTTATGTCATTTACTCAGTTCTTACAGGATTCATTTATCAGCCCAGGAATCATCTTGGTAGCTCAATGCTGCACTCTCTCCATTCGGTCCATTTTTATTTAAGAAGGATGACCAAAACTGAACATGATATTCAAGATGAGGACAAACCAATGAATTGTAAAGTACAGAGGGTTTCCCTAAAATTAAATTTGAAGGGTTCTGCCTATAAATCCAAGAATTTTGTTTGCTCTTCCCACTGCTTCTATGCACTGCTTACTTGGTTTTAGGTAAGCACAGATTATTACGCTGTCTTTTTCTTCATTTACCTTTTGCAGTACAACAGAATTCATACTGAAGCTTGCCTTTTCATTTTTACTATCAACATGTAAAACTTTCCACTTAGTGATATCAAAATTCATTTGTCACCTATGATCCCAGTCCATCAGCTTGTCTGTCAGTTTAAAGCTATAGATGTTCAAGTTCATTTGTAGATTCATTTCCAAGCTTAGTATCATCTGCAAATTTTGATATCTTACAATGCAACTCATTATCAATATCACTTATATATATGAGAAGGAGACATGATCCAAAGATTGATCATAGTGGCATGCCACTTGCTATGTCTAACCACCGTGAGACTTGATCATTAATCTTTCTTTACAGCCAGTCAACCAATTTACTATCCATCAGAGTACAACACCCATCAGTACTTTTTTTTTTTTTTTTTTTTTTTGCTTTGTCGCTGTCTCCCACGTTTGCGAGGTAGCGCAAGGAAACAGACGAAAGAAATGGCCCAACCCACCCCCATACACATGTATATACATACGTCCACACACGCAAATATACATACCTACACAGCTTTCCATGGTTTACCACAGACGCTTCACATGCCCTGATTCAATCCACTGACAGCACGTCAACCCCGGTATACCACATCGCTCCAATTCACTCTATTCCTTGCCCTCCTTTCACCCTCCTGCATGTTCAGGCCCCGATCACACAAAATCTTTTTCACTCCATCTTTCCACCTCCAATTTGGTCTCCCTCTTCTCCTCGTTCCCTCCACCTCCGACACATATATTCTCTTGGTCAATCTTTCCTCACTCATTCTCTCCATGTACCCGAACCATTTCAAAACACCCTCTTCTGCTCTCTCAACCACGCTCTTTTTATTTCCACACATCTCTCTTACCCTTACGTTACTTACTCGATCAAACCACCTCACACCACACATTGTCCACAAACATCTCATTTCCAGCACATCCATCCTCCTGCGCACAACTCTATCCATAGCCCACGCCTCGCAACCATACAACATTGTTGGAACCACTATTCCTTCAAACATACCCATTTTTGCTTTCCGAGATAATGTTCTCAACTTCCACACATTCTTCAAGGCTCCCAGAATTTTCGCCCCCTCCCCCACCCTATGATCCACTTCCGCTTCCATGGTTCCATCCGCTGCCAGATCCACTCCCAGATATCTAAAACACTTCACTTCCTCCAGTTTTTCTCCATTCAAACTCACCTCCCAATTGACTTGACCCTCAACCCTACTGTACCTAATAACCTTGCTCTTATTCACATTTACTCTTAACTTTCTTCTTTCACACACTTTACCAAACTCAGTCACCAGCTTCTGCAGTTTCTCACATGAATCAGCCACCAGCGCTGTATCATCAGCGAACAACAACTGACTCACTTCCCAAGCTCTCTCATCCCCAACAGACTTCATACTTGCCCCTCTTTCCAAAACTCTTGCATTCACCTCCCTAACAACCCCATCCATAAACAAATTAAACAACCATGGAGACATCACACACCCCTGCCGCAAACCTACATTCACTGAGAACCAATCACTTTCCTCTCTTCCTACACGTACACATGCCTTACATCCTCGATAAAAACTTTTCACTGCTTCTAACAACTTGCCTCCCACACCATATATTCTTAATACCTTCCACAGAGCATCTCTATCAACTCTATCATATGCCTTCTCCAGATCCATAAATGCTACATACAAATCCATTTGCTTTTCTAAGTATTTCTCACATACATTCTTCAAAGCAAACACCTGATCCACACATCCTCTACCACTTCTGAAACCACACTGCTCTTCCCCAATCTGATGCTCTGTACATGCCTTCACCCTCTCAATCAATATCCTCCCATATAATTTACCAGGAATACTCAACAAACTTATACCTCTGTAATTTGAGCACTCACCCTTATCCCCTTTGCCTTTGTACAATGGCACTATGCACGCATTCTGCCAATCCTCAGGCACATCACCATGAGTCATACATACATTAAATAACCATACCAACCAGTCAACAATACAGTCACCCCCTTTTTTAATAAATTCCACTGCAATACCATCCAAAAACTGCTGCCTTGCCGGCTTTCATCTTCCGCAAAGCTTTTACTACCTCTTCTCTGTTTACCAAATCATTTTCCCTAACCCTCTCACTTTGCACACCACCTCGACCAAAACACCCTATATCTGCCACTCTATCATCAGACACATTCAACAAACCTTCAAAATACTCACTCCATCTCCTTCTCACATCACCACTACTTGTTATCACCTCCCCATTTGCGCCCTTCACTGAAGTTCCCATTTGCTCCCTTGTCTTACGCACTTTATTTACCTCCTTCCAGAACATCTTTTTATTCTCCCTAAAATTTAATGATACTCTCTCACCCCAACTCTCATTTGCCCTTTTTTTCACCTCTTGCACCTTTCTCTTGACCTCCTGTCTCTTTCTTTTATACATCTCCCACTCAATTGCACTTTTTCCCTGCAAAAATCGTCCAAATGCCTCTCTCTTCTCTTTCACTAATACTCTTACTTCTTCATCCCACCACTCACTACCCTTTCTAATCAACCCACCTCCCACTCTTCTCATGCCACAAGCATCTTTTGTGCAATCCATCACTGATTCCCTAAATACATCCCATTCCTCCCCCACTCCCCTTACTTCCATTGTTCTCACCTTTTTCCATTCTGTACTCAGTCTCTCCTGGTACTTCCTCACACAAGTCTCCTTCCCAAGCTCACTTACTCTCACCACCCTCTTCACCCCAACATTCACTCTTCTTTTCTGAAAACCCATACAAATCTTCACCTTAGCCTCCACAAGATAATTTTTGCTAGTAACCTTTGATGCAGAACCTTACTGAACACATGTAGAAGATAGCTAAAAAGGGAGCAACCAAGACTGAAATGATGTGAATCAGGGCAAGGCTGTACACATCTGCTAAGAAATTGTAAAAACATAAAGTGGCGATATTTGATAGTTATTTTTCTTCTACAGCTGATGGAATTTCTATTTCAATTTTTGTTTTTAATGGCTATTATATATGCTGCATTCATTTTATTTTTTCTTTCACACTTATTCACTTTTTCTGCTGAGCAAGGTAGCATCTACAACAGTTGATTAAGCTTTTGAGGAGAAAAGATCCTCATTTGGCTTTCCCCTTTGTTCCTTCTTTTGGAAAGCACTACAGGATGGGAGGATTTCCAGCCCCCTGCTCCTGCCCTTCTTAGTTGCCTTCTACAACTTGCAAGAGATATCTGGGCAGTATTCTTTGTCCCCTATCCCTAAGGATAGAGGAAAAAGAATACATTTCTCATGTCTCTTGAATGAAATTCTGTTATACAAGGCTCTATGTTAAGAGAAGTCCATAATAAAGAAGTGCAACCATAAGTAATTACTAAATGGTACAACATCTACAAACAAAAGGCAACACTGACAGCTGACTTAAAAAGAAATAAATCCTATTTATATGTCAACAACCTAAACTTCCAATCAGGAATAAAACCAAGCAAGGAAAGATATGAAAACCAGGAAATTATAACTATATCCACAAGAAGAAAATGAGGGATAGACAAAGCATGAATCATGAGAGATCAGTGATTTGATGCTGTCTGAAATAATGAAAAAGCAGGATCAGAAGTTAACACAATTAGAGGTGGCAGTACAGAAACTGAGGAATTAAGTTAAAGATCATGAAAGGTGTCATTATATGAAAGACAAACTTAAGGATCTGAAAAATACAGTCAATGGGTATGAAAAAAGATTCCTTTTAGTTGAGGGAACTCAGAAGGTACATAACCATATGGAAGCCACTATAAAATAAATAAGGTCAGGTAAGTTTTTTCTTGATGTCCCAGAGGCTGCTCAATCACAGAAAAAGACAAAAACACATAAAAAGTATATCAAAAATAGTTGGCAGGAAGGTGAAGATAGAGCAATTTTAGCAGCTAATCAACAAACATAGGTACATGAACAGTGACGTAAGTGAACACAGATCTGGGATCATACAAACAGCACAGTAAGTGAGGCTGGAGAAATAATAATATACACTGTTAGAGAAGGTACAATCAAGGAAGTTTATGGTTTGGTTGATGAAAGGTTCAGAAAAGTGCACAACATACAATTCAGAGCTTGTTTGCTAACGGGGTGATTTCAGGAAGTCAGAAACCCAGAGGCTTATAATTCAATAACGAAGGATCTAGCTGAAAATGTATCATTTATTTCATTATACTTAATTGCTGTTTCCCGCATCAGCGAGGTAGCACAAGGAAACAGACGAAGAATGACCCAACCCCTCATATACACATATACATAAATACCCATACATGGACATATACATACACAGACATACACATATATACACATGAACACGTTCATACTTGCTGCCTTCATCCATTCCTGTCGCCACCCCGCCACACAGGAAACAGCATCCCCCACCTCCAGCGAGGTAGCACCAGGAAAAGACAAAAAGGCCACATTCGTTCACACTCGGTCTCTAGCTGTCATGTGTAATGCACCAAAACCACAGTTCCCTTTCCACATCTAGGCCCCAAAGACATTTCCATGGTTTACCCCAGATGCTTCACATGCCCTGGTTCAATCCACTGACACTACATCGACCCCTGTATACCACATCATTCCAGTTCACTCTATTCCTTGCACTCCTTTCACCCTCCTGTATGTTCAGGCCCCAATCACTCAAAATCTTTTTCACTCCATCCTTCCACCTCTAATTTGGTCTCCCACTTCTCCTTATTCCCTCTACCTCTTTGTCAATCTTTCCTTACTCATTCTTTCCATGTGTTCAAACCATTTCAACACACCCTCTTCTGCTCTCTCAACTACACTCTTTTTATTACCAATTCAAAAGACTAGTAAAGAAAGCAAGAGGTTTATAGGCATAAATTACTTATTACCTTTGCTTCAGATCATACAACAGATAAAGAAGAAAGGAGAAAGGTAGAAAGAAGGAAAGCTCATTCAAAGATTACTGGATGCTATACAAATGCTGGATGCAATTTCAGTGATAAATGAAAGAACTGGTATGTTATACTTTAGATACATTCATTGAATGTGACAGATCGAGGGAAGAAAGGGAGAAAGGCAAAGAATACAGTCAGAAGGCTAAATCCTGAAAAGAGCAAATGAGGTAAGAGGACAGGGCAGCCATGCCCTGTCCTGCAGAGAGGTCAAGAGTGCTAGCTAGATGGTGGTCAGACCAAAAATAATGCATACAAATGCTGATGGATTAGTACCTAATGGTGAAGAGTTTGAATTCAAGGAATGAATAAAGGAAAGTGCAAGTGATATTCATGAAGTCACAACAACAGAATCTCACCTGTTCTGCCTAGACGAATAAATGACAGGAGGGAATGACAAGCCAAAGCAGGGGGAAGATTAATCTTGTTAATAAGAGACAGCCTAAGTTTCAGGAAATAGAAGATGGCCAATTCAGACAGTAAACTATGGGAAGAGTAATTACAGGAAGAAGTGTAAAGTAATACTGATAGTAAAGAATCCTACAAGGATTTCTAAGGATCCAAAACAAATAAACAAGGATAGGGGAGAAAGAATACTTCCCACGCATTCCTCACGTGTTGTAGAAGGCGACTAAAGGGGACGGGGGCGGGGGGCTAGAAACCCTCCCCTCCTTGTATTTTAACTTTCTAAAAGGGGAAACAGAAGAAGGAGTCACGCGGGGAGTGCTCATCCTCCTCAAAGGCTCAGATTGAGGTGTCTAAATGTGTGCGGATGTAATCAAGATGAGAAAAAAGGAGAGATAGGTAGTATGTTTGAGGAAAGGAACCTGGATGTTTTAGCTCTGAGTGAAACGAAGCTCAAGGGTAAAGGGGAAGAGTGGTTTGGGAATGTCTTGGGAGTAAAGTCAGGGGTTAGTGAGAGGACAAGAACAAGGGAAGGAGTAGCACTACTCCTGAAACAGGAGTGGTGGGAGTATGTGATAGAGTGAAAGAAAGTAAACTCTAGATTGATATGGGTAAAACTAAAAGTCGATGGAGAGAGATGGGTGATTATTGGTGCATATGCACCTGGGCATGAGAAGAAAGATCATGAGAGGCAAGTGTTTTGGGAGCAGCTGAATGAGTGTGTTAGTGGTTTTGATGCACGAGACAGGGTTATAGTGATGGGTGATTTGAATGCAAAGGTGAGTAATGTGGCAGTTGAGGGAATAATTGGTATATATGAGGGGGTTCAGTGTTGTAAATGGAAATGGTGAAGAGCTTGTAGATTTAAGTGCTGAAAAAGGACTGGTGACTGGGAATACCTGGTTTAAATAGAGATATACTTAAGTATAAATATGTAAGTAGGAGACATGGCCAGAGAGCATTATTGGATTACGTGTTAATAGATAGGCATGCAAAAGAGAGACTTTTGGATGTTAGTGTGCTGAGAAGTGCAACTCGAGGGATGTCTGATCATTATCTTGTGGATGTGAAGGTGAAGATTTGTAGAGGCTTTCAGAAAAGAAGAGAGAATGTTGGGGTGAAGAGGGTGGTGAGAGTAAGTGAGCTTGGGAAGGAGACTTGTGTGAGGAAGTACCCAGGAGAGACTGAGTAAAGAATGGAAAAAGGTGAGAACAAAGGAGGTAAGGGGAGTGGGGGAGGAATGGGATGCATCTAGGGAAGCAGTGATGGCTTGCACAAAAGATGCTTGTGGCATGAGAAGCATGGGAGGTGGGCAGATTAGAAAGGGTAGTGAGTGGTGGGGTAAAGAAGTAAGATTATTAGTGAAAGAGAAGAGAGAGGCATTTGGACGATTTTTGCAAGGAAATAATGCAAATGAGTGGGAGATGTATAAAAGAAAGAGGCAGGAGGTCAAGAGAAAGGTGCAAGAGGTGAAAAAGAGGGCAAATGACAGTTGGGGTGAAAGAGTATCATCAAATTTTAGGGAGAATAAAAAGATGTTTTGGAAGAAGGTAAATAAAGTGCGTAAGACAATGGAACAAATGGGAACTTCAGTGAAGGGGGATAATGGGGAGGTGATAACAAGTAGTGGTGATCTGAGGAGGTGGAGTGAGTATTTTGAAGGCTTGTTGAATGTGTTTGATGATAGAGTGGCAGATATAGGGTGTTTTGGTCAAGGTGGTGTGCAAAGTGAGAGGGTTAGGGAAAATGATTTGGTAAACAGAGAAGAGGTAGTAAAAGCTTTGCGGAAGATGAAAGCTGGCAAGGCAGCGGGTTTGGATGGTATTGCAGTTTAATTTATTAAAAAGGGGGTGACTGTATTGTTGACATGTTGGTAAGGTTATTTAATGTACGTATGATTCATGGTGAGGTGCCTGAGGACTGGCAGAATGCTTGCATAGTGCCATTGTACAAAGGCAAAGGGGACAAAGGTGAGTGCTCAAATTACAGTGGTATAGGTTTGTTGAGTATTCCTGGTAAATTATATGGGAGGGTATTGATTGAGAGGGTGATGGCATGTACAGAGCATAAGATTGGGGAAGAGCAGTGTGGTTTCAGAAGTCGTAGAGGATGTGTGGATCAGGTGTTTGCTTTGAGGAATGTATGTGAGAAATACTTAGAAAAGCAAATGGATCTGTATGTAACATTTATGGATCTGGAGAAGGCATATGATAGAGTTGATAGAGATGCTCTGTGGAAGGTATTAAGAATATATGGTGTGGGAGGCAAGTTGTCAGAAGCAGTGAAAAGTTTTTATCGAGGATGTAAGGCATGTGTACGTGTAGGAAGAGAGGAAAGTGATTGGTTCTCAGTGAATGTAGGTTTGCGGCAGGGGTGTGTGATGTCTCCATGGTTGTTTAATTTGTTTATGGATGGGGTTGTTAGGGAGGTGAATGCAAGAGTTTTGGAAAGAGGGGCAAGTATGCAGTCTGTTGTGGATGAGAGAGAGCTTGGGAAGTGAGTCAGTTGTTGTTCGCTGATGATACAGCGCTGGTGGCTGATTCATGTGAGAAACTGCAGAAGCTGGTGACTGAGTTTGGTAAAGTGTGTGAAAGAAGAAAGTTGAGAGTAAATGTGAATTAGAGCAAGGTCATTAGGTACAGTAGGGTTGAGGGTCAAGTCAATTGGGAGGTAAGTTTGAATGGAGAAAAACTGGAGGAAGTGAAGTGTTTTAGATATCTGGGAGTGGATTTGGCAGCGGATGGAACCAAGGAAGCGGAAGTGAATCATAGGGTGTGGAGGGGG
>NC_092230.1:12263939-12456439 GCF_036320965.1 Panulirus ornatus | reverse complement strand
ATAAATGCTACATACAAATCCATTTGCTTTTCTAAGTATTTCTCACATACATTCTTCAAAGCAAACACCTGGTCCACACATCCTCTACCACTTCTGAAACCACACTGCTCTTCCCCAATCTGATGCTCTGTACATGCCTTCACCTTCTCAATTAATACCCTCCCATATAATTTACCAGGAATACTCAACAAACTTATACCTCTGTAATTTGAGCACTCACTCTTATCCCCTTTGCCTTTGTACAATGGCACTATGCACGCATTCCGCCAATCCTCAGGCACCTCACCATGAGTCATACATACATTAAATAACCTTATCAACCAGTCAACAATACAGTCACCCCCTTTTTTAAATAAATTCCACTGCAATACCATCCAAACCTGCTGCCTTGCCGGCTTTCATCTTCCGCAAAGCTTTCACTACCTCTTCTCTGTTTACCAAATCATTTTCCCTAACCCTCTCACTTTGCACACCACCTCGACCAAAACACCCTATATCTGCCACTCTATCATCAAACACATTCAACAAACCTTCGAAATACTCACTCCATCTCCTTCTCACATCACCACTACTTGTTATCACCTCCCCATTTGTGCCCTTCACTGAAGTTCCCATTTGCTCCCTTGTCTTACACACTTTATTTACCTCCTTCCAGAATATCTTTTTATTCTCCCTAAAATTTAATGATACTCTCTCACCCCATCTCTCATTTGCCCTTTTTTTCACCTCTTGCACCTTTCTCTTGACCTCCTGTCTCTTTCTTTTATACATCTCCCACTCAATTGCATTTTTTCCCTGCAAAAATCGCCCAAATGCCTCTCTCTTCTCTTTCACTAATACTCTTACTTCTTCATCCCACCACTCACTACCCTTTCTAATCAACCCACCTCCCAGTCTTCTCATGCCACAATATATATATGTATATATATATATATATATATATACATATGAAAAATGAGTAATGTGGTGAGTAATGTGGCAGTTGAGGGAATAATTGGTATGCATGGGGTGTTCAGTGTTGTAAATGGAAATGGTGAAGAGCTTGTAGATTTATGTGCTGAAAAAGGACTGATGATTGGGAATACCTGGTTTAAAAAGCGAGATATACATAAGTATACTTATGTAAGCAGGAGAGATGGCCAGAGAGCGTTATTGGATTACGTGTTAATTGACAGGCGTGCGAAAGAGAGACTTTTGGATGTTAATGTGCTGAGAGGTGCAACTGGAGGGATGTCTGATCATTATCTTGTGGAGGCTAAGGTGAAGATTAGTATGGGTTTTCAGAAAAGAGGAGTGAATGTTGGGGTGAAGAAGGTGGTGAGAGTAAGTGAGCTTGGGAAGGAGACCTGTGTGGGGAAGTACCAGGAGAGACTGTGTACAGAATGGAAAAAGGTGAGAACAATGGAAGTAAGGGGAGTGGGGGAGGAATGGGATGTATTTAGGGAATCAGTGATGGATTGCGCAAAAGATGCTTGTGGCATGAGAAGAGTGGGAGGTGGGCTGTTTAGAAAGGGTAGTGAGTGGTGGGATGAAGAAGTAAGAGTATTAGTGAAAGAGAAGAGAGAGGCATTTGGACGATTTTTGCAGGGAAAAAATGCAATTGAGTGGGAGAAGTATAAAAGAAAGAGACAGGAGGTCAAGAGAAAGGTGCAAGAGGTGAAAAAAGGGCAAATGAGAGTTGGGGTGAGAGACTATCAGTAAATTTTAGGGAGAATAAAAAGATGTTCTGGAAGGAGGTAAATAGGGTGCGTAAGACAAGGGAGCAAATGGGAACTTCAGTGAAGGGCGTAAATGGGGAGGTGATAACAAGTAGTGGTGATGTGAGAAGGAGATGGAATGAGTATTTTGAAGGTTTGTTGAATGTGTCTGATGACAGAGTGGCAGATATAGGGTGTTTTGGTCGAGGTGGTGTGCAAAGTGAGAGGGTTAGGGAAAATGATTTGGTAAACAGAGAAGAGGTAGTAAAAGCTTTGCGGAAGATGAAAGCCGGCAAGGCAGCAGGTTTGGATGGTATTGCAGTGGAATTTATTAAAAAAGGGGGTGACTGTATTGTTGACTGGTTGGTAAGGTTATTTAATGTATGTATGACTCATGGTGAGGTGCCTGAGGATTGGCGGAATGCGTGCATAGTGCCATTGTACAAAGGCAAAGGGGATAAGAGTGAGTGCTCAAATTACAGAGGTATAAGTTTGTTGAGTATTCCTGGTAAACTATATGGGAGGGTATTGATTGAGAGGGTGAAGGCATGTACAGAGCATCAGATTGGGGAAGAGCAGTGCGGTTTCAGAAGTGGTAGAGGATGTGTGGATCAGGTGTTTGCTTTGAAGAATGTATGTGAGAAATACTTAGAAAAGCAAATGGATTTGTATGTAGCATTTATGGATCTGGAGAAGGCATATGATAGAGTTGATAGAGATGCTCTGTGGAAGGTATTAAGAATATATGGTGTGGGAGGCAAGTTGTTAGAAGCAGTGAAAAGTTTTTATCGAGGATGTAAGGCATGTGTACGTGTAGGAAGAGAGGAAAGTGATTGGTTCTCAGTGAATGTAGGTTTGCGGCAGGGGTGTGTGATGTCTCCATGGTTGTTTAATTTGTTTATGGATGGGGTTGTTAGGGAGGTAAATGCAAGAGTCCTGGAAAGAGGGGCAAGTATGAAGTCTGTTGGGGATGAGAGAGCTTGGGAAGTGAGTCAGTTGTTGTTCGCTGATGATACAGCGCTGGTGGCTGATTCATGTGAGAAACTGCAGAAGCTGGTGACTGAGTTTGGTAAAGTGTGTGGAAGAAGAAAGTTAAGAGTAAATGTGAATAAGAGCAAGGTTATTAGGTACAGTAGGGTTGAGGGTCAAGTCAATTGGGAGGTGAGATTGAATGGAGAAAAACTGGAGGAAGTGAAGTGTTTTAGATATCTGGGAGTGGATCTGTCAGCGGATGGAACCATGGAAGCGGAAGTGGATCATAGGGTGGGGGAGGGGGCGAAAATTTTGGGAGCCTTGAAAAATGTGTGGAAGTCGAGAACATTATCTCGGAAAGCAAAAATGGGTATGTTTGAAGGAATAGTGGTTCCAACAATGTTGTATGGTTGCGAGGCGTGGGCTATGGATAGAGTTGTGCGCAGGAGGATGGATGTGCTGGAAATGAGATGTTTGAGGACAATGTGTGGTGTGAGGTGGTTTGATCGAGTAAGTAACGTAAGGGTAAGAGAGATGTGTGGAAATAAAAAGAGCGTGGTTGAGAGAGCAGAAGAGGGTGTTTTGAAATGGTTTGGGCACATGGAGAGAATGAGTGAGGAAAGATTGACCAAGAGGATATATGTGTCGGAGGTGGAGGGAACGAGGAGAAGAGGGAGACCAAATTGGAGGTGGAAAGATGGAGTGAAAAAGATTTTGTGTGATCGGGGCCTGAACATGCAGGAGGGTGAAAGGAGGGCAAGGAATAGAGTGAATTGGAGCGATGTGGTATACAGGGGTTGACGTGCTGTCAGTGGATTGAATCAAGGCATGTGAAGCGTCTGGGGTAAACCATGGAAAGCTGTGTAGGTATGTATATTTGCGTGTGTGGACGTGTGTATGTACGTGTGTATGGGGGTTGGGCCATTTCTTTCGTCTGTTTCCTCGCGCTACCTCGCAAACGCGGGAGACAGCGACAAAGTATAAAAAAAAAAAAAAAAAAAAAAATGAAAAATGTAAGAAATAATTTAGAAAACTGAAACTTCTAGCTTCAAATGAAATAAAAAATGAATGTCACATAATGGTTCAACCTCTGGCTATGGAAAAGGGAAATGTATAATTTATTTACACAAACGTCAATAGTAGTTTTCATCAATTTAACCACTGTATCATACTGCCTGGTCCACTTCTCTTATCATGAAACTGGAATATTGGCTTATGATGTTTCTCAATTGTCTTCATTTCACAAAGTTCAACCATATCTTGGATACATGAGGGTAGGTAGTTGGTCATCCGCCATAATAAAGCCGTGACAGACCAAAGATTTATCTGGACCTCAACTTTTCCAGTACATTCATGAAAACACCTTTTTGCTTTCCATCTCTATCACTTTCAAAAAAATGCTCCCTTTGTTCACATTTCAATGAAAGTATAGTGGTTCCAACAATGTTGTATGGTTGCGAGGCGTGGGCTATGGATAGAGTTGTGCACAGGAGGGTGGATGTGCTGGAAATGAGATGTTTGAGGACAATGTGGGGTGTGAGGTGGTTTGATCGAGTAAGTAATGTAAGGGTAACAGAGATGTGTGGAAATAAAAAGAGCGTGGTTGAGAGAGCAGAAGAGGGTGTTTTGAAATGGTTTGGGCACATGGAGAGAATGAGTGAGGAAAGATTGACCAAGAGGATATATGTGTCGGAGGTGGAGGGAACGAGGAGAAGTGGGAGACCAAACTGGAGGTGGAAAGATGGAGTGAAAAAGATTTTGAGTGATCGGGGCCTGAACATGCAGGAGGGTGAAAGGCGGGCAAGGAATAGAGTGAATTGGATCAATGTGGTATACCGGGGTTGACGTGCTGTCAGTGGATTGAATCAGGGCACGTGAAGTGTCTCGGGTAAACCATGGAAAGTTGTGTGGGGCCTGGATGTGGAAAGGGAGCTGTGGTTTTGGGCATTATTGCATGACAGCTAGAGACTGAGTGTGAACGAATGGGGCCTTTGTTGTCTTTTCCTAGCGCTATCTCGCACACATGAGGGGGGGAGGGGGATGGTATTCCATGTGTGGCGAGGTGGCGATGGGAATGAATAAAGGCAGACAGTGTGAATTGTGTGCATGGGTATATATGTATGTGTCTGTGTGTGTATATATATGTGTGTACATTAAGATGGAGAAGTATGTATATTTGCGTGTGTGGACGTGTATGTATATACATGTGTATGGGGGTGGGTTGGGCCGTTTCTTTCGTCTGTTTCCTTGCGCTACCTCGCAAACGCGGGAGACAGCGACAAAGCAAAATAATAATTTTTTTTTTTCTTTGCTTTGTCGCTGTTTCCCGCGTTTACAAGGTAGCGCAAGGAAACAGACAAAAGAAATGGCCCAACCCACCCCCATACACATGTATATACATACGTCCATACACGCAAATATACACACCTACACAGCTTTCCATGGTTTACCCCAGACGCTTCACATGCCCTGATTCAATCCACTGACAGCACGCCAACCCCGGTATACCACATCGATCCAATTCACTCTATTCCTTGCCCTCCTTTCACCCTCCTGCATGTTCAGGCCCCAATCACACAAAATATTTTTCACTCCCTCTCTCCACCTCCAATTTGGTCTCCCTCTTCTCCTCGTTCCCTCCACCTCCGACACATATATCCTCTTGGTCAATCTTTCCTCACTCATTCTCTCCATGTGCCCAAACCATTTCAAAACACCCTCTTCTGCTCTCTCAACCACGCTCTTTTTATTTCCACACATCTCTCTTACCCTTATGTTACTTACTCGATCAAACCACCTCACACCACACATTGTCCTCAAACATCTCATTTCCAGCACATCCGTCCTCCTGCGCACAACTCTATCCATAGCCCACACCTCGCAACAATACAACATTGTTGGAACCACTATTCCTTCAAACATACCAATTTTTGCTTTCCGAGATAATGTTCTTCCACACATTCTTCAAGCCTCCCAGGATTTTCGCCCCCTCCCCCACCCTATGATCCACTTCCGCTTCCATGGTTCTATCCGCTGCCAGATCCACTCCCAGATATCTAAAACACTTTACTTCCTCCAGTTTTTCTCCATTCAAACTTACCTCCCAATTGACTTGACCCTCACCCCTACTGTACCTAATAACCTTGCTCTTATTCACATTTACTCTTAACTTTCTTCTTTCACACACTTTACCAAACTCAGTCACCAGCTTCTGCAGTTTCTCACATGAATCAGCCACCAGCGCTCTATCATCAGCGAAGAACAACTGACTCACTTCCCAAGCTCTCTCATTCACAACAGACTTCATACTTGCCCCTCTTTCCAATACTCTTGCATTCACCTCCCTAACAACCCCATCCATAAGCAAATTAAACAACCATGGAGACATCACACACCCCTGCTGCAAACCTACATTCACTGAGAACCAATCACTTTCCTCTCTTCCTACACGTACACATGCCTTACATCCTCGATAAAAACTGTTCACTGCTTCTAACAACTTGCCTCCCACACCATATATTCTTAATACCTTCCACAGAGCATCTCTATCAACTCTATCATATGCCTTCTCCAGATCCATAAATGCTACATACAAATCCATTTGCTTTTCTAAGTATTTCTCACATACATTCTTCAAAGCAAACACCTGATCCACACATCCTCTACCACTTCTGAAACCACACTGCTCTTCCCCAATCTGATGCTCTGTACATGCCTTCACCCTCTCAATCAATACCCTCCCATACAATTTACCAGGAATACTCAACAAACTTATACCTCTGTAATTTGAGCACTCACTCTTATCCCCTTTGCCTTTGTACAATGGCACTATGCAAGCATTCCGCCAATCCTCAGGCACATCACCATGAGTCATACATACATTAAATAACCTTACCAACCAGTCAATAATACAGTCACCCCCTTTTTTAATAAATTCCACTGCAATACCATCCAAACCTGCTGCCTTGCCGGCTTTCATCTTCCGCAAAGCTTTTACTACCTCTTCTCTGTTTACCAAATCATTTTCCCTAACCCTCTCACTTTGCACACCACCTCGACCAAAACACCCTATATCTGCCACTCTATCATCAAACACATTCAACAAACCTTCAAAATACTCACTCCATCTCCTTCTCACATCACCACTACTTGTTATCACCTCCCCATTTGCGCCCTTCACTGAAGTTCCCATTTGCTCCCTTGTCTTATGCACTTTATTTACCTCCTTCCAGAACATCTTTTTATTCTCCCTAAAATTTAATGATACTCTCTCACCCCAACTCTCATTTGCCCTCTTTTTCACCTCTTGCACCTTTCTCTTGACCTCCTGTCACTTTCTTTTATACATCTCCCACTCAATTGCATTTTTTCCCTGCAAAAATCGTCCAAATGCCTCTCTCTTCTCTTTCACTAATAATCTTACTTCTTCATCCCACCACTCACTACCCTTTCTAATCAACCACCTCCCACTCTTCTCATGCCACAAGCATCTTTTGCGCAATCCATCACTGATTCCCTAAATACATCCCATTCCTCCCCCACTCCCCTTACTTCCATTGTTCTCACCTTTTTCCATTCTGTACTCAGTCTCTCCTGGTACTTCCTCACACAAGTCTCCTTCCCAAGCTCACTTACTCTCACCACCCTCTTCCCCCAACATTCACTCTTCTTTTCTGAAAACCCATACAAATCTTCACCTTAGCCTCCAGAAGATAATGATCAGACATCCCTCCAGTTGCACCTCTCAGCACATTAACATCCAAAAGTCTCTCTTTCGCGCGCCAGTCAATTAACAAGTAATCCAATAACGCTCTCTGGCCATCTCTCCTACTTACATATGTATACTTATGTATATCTCGCTTTTTAAACCAGGTATTCCCAATCACCAATCCTTTTTCAGCACATAAATCTACAAGCTCTTCACCATTTCCATTTACAACACTGAACACCCCATGTACACCAATTATTCCCTCAACTGCCACATTACTCACCTTTGCATTCAAATCACCCATCACTATAACCCGGTCTCGTGCATCAAAACCACTAACACACTCATTCAGCTGCTCCCAAAACCCTTGCCTCTCATGATCTTTCTTCTCATGCCTAGGTGCATATGCACCAATAATCACCCATCTCTCTCTATCAACTTTCAGTTTTACCCATATTAATCGAGAATTTACTTTCTTACATTCTATCACATACTCCTACAACTCCTGTTTCAGGAGTACTGCTACTCCTTCCCTTGCTCTTGTCCTCTCACTAACCCCTGACTTTACTCCCAAGACATTCCCAAACCACTCTTCCCCTTTACCCTTGAGCTTCCGTTTCACTCAGAGCCAAAACATCCAGGTTCCTTTCCTCAAACATACTACCTATCTCTCCTTTTTTCACATCTTGGTTACATCCACACACATTTAGACACCCCAGTCTAATAAATATAAATATAAATATAAATATGGGAACTTCAGTGAAGGGCGCAAATGGGGAGGTGATAACAAGTAGTGGTGATGTGAGAAGGAGATGGAGTGAGTATTTTGAAGGTTTGTTGAATGTGTTTGATGATAGAGTGGCAGATATAGGGTGTTTTAGTCGAGGCAGTGTGCAAAGTGAGAGGGTTAGGGAAAATGATTTGGTAAACAGAGAAGAGGTAGTAAAAGCTTTGCGGAAGATGAAAGCCGGCAAGGCAGCAAGTTTGGATGGTATTGTAGTGGAATTTATTAAAAAAGGGGGTGACTGTATTATTGACTGGTTGGTAAGGTTATTTAATGTATGTATGACTCATGGTGATGTGCCTGAGGATTGGTGGAATGCATGCATGGTGCCATTGTACAAAGGCAAAGGGGATAAGAGTGAGTGCTCAAATTACAGAGGTATAAGTTTGTTGAGTATTCCAGGTAAATTGTATGGGAGGGTATTGATTGAAAGGGTGAAGGCATGTACAGAGCATCAGATTGGGGAAGAGCAGTGTGGTTTCAGAAGTGGTAGAGGATGTGTGGATCAGGTGTTTGCTTTGAAGAATGTATGTGAGAAATACTTAGAAAAGCAAATGGATTTGTATGTAACATTTATGGATCTGGAGAAGGCATATGATAAGAGTTGATAGAGATGCTCTGTGGAAGGTATTAAGAATATATGGTGTGGGAGGAAAGTTGTTAGAAGCAGTGAAAAGTTTTTATCGAGGATGTAAGGCATGTGTACGTGTAGGAAGAGAGGAAAGTGATTGGTTCTCAGTGAATGTAGGTTTGCGGCAGGGGTGTGTAATGTCTCCATGGTTGTTTAATTTGTTTATGGATGGGGTTGTTAGGGAGGTGAATGCAAGAGTATTAGAAAGAGGGGCAAGTATGAAGTCTGTTCGGGATGAGAGAGCTTGGGAAGTGAGTCAGTTGTTGTTTGCTGATGATACAGCGCTGGTGGCTGATTCATGTGAGAAACTGCAGAAGCTGGTGACTGAGTTTGGTAAAGTGTGTGAAAGAAGAAAGTTAAGAGTAAATGTGAATAAGAGCAAGGTTATTAGGTACAGTAGGGTTGAGGGTCAAGTCAATTGGGAGGTAAGTTTGAATGGAGAAAAACTGGAGGAAGTAAAGTGTTTTAGATATCTGGGAGTGGATCTGGCAGCGGATGGAACCATGGAAGCGGAAGTGGATCATAGGGTGGGGGAGGAGGCGAAAATTCTGGAGCCTTGAAGAATGTGTGGAAGTCGAGAACATTATCTCGGAAAGCAAACATGGGTATGTTTGAAGGAATAGTGGTTCCAACAATGTTGTATGGTTGCGAGGCGTGGGCTATGGATAGAGTTGTGCACAGGAGGATGGATGTGCTGGAAATGAGATGTTTGAGGACAATGTGTGGTGTGAGGTGGTTTGATCGAGTAAGTAACGTAAGGGTAAGAGAGATGTGTGGAAATAAAAAGAGTGTGGTTGAGAGAGCAGAAGAGGGTGTTTTGAAATGGTTTGGGCACATGGAAAGAATGAGTGAGGTAAGATTGACCAAGAGGATATATGTGTCAGAAGTGGAGGGAACGAGGAGAAGTGGGAGACCAAATTGGAGGTGGAAAGATGGAGTGAAAAAGATTTTGTGTGATCGGGGCCTGAACATGCAGGAGGGTGAAAGGAGGGCAAGGAATAGAGTGAATTGGATCGATGTGGTATACTGGGGTTGACGTGCTGTCAGTGGATTGAATCAGGGCGTGTGAAGCATCTGGGGTAAACCATGGAAAGCTGTGTAGGTATGTATATTTGCGTGTGTGGACGTATGTATATACATGTGTATGGGGGTGGGTTGGGCCATTTCTTTCGTCTGTTTCCTTGCGTTACCTCGTAAACGCGGGAGACAGCGGCAAAAAAAAAAAGTATGTATGTATATGTACGTGTGGATGCGTATATGTATGTATATGAGTGGATGTCTTTTTCCTCATCTGTTTCCTGGTGTTACCTTGCTAATGCAGGAAACAGTAATCAAGCATGAAAAAAATTTTGCACTTTCAAATATCTTATATGATGGATCAAACAGAAAAAGTGATTACAGAATGCTCTAATGTGACTGTGAAAAACGAAGATATTAAAAGAATAGAGATCAGACAAAATCTAAAGAAATAAACAAACATTAACAAATTTTAAGGTAACATACATTGGAAAAAGGAATTTAGTAACTAAGGTGAAATGTTCTTTGAAGTTTGCAATGAAGAGTCGAAAAAAGGGTACCTCTAGTCTCAAAATCAAATGAAATGAGGGAAAAATTCTTTACTAAAGATGTAAAAAACAAAAGGAGCTTTGATGTTCAATGACAAAGAAGTATCGGTCACTCTAGTATGTCAGCATTTGCTAGGTATAAGAGAAAAAATTGAGTGTAAAGGCAAGTAAAACAGGATATGAAAGAACAAAGAAACTTTGAAAAGAATATGTGAACGAAGACGAAAGAAATCCAAAACTTTTTCATGAATCTATTGGAACATATTCTCAGTTAAAGAGCAGCTAATTAAGCTATGGGATTCAGTGGGAAGAACTGGAGATGATAATGTAAGGATATATAAAGAAGTATATTTTTTTTTTTTTTTTCGCTGTCTCCCGCGTTTGCGAGGTAGCGCAAGGAATCAGACGAAAGAAATGGCCCAACCCACCCCCATACACATGTATATACATACGTCCACACACGCAAATATACATACCTACACAGCTTTCCATGGTTTACCCCAGACGCTTCACATGCCTTGATTTAATCCACTGACAGCACGTCAACCCCGGTATACCACATCGCTCCAATTCACTCTATTCCTTGCCCTCCTTTCACCCTCCTGCATGTTCAGGCCCCGATCACACAAAATCTTTTTCACTCCATCTTTCCACCTCCAATTTGGTCTCCCTCTTCTCCTCGCTCCCTCCACCTCCGACACATATATTCTCTTGGTCAATCTTACCTCACTCATTCTCTCCATGTGCCCGAACCATTTCAAAACACCCTCTTCTGCTCTCTCAACCACGCTCTTTTTATTTCCACACATCTCTCTTACCCTTACGTTACTTACTCGATCAAACCACCTCACACCACACATTGTCCTCAAACATCTCATTTCCAGCACATCCATCCTCCTGCGCACAACTCTATCCATAGCCCACGCCTCGCAACCATACAACATTGTTGGAACCACTATTCCTTCAAACATACCCATTTTTGCTTTCCGAGATAATGTTCTCGACTTCCACACATTCTTCAAGGCTCCCAGAATTTTCGCCCCCTCCCCCACCCTATGATCCACTTCCGCTTCCATGGTTCCATCCGCTGCCAGATCCACTCCCAGATATCTAAAACACTTCACTTCCTCCAGTTTTTCTCCATTCAAACTCACCTCCCAATTGACTTGACCCTCAACCCTACTGTACCTAATAACCTTGCTCTTATTCACATTTACTCTTAACTTTCTTCTTTCACACACTTTACCAAACTCAGTCACCAGCTTCTGCAGTTTCTCACATGAATCAGCCACCAGCGCTGTATCATCAGCGAACAACAACTGACTCACTTCCCAAGCTCTCTCATCCCCAACAGACTTCATACTTGCCCCTCTTTCCAAAACTCTTGCATTCACCTCCCTAACAACCCCATCCATAAACAAATTAAACAACCATGGAGACATCACACACCCCTGCCGCAAACCTACATTCACTGAGAACCAATCACTTTCCTTTCTTCCTACACGTACACATGCCTTACATCCTCGATAAAAACTTTTCACTGCTTCTAACAACTTGCCTCCCACACCATATATTCTTAATATCTTCCACAAAGCATCTCTATCAACTCTATCATATGCCTTCTCCAGATCCATAAATGCTACATACAAATCCATTTGCTTTTCTAAGTATTTCTCACATACATTCTTCAAAGCAAACACCTGATCCACACATCCTCTACCACTTCTGAAACCACACTGCTCTTCCCCAATCTGATGCTCTGTACATGCCTTCACCCTCTCAATCAATATCCTCCCATATAATTTACCAGGAATACTCAACAAACTTATACCTCTGTAATTTGAGCACTCACTCTTATCCCCTTTGCCTTTGTACAATGGCACGATGCACGCATTCCGCCAATCCTCAGGCACCTCACCATGAGTCATACATACATTAAATAACCTTATCAACCAGTCAACAATACAGTCACCCCCTTTTTTAATAAATTCCACTGCAATACCATCCAAACCTGCTGCCTTGCCGGCTTTCATATTCCGCAAAGCTTTTACTACCTCTTCTCTGTTTACCAAATCATTTTCCCCAACCCTCTCACTTTGCACACCACCTCGACCAAAACACCCTATATCTGCCACTCTATCATCAAACACATTCAAAATACTCACTCCATCTCCTTCTCACATCACCACTACTTGTTATCACCTCCCCATTTGCGCCCTTCACTGAAGTTCCCATTTGCTCCCTTGTCTTACGCACTTTATTTACCTCCTTCCAGAACATCTTTTTATTCTCCCTAAAATTTAATGATACTCTCTCACCCCAACTCTCATTTGCCCTTTTTTTCACCTCATGCACCTTTCTCTTGACCTCCTGTCTCTTTCTTTTATACATCTCCCACTCAATTTCATTTTTTCCCTGCAAAAATCGTCCAAATGCCTCTCTCTTCTCTTTTACTAGTACTCTTACTTCTTCATCCCACCACTCACTACCCTTTCTAATCAACCCACCTCCCACTCTTCTCATGCCACAAGCATCTTTTGCGCAGTCCATTACTGATTCCCTAAATACATCCCATTCCTCCCCCACTCCCCTTACTTCCATTGTTCTCACCTTTTTCCATTCTGTACTCAGTCTCTCCTGGTACTTCCTCACACAAGTCTCCTTCCCAAGCTCACTTACTCTCACCACCCTCTTCACCCCATCATTCACTCTTCTTTTCTGAAAACCCATACAAATCTTCACCTTAGCCTCCACAAGATAATGATCAGACATCCCTCCAGTTGCACCTCTCAGCACATTAACATCCAAAAGTCTCTCTTTCGCACGCCTGTCAATTAACACGTAATCCAATAACGCTCTCTGGCCATCTCTCCTACTTACATAAGTATACTTATGTATATCTCGCTTTTTAAACCAGGTATTCCCAATCATCAGTCCTTTTTCAGCACATAAATCTACAAGCTCTTCACCATTTCCATTTACAACACTGAACACCCCATGTATACCAATTATTCCCTCAACTGCCACATTACTCACCTTTGCATTCAAATCACCCATCACTATAACCCGGTTTCGTGCATCAAAACCACTAACACACTCATTCAGCAGCTCCCAAAACACTTGCCTCTCATGATCTTTCTTCTCATGCCCGGGTGCATATGCATAAATTATACATTTCCTTTTTCCACAGCCAGAGGTTGAACCATTATGTGACATTCATTTTTTCATTCATTTCAAGCTAGAAGTTTCAGCTTTCTAAATTGTTTCTTACATTTTTCATATATATATATGTATGTGTGTGTGTGTGTATATGTGCGTATGTATGTGTATGTGTATATGTATATATATATGTATATTATCCCTGGGGATAGGGGTGAAAGAATACTTCCCACGTATTCCTCGAGTGTCGTAGAAAGCGACTAGAGGGGACGGGAGCGGGGGGCCAGAAATCCTCCCCTCCTTGTATTAACTTTCTAAAATGGGAAACAGAAGAAGGAGTCATTTACATAAGTATACTTATGTATATCTCGCTTTTTAAACCAGGTATTCCCAATCATCAGTCCTTTTTCAGCACATAAATCTACAAGCTCTTCACCATTTCCATTTACAACACTGAACACCCCATGTATACCAATTATTCCCTCAACTGCCACATTACTCACCTTTGCATTCAAATCACCCATCACTATAACCCGGTCTCGTGCATCAAAACCACTAACACACTCATTCAGCTGCTCCCAAAACACTTGCCTCTCATGATCTTTCTTCTCATGCCCAGGTGCATATGCACCAATAATCACCCATCTCTCTCCATCAACTTTCAGTCTTACCCATACTAATCGAGAATTTACTTTCTTACATTCTATCACATACTCCCACAACTCCTGTTTCAGGAGTATTGCTACTCCTTCCCTTGCTCTTGTCTTCTCACTAACCCCTGACTTTACTCCCAAGACATTCCCAAACCACTCTTCCCCTTTACCCTTGAGCTTCATTTCACTCAGAGCCAAAACATCCAGGTTCCTTTCCTCAAACATACTACCTATCTCTCCTTTTTTCACATCTTGGTTACATCCACACACATTTAGGCACCCCAATCTGAGCCTTCGAGGAGGATGAGCACTCCCCGCGTGACTCCTTCTTCTGTTTCCCATTTTAGAAAGTTAAAAAATACAAGGAGGGGAGGATTTCTGGCCCCCCGCTCCCGTAAGAAGTAAATTACAAGTTAAAAAGTGTTTCCACAGTGCATAACACCATAACCCCAATGCAAGCGAGATGGAATGTAAAGGTGGTTTTAGAAAGTAATGATTTCTTTATACTTGATAACCCTTTCCATGTTAGTGACGTAGTGCCACAAAGACAAAGAAAGGCCATGTCTGCTCACATCTATTCTCTAGCTGTCATGTGTAATGCACCGAAACCACAGCTCCCTATCCACAACCAAGCCCCACAGATATCTCTAAGGTTTACCCTGGCCACTTCACATGCCCTGGTTCAATCCACTGACAGCACGTCAACCCCAGTATAACGTATCATTCCAATTCACTGTATCTCATGCACGTCTTCACTCTCCTACATATCTAAGCCCCAATCGCATGAAATCATTTCCACCCCATCCTTTGATCTCCAATTTGATCCCTAAGCTCTCCTTGTTCCCTTCACTTGTCATAAATATATCCTTCTTATCAACTTTTCCTTACTTGTTCACTCCATAAGTCCAAACCATTTCAGCACACCCTCTTCTGCTCTCTCAACCACACTCTTCTTATTACCGCACATCTCTCTACCCTTTCATTACTTACTTGATCAAACCACCTCACACCATTTATTGTCCTTAAATATTTCATTTCCAACACATCCACCTTCCTACACACAACCTCATCTATAGAAATTTTGTCTGAAAAAGACATCAAAAGAACACTAAAGGATCTTGTACCATACAAGGCTCATAGTGCCAGTAATATTTCACCACATGTGCTCAAGATGTGTGCAGATACATCTGACAAACCCAGAAAAACTTCCAAGATGTTGCTGGAGAAAGACAAAGTACTAAGAAAGTGGAAAAGGGAAAATTTCATACTTATCTACATGAAAGGAGATGAGGAAGAGAGATTGAATCATGGACCAATCTCCTTGATGAGTGATCTATAAAGTTTTGGAAATGATAATCAAAGGAAATGTGGATGATTCTCCACAAGAGAAATTAACTAAGTGGGAGACAGCACAGTTTTAGGAAAAGGATGTAATGTGTAACTAACATCTTACATTTCTATGAAAGAGTGAGCTATGTCTAAGACAAATGGGATGGCTGGGTGTACTGTCTTTGTCTGAACTATCAGAAATCCTTTGATACCGTAGCTATTGAGAGGCTGGTTAAGAAGCTGGAAGGAATCAGGGGTAGGAAGGAATCAGGGGTAGACCCCTCTAATAGAGAGACTATCTAAGAGCAAGGGAACAAAGAACACATGTCAGAGAAGTCTTCTCAAAACGGATTGAGGTCACCAGAGGAGTGCAGAAGGGTACTGTTCTAAGACCTTTATCATTTTCTTATCTAAATGTGTGATTTGCTAGCATCCACAAAAGAACCCATACATTTTCAAAGGCTATGTCACACTTACATTTTGGTACTTTCGTCATCTCTCCTTTAGCCCTGTTACCATCAGCATAAGTCTGGGCATGGAATTGACAAGATTCCTGAAGTATTTTAGGACTATATTTTGGGTCCATAGGGTCCTGGATCTCCTGAATGAGGTGAGGCACTCAAGAGGTGCTGCAGGAAGTAAGCTTGACTCATCTGATTCCAGCAGTTCTCGATTGGATTAAGGCCTGGAGAGTTCCCAGGATACTCCAGCAGTAAATTCTTTTTTTTCTGATAACCAATTCATTACCTTTATAGCTTTCTGGCAGGGGCACTATCCTGCATAACGTGATCACAGTCATGAACCTAATAAAAAAGGAAGCAGATGGTCCTCTATCTCCTTAAAGTACAGCTCTCCATTCATTGTAGTGTGTTTAAGTAGGAAGTATAACCCTCTACTACCTATTGTACCACTAAAACAACCTCTAATCATCACATTATCTGGGTGTTTAATCATCTTCACCTTGAAATGAGAGTCATACCAGCTGGCACCCTCCAGCCTCCTCACCCTTCCCTGCCTTACGCCACTGCTGCTCACTCCAGTTTTTGCGTTTCATTGTAAATAGGAGTTGTTTGCATTTCAATTCTTTCACAAGCTGGGATATGGGAGCTGGCTTGTGAGAGGGAATGTGAAGGTCCTTATGCAGGCGTTGTTGAATAGTTCTTTATGGAACGTTTACTAAAAGTTTTGGATGGCTTTTCTAGAGTTTGGTGGCTGAAATGCAAGGCTACTAAAATACTTCTTGTATTAAGGGTATCAGTCAATCTAGAAGTTTTCCCTGAGTGACCAAGGATAGGTTTTGGTGGTAAGGTGACGTTGTCGGGAGGCCACGAGTTCCGACAAGCAGCCTCCTGGTCAGGTCTTCTAAGTACCCAAGTGCACCTAGAAATCTCACATATACTCAAATTTTCTTGTTTCCAAGTAAGAATTTGGGCTCTCTCCTCATTAGAAACGTAAGAGCCAACCATCTTGAAGCACAGGTGGAAGAAATACAGCACTCAAAATTGAAATTCCCCCCCCCCCCCCAAAAAAAAAGGAGAGAGAGAGAGAGAGAGAGAGAGAGAGAGAGAGAGAGAGAGAGAGAGAGAGAGAGAGAGAGAGAAAGAGAGAGAGAGAGAGAGAGAGAGAGAGAGAGAGAGAGAGAGAGAGAGAGAGAGAGAGAGAGAGAGAGAGAGAGAGAGAGAGTGAATGTGTGTGTGTGTGTGTGTGTGTGTGTGTGTGTGTGTGTGTCCTCACCTAAAGATAGCCTGAGGTGCACTGACGCAAGCTGCTGGTGCTCATACTATTAGAATCATTAACCTAAATGACCAGATAAACAATGATTTCACTCTTAGACTGTCATATACTATTACCCATAATAAAGCTTAGACATGCATCACCTTTGAAAATATATGGGGGGGGGGGCAGTCAAGTTCTTTTTGCAGACACTATAGAAGGTATGGAATCCTATCTGACTATGTATACGGGTGAGGCAAAAGTCACAAGGGAAGTGAATGCGTGGATGGTGGTATCAACTTACATGGGGACAATGAGAAACTCCAAACTTGGTCTGATACATGGTTGATGAAATTCAACCCAAGTAAATTCAAAATAATGAGGATGGGTTACAGCAAAAGGACTTTTTATGATTATCATTTAGCAGGAAATAAGCTACCAGAAACTGTGCGAGAGAGACTTGTGAGTCAAAAATGTCCCTAACCTGTCGCCTGAGTCCTGCCATTGGAGAATAGTTAAGAAGACCAACTGTCTACTAGCAAATACAGCTTTCAAATTTATGGATAAGGAGGTATTCAGCAAGCTCTTCATATCCTACATAAAGCTAAAACTAGAATATGCTTCTAAAGTTTAGTCACCACTCCTAAAGAGGCACCAAAAACTGACAGAGAAGGTCCAGAGGAAAACAACAAAGATGGTACCAAAACTTACAGAGCTGAGTTACGGGGAATGGCTAGAGGCTTTACATTTTTCCCACACACGAAAGGAAAAGAGTGAGGGGTGATCTGATCACAACCTTCAAGTTTTGAAAACAGATTCATAACACAAAAAGTGAACATTTTTTAAGGACAGGATAGGCCAATCAGAGAATACAAGAAATCATTCAAGAAACTTGCTACAAAGGACGTGAAGAAGTGCTCTAATAGCATAAAAGTGGTAAATGAAAAGGAACAAAATGAATGTAAACATGGTAAATGCTGACACAATACATAAATTCAAAATGTTTTCTGATAGCTGAGAATGTTCATGAGATGATGCTCCAAAAGTGTAAACTCCCTCCCCACACAGTACAAATAGGTTATTACAGATATGTAATTACGCTTAACACTGGGTGAATGAGGTACCTATAGCATGCCAACAGCTCTGCATAAATGTTTACAATCATTATCAATTTGTAACACTTTTTATCTTACAATGATGTTTTTCATTTTGTTCATGAATCAATGTTCTAAAATATCTTATACACCAATTAGAAAATCTTACGCTAATATCATCATTACAGTAAGTTTGTTGAGATGTACAATACCACTAGCACTTAAATTCCACAGCAATGACAGAAAGTAGTTGGCCAATCTTATAACCAGCCACCATGCCAGTCACTTAAAATAGCTTCACCTTTATCACTTAAACTCTAAACTCTACAACTGCATTTCTGAAGGTGAAGCTCTTTCTCCAACCCTCTTCAATCTCTTCCTACTTGAGTTCCCATTACCTTCAACAAAGCACAACATGAAAGGCCTTTCAATAAGTACACAACTTAACAATCACATCACAACACCCTGACACCACAGTAGCAACAACATGATGCACTAGATTACACAATTAAAACAAAGGCTCAACTAAAACAAAAAGTCTAATTCTCCACAAATATCTTCAATCACTCTTTTACCCCTAAACAGACATGAATCCAGCCCACCCCCGCTAATTCACTTTGAACTGACAATCAATCCCACTGGACATCATCCATCCCTACATTACAGCACTTGCTGATCCAGTACAGCCCAGGACCCTTCATACCCAACATGCAACTACCACAGTGAAGACAATTAACATTTACTTCTTTAGCAATTCGCACTTTCCCCACATAAACACCCACATAACATCATTACACTTTGACTGATGGTCCCATCCAGTGAACATGGCCAGCTAGCTTCCTGAATGCTGTGGGAGTTCCATAGTGATACAAAGGATTCCTGAGGCAGAAAGTAAATATGCAATCAATGTGTGAAGCTGTTTTTGGTCTTGCATTATTTTACTTACATGTATTTGCTCATAAATGACTACTCTATAATTCTATATTCACCAAATAGTAAATCTCATATCATTTCAATAATAAAGTTAGTTTGATGAAATATATGCTAACTCTAGTGCACAAATGTTTATAGTAATTTCAAATTTGTGACAGCATATCTGGTTTTACATTGCTTTTTTTCAACATGCAATTATTCATAAATGATTGCTCTAAAATATCATATAAACCAATTAATAAAACTTAAACCACAATCACCATTACAAAGTATCATTTGTTGACTGTCACTACAAATATATTATACTGGAATGAGATGCAGAGAGGGAATGGGCCAGGGAAGGCAAAGGTGTGCTAAATCCAATACAAGAATATCCTTTACCATAATGCATGGTAAAGGATGGTACATATTTTAAACTATAACATATGCCTATAGATCAAGAAATAGTTACTATGGACTGAAAAACTGATCTTTAGTTAAAACTTTTGACACTTGCATCCAGTGCTTGCCAGCAAAAGCATTTTGATGATGCATATCAAATTAATCCAGTGCAAGTATTTACTAATAACCCAACCAATGCGCAAAATTCACCAAGAAAAGCTTCACACATTACTGCAGTCCTAACATTTACAGCACAAAAATGGATGGCAGATAAAATATCTGAAGAAAACCCTATCCTAATTGTCAAAAAAAGTGACATAAAACATACAGTGCCAGTGGAAAAAACTGGCATGCCCTACTTACAGTGCAATGTAACATATAAAAATATCAAGAAACAAGATAAAACAGGTACTACCCCACCACCTTAGTACTCTGTATGATGTTATGATGTTCCTTGGCCTTAATACAATCCTGAAGGTGCTTGGGAACAGGTGCTGCAAGATGCTGAGGGCATGTTGGGTCAAGGTTGTCCCAAATATCCTGGATGGTGGCCTGGAGCTTAGGAATGCTGGATTTATCCTGCCCACACAACTATGACTTTATAATCAACCACAAGTTCTCAACATGGTTGAAGTCAGGCTAGTTACCTGGCCAGTCCTGAATGTATGTCACACAACAAAATGAAAACAAAATGAAAACCAGTCACATATTAATCTAGCAGTGGGGCACAATGCACTGTCTTGCATAAAAATATCACAGCCAGTCTACTCAAAACAGTCAGGAAATTCATCACACAACAGCTCCAGGTGTTGATTCTGATTCATAGTCACATTTCAAGGTCAAAACACAAGACTTTCAACACCATTACAGCAAAAAGCCCCCCAAACCATTAGCGAGTCTAAATATTTTACAGATGCTAGAATGTACTTAGGGTCATACAGATAACTAACTGGCCTCCAGGACACTTTGCCTATATGACTGCCAGTGACATCAAATGTAGCTTCACCAGACCACAACATTCTTCTATTTTTTGTTGGGCCACTGCAAATATTTCTTGACAAATGCAAGTCTATTCTTGCACTGGCAGTCTGTCAAGTGGTTTCTTAGGAGGCATACACCTCTTGAATTTCAAGTGATCATGAACCCAGCTACAAATAATATGTACAGACACATGACCAAATAGCCTAGGTTTGTCTTCCTTTAACTGTCATGCTGAAATACATGGATTCTTGTCTACCTGAAGCTGGATAATCTTCCGAGTGCATTGGGAAGTGATATGAGGTCATCCAGGTCGTTTCTTCTGAGCAGGAATGTCAATGCCACCACCATGAACAAAGAGCTTTGTAGTGCCAGCCATGTAGATTCAGCTACTTCTTTATTACACTGCACTACCTTGTACAAGGATACAATAGCAGCAATATCCTCTTTGTATAAGTCCTTAGGGCTAGGCATTGCAACAAAAACCCACCACAAAGCACACATGGGTTGGGTAAAAAAGCTCATGTCAGGACAACAGAAAAAACATCTACCCACCACGATAGCTAGACTGACCACCATCTGTTGTTACCCCAGAGGTCCACCCCTCCCCACCAACTTCCATGAGCTACCCCAGTATTTTTCCACATTTCAGTAATGTTTTAGGAGTATGATACTATCTGGTGAAAAAGACATGCGCAGGCCCTATCATGCCAATTTTTTCTGCAAGGACTGTAGACAGGAAGGTAAAACTTCATTCCTGTATGATAATTGATGACCCTAGGCAGTGCTATAATCTGCTATGATCATTTCAATAATCTTAACCACCAGTACTAAATAATGATGATTCTTGGGAAATAAAGTGTCTGAATTGAATCATACCAAGAGCAAAAATTCCATTGCTAGATTTCTCTTCCTTGCTAATCTAAGAACTTAATTTACTGGCATTGCTTGAATGTGCAATGTTAATTTACAGTATAAACATAAGAGGTCAATCTGCCCAATTCAACTTCAAAATTTTTATTTCTTCCTCGTAATGAAACCTTCCATACCACTCAACATAAAAATTATTCTAATAACTGATCAATATCTGTGATGACCACAATACCAGGATAAATGTGATTTGCACACATTTATGAAACATGATCAGTGAATCCTTTTTTACTGTATCACAAATGATAAAAGTTACATCCATGGCCACCGATTCAAAAGATCTTACTGTCAATCTCTTACAAAATATGATAAAAAACTATAATAAAAACTTTTCCTACCAATAAAACAATAATTTTACATTCCTTATTTTTCAGTCATTCAGAATTTTGGATACAAATACTGCAAGGTGAACTATAGATTACACTACATATTCAATATTCAACAGACAAAAAAGTGTTGTACAACTAACTTAGAATGGCATCATCAACAAGTTCCTGACAGATCATCTGAGCCATCACATCAAGGGTCTCTGGTGATGCAAGTGATGTTAATATGTTTCCATCTATCCCAACACGGCCACCGCCACCACCACCTCCTGCTTGAACCATCCAGCCAGTAGTATTTGTTACCTAAAATACAGGAATGGGTTAAAAATTTGTCCTTTCACACATACTGTGAAACAAAACAGCATACTTTCATTTCAGAGGTAGACAAAGTTATCACAAAGCAATCTTCTGGCCCAAGGTATCAAATCAACTTTACCCATATGAGTTCTGGAACTAAAAGTCTCGCAAGTTCCTTAAACCTCTAGCACTTATGGGAAATCAAACTGCAGGTGACAATCAATCAGTTTCACACACACATGCCAAAATTACATGGCTAAGCATAGTAAAATTCATATTTCATGCCTGTTAAAAAAGACTGATAACCAATTAATAAAAATTCTAGATCATGCATATCTGTCATTACACAGGGTTTGTACACCTATCAAAGTAGTAAAATTCATACCTTTTTCAAGCCCTAAGACCACATTTCAACCCATATTGATTAAAAGTGTTCCTCGGAGAATGTAAGCATCACCAATTCCAAAGAACTATAATTTCACCATCTACATTTACAGCATCAATTTTAGACAGTTATTAAAAATCTAAAGGGATAACAGGATGAGAACTTGAATATTTATCACTGGACAATATTTTCTGACCCTAGGGAAATTCAAACCAAACCTGTAATTTTTCTGCATTTTTTTATTAATCCTTTTAGACCTGAATTTTTAATCTGCAAAAATTACTTATTCAAAAATTTGCAGACCCGTATGAACCCTGATTTAAGTAAACTAATTAACACCATCTCAGACTCTGTGCATGTGGACACACAACTTAAAATGATGCTTTACAAAAAAAGAAAGGAAAAATCTTTCAACTTATCAAAAATGAACTAACAAGTAAAACAAACATGAAAACAAAATCACTGCTTTACCTGTAATACCACAACTGTAATAAAACAATTTAGTAAAACTAAAGATATCTATAATAAAACCAATTCTAAAACTAATTTTTGCAACCAAAAGCACCTATGTTGCACTATTGCAGCAAGCCATTTCAATGATAGCTATAACCTACCTGTTCTCTGTGACTTGGTTTGGTCATCCCTTTCCCTACACCACCTGCTCTGCAACCCTTCCCACCCCCACCTCCTCCTCCTCCTCCTCCTCTTCCTCCCCCTCCTCCTCCTCCTCCTCCTCCTCCCCCAGCACCTCCACCTCCACTTCTGGATGACCAAACTTCACTTTGTCCTCGTGTGCGCACCGTACTGTAAGGCAAATATCTTTATTACATTATCAGTCATGAAAAGCTAATTACTAAAGTATTAGATCAATTTGTATCAAGTCACGCACAAGCCATCAAATAAGGAAAGCGAACACAGATCCCACTCTCCAAAACATAAATTATGTTCACAAAACACTAGTACTACAAAAACATGGGTAGTGTACTGATGTAATATGTATATACCAAGCTCTATTAGTTAAGCATCACAATTTGCATTACAAAATGGCATTAATGCAAAGCAAATTTCATTATCCTAAACAATATACTCTACCCAAATCAAATACTCTTTAAATATATACTTGAAACAAATGGTTAATAATTTCACAATGATCACAACCGAAGCAAGATATGAATTAGATAATATTACATTGCATATTCCAGTACCTGTACATAACCACTGGGAACGGACACATTCCATCCCAAAAAATAAATGCACCAAATGAATATTCTTCATTTCATCAGTTTTCTATGTTTCATCTCAATGAAGGCAGCAAAAGCAGAACCAACACTGTCATAGCTCTTGTATCAATCCTTAGATTTAGGAAACAAATGCAACAGTATCCAAAAGCAAAGCATGAATATTTGGGTAAAAAACATCATGTGTCTTGATTGATGAATGGAACTATGTAAATTGGAAATAAAGCACACACAAAAAGTACACCATCAACATAAAAATTGGAAAAAAAAAAAAAGCACACAGAAAAAGTACATCATCAACATAATAATAATTTCTGAGAATTAATAACAAGCCCCAGCTTTAAAAAATGACCAATTCAAAAAGCAACATGCTTTAAATATGCATTGACAGGCAGTGAATGCTAGTCGCTAGTTGGAGTAATTGTGTTTACTTGAAGAAAAATGCCACAGCAAAACTGGAAGTGCTAAATACCTGTACCAGGGTTCCAAAACCTTTTTATACTGAAGGACTTGAGTGAAATTTAGAGAAAAGGTGGACACCAAAGTAGCCAATTAGTTAACTCAAATGAATATAAAAGTGTATAAGTACAAAAAGAAAAACAAAACCATAATGTATTTTATTTCTAAAAAATTGCATTATACAGGTACACCACAGAATTTCTGGCAACTGATAGTTCGGCACCTCCTTTAGTCCAGACAAAATTACATGAGGGAACCTGAAATTACTGCGACCACCAGACTAGTTTACTGGGTGGGCACAGATGGTGTTGTGTGTAGGGTGCGCTTATTTACATTCTTTACACTGCACTCGTTGGTGGTGATACCACAATTCTGTGAGATTCTCAGCTTATTTTGCTTAAATTTAACCCTAGCTATGAATTCTAAGACATAAAACGGTCAGTCATGGTGTCAAACATAAACACCAGTCCACATCGATCCAAGATAAAGTAAAACCGTTGAAAAAATGGACTGTGGTGTTTCAGTGCGTAAGTTGTGTGACATCTATAGTATTGGTTCATCAACTGTTTATGATATAAAGAAGCAAAGGGAGAAAATGTTGAAATTCTATGCAGACAGCGATTCCAAGAAGCAAATGACGATTAGAAAAACTATGAAAGATGGTAAGAGTACTGAGCACGATCGAGTGATGATGAATGGTTTCGACAGCATCAGAGTGATGGAATGGACTTGTCAGGTAGCATGATGATGGACTAGGACAAGTTGTTCCATAAAGAACTTAAATTGCAACATGATCGTGACTATCGTGAAAAGTGGCTTCAAAGATTCAAGAAGCATCATGGAATTTCCATGAATAAAGTGTGCGGAGAAAGGCGGTCTGCAAACCACAAAGGAGCTGCTGAATATTAGACACATGGGAGATGTATAATTAGTGGGTTAGAGGTGTGTTGATGAATTATTATTGTGTGACCACAGTTGGTCTGGCAAAGTGGTTAATCCAGCAAGCCTTAGGAACTAAAAATGCAGGAAAATCGGTGGTGTACCTGTACTTACAAACATTACTAGCACAAGACATGACAGCATTTCTGCCAACATGTCAATTTAGGGTGCAAGATGAGGTGGTTATTCACAAAAAGTCATTAACATGGGAATCAATTAGTTTTACTTGCACTCTGATTCTATGCACTTCATAATTGAGAGAGAGACTTACAAAGGCATGCTGATCCACAATTAAAATTAATCTTCACAACAACAGCTGTTCATTTATCCCAAAATATTCCAATTGTCATCATCTTTTATCACTGTCACTTCCTAAGTTTAAATTTCTTACTCATGTTCTACTTCAATCTAAAGTCATTTCCCAACAGAAGCAACAATTTCAGAAGCATCAGTTGCATTCATAAGATTTACAAAAATCTTCATAATTAGTTTTACATAATTAAACTGTTGAAATCTCTTATCGAATGATTGCAAGGCATTTCAGCATGTGGCCTACAAAGGACCAGATCTAACTCACTCTTGCTGTGGCTTACAGAGGACCAGATCTAACTCACTCTTGCTGTGGCCTACAAAGGACCAAATCTAACTCACTCTTGCCAACCTTCAAAACTTTCAGTATTCTGAAGTGATTTCTTGGTCAGGTGTGATTTCTGTAAAGCCAATCACAATTTACCACACTTACTGGACTGTGAGTTAAACTTGAAATTCTAAATTCAAACTGCTCAGTTCTGGAGTTACTCCATTGTGAAAAGCAAAATTCTTTGACCAAAACTTGTCTCTATGCTGCAAATAATGCTCATTTCTGGAGTTCAGAAATTCCTTTATCTATCTTCTAGAAACCTTGCAAATATCCTTTCTCTTTACCAAGCCTTCTAATTGTACATAGTATTAGATCTTCTTAATAACTGGTTCCTATGTTCTCAAAAATCTTTATAAAATCTCTGGATTGATCAGAGAAGACCTTTCTTGTTATGAATTAAGGAAACCTCTCTCATTTTGTCATCTTCATAGTCCCATGATCCTTTTTACAGAATCCTATCCATCACCATAATTCCAGGATCCTTTTATGAGAATCCTATAGCAATATGAGAGTATGCCAAGTCTCTTGGTTAGTTCCAAGGGTTTCAGAAAGTAGAGATATCAAGGTTCTGTCAGTGATGCTCTAGTGATAAGCATCTGTGGATAGAAAGTGCTGTCTTTACTGGGATGTTAACATCAAAAGTAGAACGGGTCATGTATAGGGTCTTTTCATTGTTAATACTCAGCAAGCTCCTATGTCATATGATTACTGTGTGGTTGCTGGTAACTCAAGGGAGGGTAATTTTGATAACTGTTCCTTTTCCAACATCTTCAAGCTTTGAAACTATCTACCCTCTAATATCCTTCCCAATATCTATGAAATGGCACATTCTACGATAGGTTTTTCACTTCCCTTAAATTCTGTATACTTTCCCATGTCTTTTCTTTTACCCTCTCCAAATCCTCTCTATATTTCAGTGAAGGCCCAGCCTTGATGTGGATTTTAGTCCACAACTGGAGCCTCAAACATAAGAAAAAAAGCTTGTGGTGCTGGGCAGTTGCCATACCTGAAACATGACATTTGTTTCTCTCGGTGGTATGGTTTCACAAGGGTGTATTTTGGGAGCCGGATGTTGAAAATGATGTTTGGAAGTAAATGTGTGTTTGGCAAGTAATACATCCATGAATGTGCTTGACAGTACTGTATTAGTACTGGTTAATGTAGGGGAAATTTGGATGTATTTAGATTAATGAAATTTGAGGCTGGGATATCGTCTATTATCTCTGAATGATAGTACTTACAAGTATCCATGATGAGATTTTTGCAATGACAACAAACTAACAAAGTGTTCACCACCTGACCACTTCCCTTGCTCACTGAATATGCCAACTTTTTCAGCAGCTACTCCAATGGTGTACTTATTTCATATCAGGTCATCCAGTATTGTCTTTCACCATGAGTCTAAACTTCTTTGAATGTTTCTGTAATCCAACCATATAAATTTCTTAGATTACCAGATATCACTTAAACCTCCTCCCTAGGCAGCTCTGTATCTTTGTTAAACCATTTTATTGTGTTTCTAAGAATCGCTTTTGATTTAACTATACTGCATTTTCCTTGCATAGCTGCTTTCATGTTAAATTTCTTTTTTTCTAATCCTTTCATTTGTTGCCAAGCATATAATATCCACTTCGCATTCCAGACTGTGAAGCTCCAGCTCTTTTAATCTTTTGTAGTGGTTCACACACTCCAATCCACTTGTTTTATTGACGCTCCTCGACTTACGATGTGGTTATGTTCTGATAAACCCATCTTAAGTTGAAAATATTTATTTATTTATTCTGCTTTGTCGCTGTCTCCCGCGTTAAGGAGGTAGCGCAAGGAAATGAAAGAATGGCCCAACCTACCGACATACACATGTATATACATACACGTCCACACACGCAACTATACATACCTATACATCTCAATGTATACATATATATACACACAAACAGACATATACATATATAAACATGTACATAATTCACACTGTCTGCCTTTATTTATTCCCATCGCCACCTCGCCACACATGGAATAACAACACCCTCCCCCTTCATGTGTGCGAGGTAGCGCTAGGAAAAGACAACAAAGGCCCCATTCGTTCACATTCAGTCTCTAGCTGTCATGTAATAATGCACCGAAACCACAGCTCCCTTTCCACATCCAGGCCCCACACAACTTTCCATGGTTTACCCCAGACACTTCACATGCCCTGGTTCAATCCATCAACAGCACATCAACCCCAGTATACCACATCGTTCCAATTCACTCTATTCCTTGCACGCCTTTCACCCTCCTGCATGTTCAAGCCCCGATCACTCAAAATCTTTTTCACTCCATCTTTCCATCTCCAATTTGGTCTCCCACTTCTCCTCGTTCCCTCCACCTCTAACACATATATCCTCTTGGTCAATCTTTCCTCACTCATTCTCTCCATGTGCCAAACCATTTCAAAACACCATCTTCTGCTCTCTCAACCACACTCTTTTTATTTCCACACATCTCTCTTACCCTTACATTACTTACTCGACCAAACCACCTCACACCACATATTGTCCTCAAACATCTCATTTCCAGCACATCCACCCTCCTCCACACAACTCTATCCATAGCCCACGCCTCACAACCATACAACATTGTTGGAACCACTATTCCTTCAAACATACCCATTTTTGCTTTCCGAGATAATGTTCTAGACTTCCAAATATTCTTGAAGGCTCCCAGAATTTTCGCCCCTCCCCCACCCTATGATTCACTTCCGCTTCCATGGTTCCATCCGCTGCCAGATCCACTCCCAGACATCTAAAACACTTTACTTCCTCCAAATTTTCTCCATTCAAACTTACCTCCCAATTGACTTGACCCTCAACCCTACTGTACCTAATAACCTTGCTCTTATTCACATTTACGCTCAACTTTCTTCTTTCATACGCTTTACCAAACTCAGTCACCAGCTTCTGCAGTTTCTCACATGAATCAGCCATCAGCGCTCTATCATCAGCGAAGAACAACTGACTCACTTCCCAAGCTCTCTCATCCACAACAGACTGCATACTTGCCCCTTTCCAAAACTCTTGCATTCACCTCCCTAACAACCCCATCCATTAACAAATTAAACAACCATGGAGACATCACACACCCCTGCCGCAAACCTACATTCACTGAGAACCAATCACTTTCCTCTCTTCCTACACGTACACATGCCTTACATCCTCGATAAAAACTTTTCCCTGCTTCTAACAACTTGCCTTCCACAGCATATATTCTTAATACCTTCCACAGAGCATCTCTATCAACTCCATCATATGCCTTCTAAGGATCCATAAATGCTACATAAAAATCCATTTGCTTTTCTAAGTATTTCTCCCTTACATTCTTCAAAGCAAACACCTGATCCACACATCCTCTACCACTTCTGAAACCACACTGCTCTTCCCCAATCTGATGCTCTGTACATGCCTTCACCCTCTCAACCAATACCCTCCCATATAATTTACCAGGAACACCCAACAAACTTATACCTCTGTGATTTTAGCACTCACTTTTATCCCCTTTGCCTTTGTACAATGGCACTATGCAAGCATTCCCCCAATCCTCAGGCACCTCACCATGAGTCATACATACATTAAATAACCTTACCAACCAGTCAACAATACAGTCACCCCCTTTTTTAATAAATTCCACTGCAATACCATCCAAACCTGCTGCCTTGCCGGCTTTCATCTTCCGCAAAGCTTTTACTACCTCTTCTCTGTTTACCAAATCATTTTCAAAATCTTCAAAATACTCACTCATTCCATCTCCTTCTCACATCACCACTACTTGTTATCACCTCCCCATTAGCCCCCTTCACTGAAGTTCCCATTTGTTCCCTTGTCTTACGCACTTTATTTACCTCTTCCAAAACATCTTTTTATTCTCCCTAAAATTTAATGATACTCTCTCACCCTAACTCTCATTTGCCGTCTTTTTCACCTCTTGCACCTTTCTCTTGACCTCCTGTATCTTTCTTTTATACATCTCCCACTCAATTGCATTTTTTCCCTGCAAAAATCATCCAAATGCCTCTCTCTTCTCTTTCACTAATAATCTTACTTCTTCATCCCACCACTCACTACCCTTTCTAATCAACCCACCTCTCACGCTCCTCATGCCACAAGCATCTTTTGAGCAAGCCATCACTGCTTCCCTAAATACATCCCATTCCTCCCCCACTCCCCTTACCTCCTTTGTTCTCACCTTTTTCCATTCTGTACTCAGTCTCTCCTGGTACTGCCTCACACAAGTCTCCTTCCCAAGCTCACTTACTCTCACCACTCTCTTCACCCCAACATTCTCTCTTTTTTTCTGAAAACCCCTATAAATCTTCACCTTCGCCTCCACAAGATAATGATCAGACATCCCTCCAGTTGCACCTCTCAGTACATTAACATCCAAAAGTCTCTCTTTCACACGCCTATGAATTAAAACGTAATCCAATAACGCTCTCTGGCCATCTCCCCTACTTACATATGTATACTTATGTATATCTCACTTTTTAAACTAGGCATTCCCAATCACCAGTCCTTTTTCAGCACATAAATCTACAAGCTCTTCACCATTTCCATTTACAACACTGAACACCCCATGTATACCAATCATTCCCTCAACTGCCACATTACTCACCTTTGTATTCAAATCACCAATCACTATAACCCGGTCTTGTGCATCAAAACCACTAACCCACTCATTCAGCTGCTCCCAAAACACTTGCCTCTCATGATCTTTCTTCTCATGCCCAGGTGCATAAGCACCAATAATCACCCATCTCTCTCTCCATCAACTTTCACTTTTACCCATATCAATCTAGAATTTACTTTCTTACACTCTATCACATACTCCCACCACTCCTGTTTCAGTAGTGCTACTCCTTCCCTTGCTCTTGTCCTCTCACTAACCCCTGACTTTACTCCCAAGACATTCCCAAACCACTCTTCCCCTTTACCCTTGAGCTTCGTTTCACTGAGAGCCAAAACATCTAAGTTCCTTTCCTCAAACATACTACCTATCTCCTTTTTTCTCATCTTGGTTACATCCACACACATTTAGACACCCCAATCTGAGCCTTCGAGGATGATGAGCACTCCTCGCATGACTCCTTCTTCTGTTTCCCCTTTTAGAAAGTTAAAATACAAGGAGGGGAGGGTTTCTAGCCCCCCGCTCCCGTCCCCTTTAGTCGCCTTCTACGACACGTGAGGAATGCATGGGAAGTATTCTTTCTCCCCTATCCCCAGGGAAAATATCATGTTGAAAATATCATGTCAAAAATTAATTTAACATTTTAATACTGTACATTTACCCTACCAAATATCATAGCTTAGCTTAGCCTAACAAACATTCTCAGAGCACCTACATTTCTCACCCACAACTATCCTATGTATTTTGTATTCTCTTTATCCTGTTTAACTCAATCTGCTTTAATGGAGAATATACAATGCAGCAGTATTCAATTCAAGCTTACTTCTTACTACACATAATCCCAATATCAACCAACTAATTATCAGGCTTGAAAGCACTATCTTTTCAGTACGTTCCTTATATTCATTTCACATTTAACTCCCAAATCTTCAACATTTACTTCACATTCTATATCTCCTGTAAGGCCTCTGCATGTAAGCACTGATATAGTGATGATTGCCCACAACTTATTTGTTAATATTTCCCTTCATTACATTTTATCAAGTTCACATCTGTCCACCTCCAGATTACATTTAGTTTTTCTTCATCCTGCACAGAACCTTAATTGCTATATGCAAAACATCTGACTTCATTCACTGTTACTACTTCATCTATAAATTACATCATGATGACAAGGAGTCCTGCAATTAGAATCATTCCTTGCACTTCCCCTTCCACATCTTCCTAAGACTTTGTCCATTTGCAACTCCTGTACGCTTTCTGTTATTTGATCCATTTGCCTGACTTTCCTTCCACATTTTGTCTTGAAATTTTCTATTGTAACACTCCATAGTTTACTCTATCAAATGCTTTTGCAACATCGTGTCCATTCTTTTTCCATTCATAAATGTTTCATAGGTGTCCTTTGATTTATTTAGCAGTTGTCTTTGCATGCTTTTACCAGAACAATTCCACGCTATTCTTCATCTATGAGTCTGTTGGAAATAAAACGTTCCACTTATGTTTTTATCACTCTCAAATACTTTAATCATGTGCAAAGTTAGGATGACTAATCTTTATTGTTTAAGCAGTAATTTACATATTCCTCTCTGTAATGACTGTTAGCCTTTTTTTTCAATATTCCAACTGATCTTGGTATTGCATCTGCAGTAGTGTAAGAGGTCTGGCTACAGTATCTTTCATCTTCTTTAGCAGTAATTTACATATTCCTTTCTGTAATGACTGTTAGCATTTTTTTTTTAAATATTGCAACTGATCTTGGTATTGGATCTGCAGTAGTGTAAGGGGTTTGGCTACAGTATCTTTCATCTTATTTAGCAGTGCAGTATAACCTCCAAAACTCAATATGCTTGTGGAAATTTGCCCTTTCAGGTAACGAAAATTCTAATTATTAAATTCTCATGAACATACTGAATAATTCAGAAATTGCCTGCAAAAGCCATGCACAAAAACAAATTGCAAAGAGCCCTCACGGATTCCCTCACTATCATCACGTTATGTAGCTTCTAACATTGAACAAACTTATGTAGCCCTCCTATACTTGCTTGATATGACTCTGGCTCAACTACATTGTATTCTTTTCTTTGCAATATCATCATAAATCTTCAGAGCTCTATACCTGACCTGAAGGTTATCAAGGCAGCTTTTAGTCGTCTCGTGTCGAATCCTTTATGTATGACAAACATAAGTGGATTTCTAATCCTCATGGTTACCTTAGCAGACAGTGGAGTAGAGTGGACCACAGCACTTGAATTTTCTCTTCAATTTTCTTTATGTTGTGGACTGTAGATACACCTTGGCTGTAAAAATACCCAAATGCTGACACTGCCTCGTAAGATTTCCAACTTCATTTTAAAGGTCAGGGGGTTCTGTTACATTTAATTATTGGTTCTGGGATAAGAGATGATGTTAAACATTTTATGCTATATCAACAAACAGACACAGTGGGTTGCAAGGAAATCACATTAATAGGTATACCCAAAACACACAGCAAAGATCTGCACATAACATTGGTAACTGCAAGACTGGCCCATAGGCAGGAACATGAAGTACTCCACTCACAACCCATGCTTACTCCACCCACCAGCCCTCCCAGAGGTTTTGGTGCACTTTCTACCGTGCTGATGCTCCCTCACCGGCATAAGCCCATCTTGAGATTTCTAGCTTTGTTCCTAAGGTCAGAAATGTTCTCTTCTATTTAACTACTGGTTCTGGGGTTGGAGATGTTGCTTGGTGTTTGGATGCCATACTTACAAACACAAACGCAGCAGATGTAGGAAAATCATATTAGCAGGTATAGCCAAATCACACAAGTAGCACAGATCTGCACACTATGGTGGGAACAGTGAAACTAACCCACTGGCATGAAAGTGGCATGCTCCTCTCAGGACCTATGCTTAATCCACCCACAACCCTCAGAGAGGTTTTGGTGTACTTTCCACAGCAAACACATTCTAAAACATTTTACTTGTTTGTTAACATCTTACATAAAGTAAACACTAACATATGTAAGCAAATAAGCATTACTAAATGCCTTGATCTTCTCTTGCTTGGTGATGTTGTAAATAGTCATCATGATGACAGTGGAGTCCTTCATAAGTGCTGTCTTGGATTCGCCCTCAATCAGCCTCTCATACAACTTCATCTTATTTCCAAGGCCTGAAGATACTCCTCTTAAGCTTTGTGTGAGATATAGATAGCTTTAAGGAGCTGTCAGACTATTGCTGATGACACTTGAAAGGAGCCATTGTCCACAATAGTAATCAGGGGGGCTCAAAATACACAAATGTGCAAAACCAGCAAACAAAACCATGCCACAAAGCAAATGAGATGGGAAATAATCAACAAGTGCCATAAAACATGGGGTGGTGAGTACATTAATAGCTGTGGTGTGGTGCATGCACAATTTGAAATATCTATACAAATCTCAATTTTTCGGACACTGGAAGGGAGCCAACTGAAATTGAAAAATATACTCTGGTCTGAACATTTCATAGTCTCAAATTACAGGCAACATAAGTTTTACTGTAGCAGGAATTCCATCTGGCTCTGGGGGTGAATTTATTTTAAAGTCGATCGATTGGTCTGGCTATGTCTCTTTCTTTTCAAGTTTATATCTATTAACCATGTCTCCAATGTTGTTTAATTTGTTTATGGATGGGGTTGTTAGTGAATGCAAGGGTTTTGGAGAGAGGGGCAAGTATGCAGTCTGTTGTGGATGAGAGGGTTTGAGAAGTGAGTCAGTTGTTGTTTGCTGATGATACAGAGCTGGTGGTTGATTTGGGAAAGAAACTGCAGAAGCTGGTGACAGAGTCTGGTAAAGTGTGTGAAAGAAGAAAGCCGAGAGTATATGTACATAAGAGTGCTGGTGGCTGATTCAGGTGAGAAACTGCAGAAGCTGGTGACTGAGTTTGGTAAAGTGTGTGAAAGAAGAAAGCTGAGAGTAAATGTGAATAAGAGCAAGGTTATTAGGTACAGTGGGGTTGAGGGACGAGTCAATTGGGAGGTAAGTTTGAATGAAAAAACTGGAATAAGTGAAGTGTTTTAGATATATGGGAGTGGATTTGGCAGCGGATGGAACCATAGAAGCAGAAGTGATTAACTGGGTGGGGAGGGAGTGAAAGTTCTGGAAGCATTGAAAAATGTGTGGAAGGCGAGAACATTATCTCAGAAAGCAAAAATGGGTATGTTTGAAGGAATAGTGGTTCCAACAATGTTATATGGTTGCAAGGCGTGGGCTATAGATAGGGCTGTGCGGAGGAGGGGGGATGTGTTGGATATGAGATGTATGAGGACAATACGTGGTGTGAGGTGGTTTGATAGAGTAAGTAATGAAAGGTTTAGAGAAATGAGTGGTAATAAAAAGACTGTGGTTCAGAGAGCAGAAGAGGGAGTATTGAAATGGTTTGGTCACATGGATAGAATGAGTGAGGAAAAATTGACAAAGAGGTGGAGGGAACGAGGAGAAGTGGGAGACCAAATTGAAGGTGGAAGGATGGAGTGAAAAGATTTTCAGTGATCGAGGCCTGAACATACAGGAGGGTGAAAGGCATGCAAGGAATAGAGTGAATTGGAACGGTGGTATACCAGGGTTGCCGTGCTTTCAATGGATTAAACCAGGGCACGTGAAGCGTCTGGGTTAAACAATGGAAAGATTTGTGGGGCCTGGATGTGGAAAGGGAGCTGTGGTTTTGGTGCATTATACATGACAACTAGAGACTGAGTGCGAAGGAATGTGGCCTTTGTTGCATTTTTCCTGGCGCTACCTCGCATGCATGCGGGGGGAGGGGCTTGTCATTTCATCAACTCTATCATATGCATTCTCCAGATCCATAAATGCTACATACAAATCCATTTGCTTTTCTAAGTATTTCTCACATACATTTTTCAAAGCAAACACCTGATCCACACATCCTCTACCACTTCTGAAACCACACTGCTCTTCCCCAATCTGATGCTCTGCACATGCCTTCACCCTCTCAATCAATACCCTACCATAAAATTTCACAGGAATACTCAACAAACTTATACCTCTATAATTTGATCACTCACTCTTATCCCGTTTCCCTTTGTACAATGGCACTATGCAAGCATTCTGCCAGTCCTCAGGCACCTCACCATGAGTCATACATACATACATACCAATGTAAATAATGTCAAGTCTAATGTGGTAGTTACCAACACAGGAGCCCCCTAAGGTTGTGTATTGTCCCCTGTTCCCTTTACCTTGTACACAGATGACTGTAGGAGTGGAACTGATGACTGTACCATTATGAAATATGCCGACGATACAGTTATCCTAGGAAAAGTTGTCAATGATAATTATGAACCCTATTTAACTCGTCAAAAAATTTGTTGACTGGAGTAAACAAAATTTTTTGGAGCTTAATGTTAAGAAAACTAAGGAGATGATATTCAATATCAGAACTAAAAATAAACATGTACCCAACTTATTAACAATTGAGGAAGAACATGTTCAAAGAGTAAACCAGTACAAGTATTTGGGACTCATGATTGATGACCAGTTGAAAGGCAGTGTTAATACGGATATGGTGTCAAGGAAATGTAACCAAAGACTACACTTTGTACATACATTGCACAACCTAAATGTAGATAAAGTGATCATTAACTTATGTTACAAATAAATATTAGAATCAGTTCTAAATTTTTCAATGACTGCCTGGTATGGGAAACTTACTTGTAAAGATAAAAGTAAGTTGGGAAGAATTGTTAAAAAGGCAGGAAAATTAGGTGCGGCGACCACATCACTAGATAAGCTTTATCAGACAGGTGTAATGAAACAAGTAGATAGGATTATGAAAGATGTAACCCATCCGCTATACAATTGTTACACATATCTAAAATCAGGAAGGATGTTAGCTTTGCCCATGCAGCATACTGATAGATACAGAAAGTCTTTTGTACCTAAAAGCATCCTCCTTTTCAATCATTTGTCATCACAATAGGAAAGTAAAATATTAAAGTGTTTCCTTTAATATTTTATTGCTTTATTGATTTTATTATTCTTTTAATGTAGAAACACTAGGGAGCTCTCAAAGCCAAGAAGAATTTCATTTTGTAATATATTTTGTATTACAATTTGACTAATAAAAACTTACTTACTTATTAAATAACCTTACCAAACAGTCAACAATACAGTCATCACCTTTTTTAATAAATTCCACTGCAACACCATTCAAACCCACTGCCTTGCCGGCTTTCATCTTCTGCAAAGCTTTTACTACCTCTTCTCTGTTTACCAAATCATTCTCCCTAACCCTCTCACTTTGCACACCACCTCGACCAAGACATCCTATATCTGCCACTCTATCATCAAACACATTCAACAAACCTTCAAAATACTCACTCCATCTCCTTCTCATATCAACACTACTTGTTACCATTAGCCCCCTTCACTGAAGTTCCCATTTGTTCCCTTGTCTTATGCACTTTATTTACCTCCTTACAAAACATCTTTTTTTTCTCCCTAAAATTTAATGATACTCTCTCGCCCAACTCTCATTTGCCCTCTTTTAAGCCTCTTGCACCTTTCTCTCGACCTCTTGCCTCTCTCTTTTATACATCTCCCACTCATTTGCATTATTTCCTTGCAAAAATCGTCCAAATGCCTCTCTCTTCTCTTTCACTAATAATCTTACTTCTTCATCCCACCACTCATTACCCTTTCTACTCTGCCCACTTCCCACGCTTCTCATGCCACAAGCATCTTTTGCATAAGCCATCACTGCTTCCCTAAATATATCCCATTCCTCCCCGACTCCCCTTACCTCCTTTGTTCTCACCTCTTTCCATTCTGTACTGTCTCTCCTGGTACTTCCTCACACAAGTCTCCTTCCCAAGCTCACTTTCTCTCACCACTCTCTTCACCCCAACATTCTCTCTTCTTTTCTGAAAACCTCTACAAATCTTCACTGAAGTTCCCATTTGTTCCCTTGTCTTACGCACTTTATTTACCTCCTTCCAAAACATCTTTTTATTCTCCCTAAAATTTAATGATACTCTCTCGCCCAACTCTCATTTGCCCTCTTTTATGCCTCTTGCACCTTTCTCTTGACCTCTTGCCTCTTTCTTTTATATATCTCCCACTCATTTGCATTATTTCCCTGCAAAAATCGTCCAAATGCCTCTCTCTTCTCTTTCACTAATAATCTTACTTCTTCATCCCACCACTCACTACCCTTTCTAATCTACCCACCTCCCACGCTTCTCATGCCACAAGCATCTTTTGCATAAGCCATCACTGCTTCCCTAAATATATCCCATTCCTCCCCCACTCCCCTTACCTCCTTTGTTCTCACCTCTTTCCATTCTGTACTCAGTCTCTCCTGGTACTTCCTCACACAAGTCTCCTTCCCAAGCTCACTTTCTCTCACCACTCTCTTCACCCCAACATTCTTCTTTTCTGAAAACCTCTACAAATCTTCACTGAAGTTCCCATTTGTTCCCTTGTCTTATGCACTTTACTTACCTCCTTCCAAAACATCTTTTTATTCTCCCTAAAATTTAATGATACTCTCTCGCCCAACTCTCATTTGCCCTCTTTTACGCCTCTTGCACCTTTCTCTTGACCTCTTGCCTCTCTCTTTTATACATCTCCCGCTCATTTGCATTATTTCCCAGCAAATATCATCCAAATGCCTCTCTCTTCTCTTTCACTAATGATCTTACTTCTTCATCCCACCACTCACTACCCTTTCTAATCTACCCACCTCCCACGCTTCTCATGCCACGAGCATCTTTTCCACAAGCCATCACTGCTTCCCTAAATATATCCCATTCCTCCCTTACTCCCCTTACCTCCTTTGTTCTCACCTTTTTCCATTCTGTACTCAGCCTCTCCTGGTACTTCCTCACACAAGTCTCCTTCCCAAGCTCACTTTTTCTCACCACTCTCTTCACCCCAACATTCTCTCTTCTTTTCTGAAAACCTCTACAAATCTTCACCTTCACCTCCACAAGATAATGATCAGACATCCCTCCAGCTGCACCTCTCAGCACATTAACATCCAAAAGTCTCTATTTCGCGTGCCTATCAATTAACACGTAATCCAATAACACTCTTTGGCCATCTCTCCTACTTACATACATATACTTATGTATATCTCTCTTTTTAAACCAGGTACTCCCAATCACCAGTCCTTCTTCAGCACATAAATCTACAAGCTCTTCGCCATTTCCATTTACAACACTGAACACCCCATATACACCAATTATTCCCTCAACTGCCATATTACTCACCTTTGCATTCAAAGCTTCCATCACTACAACCAGTCTCGTGTATCAAAATTACTAACACACTCACTAAGCTACTCCTAAAACACTTGCCTCTCATCTTTCTTCTCATGCCCAGGTGCATATGCACCAATAATCACCCATCTCTCTCCATCAACTTTCAGTTTTACCCATATCAATCTAGAGTTTACTTTCTTACACTCTATCACATACTCTCACCACTCCTGTTTCAGGAGTAGTGCTACTCCTTCCCTTGCTCTTGTCCTCTCACTAACCCCTGAATTTACTCTCAAGACATTCCCAAACCACTCTTCCCCTTTACCCTTGAGCTTCGTTTCACTGAAAGCCAAAACATCCAGGTTCCTTTCCTCAAACATACTACCTATCTCTCCTTTTTTCTCATCTTGGTTACATCCACACACATTTAGACATCCCCAATCTGAGCCTTCGAGGAGGATGAGCACTCCCCGCGTGACTCCTTCTGTTTAGCTGTTTAGAAAGATAAAATACAAGGAGGGGAGTCGCCTTCTATGACACATGAGGAATGCGTGGGAAATATTCTTTCTCCCTTATCCCCCGGGATAATAGATAATAAATAAATAAATCTATTAACGCATGCTTGTCATAAGTGAATATTTCATCATCAATTTCATCATGCATTCTAATACTAAAAAGCTGATTTAAACTTGTTAATTAACATCTGACATCCTTTGGTGATCATTTACATAACTGTTACCCTCCTGAATATACCAATATGGCCTTTCGTTTTTTTCCGTTCATGTAAGCAATCAGGACTTTTGGGTTTTGATCCATACATCAAATTACAATTTCTTGCTTTAGTCTCTGTTCTCTTTAATTTTTGACTGCATTCCTTATTCTTTCATGTTACTGTTCCACTCTGTCTTTGCTTATTACAAATCTTATTCTTTATTCCATTCTCTTTGTCTATTCATCCATTGCTTCCCATAACATGGTATTCTTCTGTCATAATATATTCTACGTTGTACAAATAATTTCAAGTACGTGCAAGAAACTGCATCGGTTGTTCTTGCATTACTGCAATTCAGAATGTCTATCTATTCCATATTTTCTATAAGATTATCAATTTCATTCTACTTCATCTTTACAAAACAGAAGCTGAAGTTCTCTGACATATTTACATCTTTTATTTCATCTTATCTGCTTGTATTCATTTCAGTGCTATAGTTAGTACATACTTCACTCACAATATGGGCAGAGACACACATTTTTGAGGCCTAAAATATACGGCATCAGAGTTTTGTTGTTTGTAAAAATCAAATTGTGTTATAATTTGAACTAGGCTGAAAGCCTCACATTAGCCTATTAGTTTATCAAATTGTTCCCTTTCACCTACCATGACAAATGTCTAAATGTTTCAGCTGTAGCAGGATTTGGGTCTCAATCTAGTCTTTCTAACAGATATAAATAATCCCATTCCTACAGCCTAATTGCAACAGCCCCATCTGTAGAAACAAAGATTAAGTTAAAAATAATGGCATGTGCCTTTCTATGGCAGAGTTCTTAAATCTTTGATATATATCATCATCTATTACTCATCCTTCCTTTGGCAGTATTTACAGGAACATTCTTTTTTTTAAAACTTTAAGATCAACTTTATTCAAAATTGCAATCTGGATAGTGCCCAACACATATCTACACAGGTTTTCATAAACCCCTCTTCAACTGATTTTGCACACTGAAACATTCATAATCCTCTTTATTACTGTGTAACCACACAGTAGTAAATTTTGTAGATAATGGGAACTTCGGTGAAGGGCGCAAGTGGGGAGGTAATAACAAGTAGTGGTGATGTGAGAAGGAGATGGAGTGAGTATTTTGAAGGTTTGTTGAATGTGTTTGATGATAGAGTGGCAGATATAGGGTGTTTTGGTCGAGGTGGTGTGCAAAGTGAGAGGGTTAGGGAAAATGATTTGGTAAACAGAGAAGAGGTAGTGAAAGCTTTACGGAAGATGAAAGCCAGCAAGGCAGCAGGTTTGGATGGTATTGCAGTGGAATTTATTAAAAAAGGGGGTGACTGTATTGTTGACTGGTTGGTAAGGTTATTTAATGTATGTATGACTCATGGTGAGGTGCCTGAGGATTGGCGGAATGCGTGCATAGTGCCATTGTACAAAGGCAAAGGGGATAAGAGTGAGTGCTCAAATTACAGAGGTATAAGTTTGTTGAGTATTCCTGGTAAATTATATGGGAGGGTATTGATTGAGAGGGTGAAGGCATGTACAGAGCATCAGATTGGGGAAGAGCAGTGTGGTTTCAGAAGTGGTAGAGGATGTGTGGATCAGGTGTTTGCTTTGAAGAATGTATGTGAGAAATACTTAGAAAAGCAAATGGATTTGTATGTAGCATTTATGGATCTGGAGAAGGCATATGATAGAGTTGATAGAGATGCTCTGTGGAAGGTATTAAGAATATATGGTGTGGGAGGAAAGTTGTTAGAAGCAGTGAAAATTTTTTATCGAGGATGTAAGGCATGTGTACGTGTAGGAAGAGAGGAAAGTGATTGGTTCTCAGTGAATGTAGGTTTGCGGCAGGGGTGTGTGATGTCTCCATGGTTGTTTAATTTGTTTATGGATGGGGTTGTTAGGGAGGTAAATGCAAGAGTTTTGGAAAGAGGGGCAAGTATGAAGTCTGTTGGGGATGAGAGAGCTTGGGAAGTGAGTCAGTTGTTGTTCGCTGATGATACAGCGCTGGTGGCTGATTCATGTGAGAAACTGCAGAAGCTGGTGACTGAGTTTGGAAAAGTGTGTGGAAGAAGAAAGTTAAGAGTAAATGTGAATAAGAGCAAGGTTATTAGGTACAGTAGGGTTGAGGGTCAAGTCAATTGGGAGGTGAGTTTGAATGGAGAAAAACTGGAGGAAGTGAAGTGTTTTAGATATCTGGGAGTGGATCTGGCAGCGGATGGAACCATGGAAGCGGAAGTGGATCATAGGGTGGGGGAGGGGGCGAAAATCCTGGGGGCCTTGAAGAATGTGTGGAAGTCGAGAACATTATCTCGGAAAGCAAAAATGGGTATGTTTGAAGGAATAGTGGTTCCAACAATGTTGTATGGTTGCGAGGCGTGGGCTATGGATAGAGTTGTGCGCAGGAGGATGGATGTGCTGGAAATGAGATGTTTGAGGACAATGTGTGGTGTGAGGTGGTTTGATCGAGTGAGTAACGTAAGGGTAAGAGAGATGTGTGGAAATAAAAAGAGCGTGGTTGAGAGAGCAGAAGAGGGTGTTTTGAAGTGGTTTGGGCACATGGAGAGGATGAGTGAGGAAAGATTGACCAAGAGGATATATGTGTCGGAGGTGGAGGGAACAAGGAGAAGAGGGAGACCAAATTGGAGGTGGAAAGATGGAGTGAAAAAGATTTTGTGTGATCGGGGCCTGAACATGCAGGAGGGTGAAAGGAGGGCAAGGAATAGAGTGAATTGGAGCGATGTGGTATACCGGGGTTGACGTGCTGTCAGTGGATTGAAGCAGGGCATGTGAAGCGTCTGGGGTAAACCATGGAAAGCTGTGTAGGTATGTATATTTGCGTGTGTGGACGTATGTATATACATGTGTATGGGGGGGGGTTGGGCCATTTCTTTCGTCTGTTTCCTTGCGCTACCTCGCAAACGCAGGAGACAGCGACAAAGTATAATAAAAAATAATAAATAATATGGTTTCTAGTCAAATAGCACAAATCTACACACAATGGTGGTAACTATGAGACTGACTTGGATACGGGCGTAGCCATTCTTCATCTGTTCCTACCGCTACCTCACTAATGCAGGAAACAGTATTCAAACATGGAAAAAAAAAAGTAAAAAATGCTTTCTAGGCACTCCAACAACTAAAGTAACTCATTTCTATGAAATACAAACAAATCTAACCGCTGGCACCAAGAAAGAAAAAGATACACTATGCCTTGGGCATAGATGCTGTATGCAGCGACTTTTTGTACCAATTTCAAATATTTTTGGCTTGTATTTGTCTTCAGCTTTTTCCCTTGATTGTTTTGGCGAGTATTGTTTATTTCCAAATCTACAGGCCTGATCATGAGATCATATCTAAAAAAAAATCAAATGTCTAAGGAACCAAGTGGCTACCAAATGGGAAAATAATAATACCTAGTACTAAATTTATTTTTTTCAGCAAAAGGCAGGTGACCTACAAAGCCCCTGCAGACCCTCTGGCACATGTACAGATACCTGGTCTTTATCAGCAAGACTACAAGAAAGCTTGCTTACCTAACCAGAAAAATTTCTTCACCTGGGCATGTAACTGCAATCTTTTTTAGTGTTATCTATGCATTTGCTACTGGACTGAGAGATCTAGTTGCAAAATATGATCCCATCTGAGTCTAACATCGTGCTTGTTTATGTAGTAATCGAGGTTCAGCAAAAGCTGTTTAAGGTGGGCAATAAAAATTTGGCAACGTTTGATTATACCAAAATTTTCTATGTAATATGGTTGTGAATATATCTAATATTTCCTTAGAGTGCCAGAGACTCAAAGCTTTTCTGTTTCAGGTGTATAATTAAACGAAACAGAAGCAAATCTATATCCAAAAGATGTACATCGAAACAGTCCTTTAAGAATATAAAGGCATTGCTTAAAAGATTCCTAGTATCTCTTGTACCTGCTTACAAAACAACAAAGGCATTAGTGCAAAACATGAAAGATACTGGCTCTGTGAAAAATTCAAATACGGATTGGTAAGAATGGTATGGTAGTGTTGTCCCTAACACTACTAAGGCGATATGGCACACATTGAAAAAATATCAATCCACAAGATAACATAGCTTCGACAGGAATCATCCATATCATCAATGTAGCAGATGCTGAAACTTGAAGATAGTAAAAAAAAAAAAATTCTTTCCTATATACCACAAATGGGTGATTATTGGTGCCTATGCACCTGGGCATGAGAAGAAAGATCATGAGAGGCAAGTGTTTTGGGAGTAGTTGAGTGAGTGTGTCAGCAGTTTTGATGGACGAGACCAGGTTATAGTGATAGGTGATTTGAAAGCAAAGGTGAGTAATATGGCAGGTGAGGGTATAATTGGTGTACATGGGGTGTTCAGTGTTGTAAATGAAAATGGTGAAGAGCTTGTACATTTATTTGCTGAAAAAGGACTGGTGATTGGGAATACCTGGTTCAAAAAGAGAGATATACACAAGTATACGAATGTAAGTAGGAGAGATGGCCAGAGAGCGTTATTGGATTACGTGTTAATTGACAGACGCACGAAAGAGAGACTTTTGGATGTTAATTTGCTGAGAGGTGCAACTGGAGGGATGTCGGATCATTATCTTGTGGAAGCGAAGGTGAAGATTTGTGGGGGTTTTCAGAAAAGAAGAGAGAATGTTGGGGTGAAGAGAGTGGTGAGAGTAAGTGAGCTTGGGAAGGAGACTTGTGTGAGGAAGTACCCGGAGAGGCTGAGTACAGAATGGAAAAAGGTGAGAACAAAGGAGGTAAGGGGAGTGAGGGAGGAATGGGATGTATTTAGGGAAGCAGTGATGGCTTGCGCAAAAGATGCTTGTGGCATGAGAAGCGTGGGAGGTGGGTTGATTAGAAAAGGTAGTGAGTGGTGGGATGAAGAAGTAAGATTATTAGTGAAAGAGAAGAGAGAGGCATTTGAACAATTTTTGCAGGGAAAAAATGCAAATGAGTGGGAGAAGTATAAAAGAAAGAGGCAGGAGGTGAAGAGAAAGGTGCAAGAGGTGAAAAAGAGGGCAAATGAGAGTTGGGGTGAGAGAGTATCATTAAATTTTAGGGAGAATAAAAATGTGTTCTAGAAGGAGGTAAATAAAGTGCGTAAGACAAGGGAGCAAATGGGAACTTCAGAGAAGGGGGCTAATGGGGAGGTGATAACAAATAGTGGTGATGTGAGAAGGAGATGGAGTGAGTATTTTGAAGGTTTGTTGAATGTGTTTCATGATAAGAGTGGCAGATATAGGGTGTCTTGGTCGAGGTGGTGTGCAAAGTGAGAGTTTTAGGGAAAATTATTTGGTAAATAGAGAAGAGGTAGTAAAAGCTTTACGGAAGATGAAAGCCGCCAAAGCAGCAGGTTTGGATGGTATTGCAGTGGAATTTATTAAAAAAGGGGGTGACTGTATTGTTGACTGGTTGGTAAGGTTATCTAATGTATGTATGATTCATGGTGAGGTGCCTGAGGATTGGCGGAATGCTTGCATAGTGCCATTGTACAAAGGCAAAGGGGATAAGAGTGAGTGCTCAAATTACAGAGGTATAAGTTTGTTGAGTATTCCTGGTAAATTATATGGAAGGGTATTGATTGAGAGGGTGAAGGAGTGTACAGAGCATCAGATTGGGGAAGAGCAGTGTGGTTTCAGAAGTGGTAGACGATGTGTGGATCAGGTGTTTGCTTTGAAGAATGTATGTGAGAAATACTTAGAAAAACAAATGGATTTGCATGTAGCATTTATGGATCTGGAGAAGGCATACGATAGAGTTGATAGAGATGCTCTGTGGAAGGTTTTAAGAATATATGGTGTGGGAGGAAAGTTGTTAGAAGCAGTGAAAAGTTTTTGTCGAGGATGTAAGGCATGTGTACGTGTAGGAAGAGAGGAAAGTGATTGGTTCTCAGTGAATGTAGGTTTGCGGCAGGGGTGTGTGATGTCTCCATGGTTGTTTAATTTGTTTATGGATGGGGTTGTTAGGGAGGTGAATGCAAGAGTTTTGGAAAGAGGGGCAAGTATGCAGTCTGTTGTGGATGAGAGAGCTTGGGAAGTGAGTCAGTTGTTGTTCGCTGATGATAAGAGCGCTGGTGGCTGATTCATGTAAGAAACTGCAGAAGCTGGTGACTGAGTTTGGTAAAGTGTGTGAAAGAAGAAAGTTAAGAGTAAATGTGATAAGAGCAAGGTTATTAGGTACAGTAGGGTTGAGGGTCAAGTCAATTGGGAGGTAAGTTTGAATGGAGAAAAGCTGAGGGAAGTGAAGTGTTTTAGATATCTGGGAGTGGATCTGGCAGCGGATGGAACCATGGAAGCGGAAGTGGATCATAGGGTGGGGGAGGGGGCGAAAATTCTGGGAGCCTTGAAGAATGTTTGGAAGTCGAGAACATTATCTCGGAAAGCAAATATGGGTATGTTTGAAGGAATAGTGGTTCCAACAATGTTGTATGGTTGCGAGGCGTGGGCTATGGATAGAGTTGTGTGCAGGAGGGTGGATGTGCTGGAAATGAGATGTTTGAGGATAGTATGTGGTGTGAGGTGGTTTGATCGAGTAAGTAATGTAAGGGTGAGAGAGATGTGTGGAAATAAAAAGAGGTGGTTGAGAGAGCAGAAGAGGGTGTTTTGAATGGTTTGGTCACATGGAGAGGATGAGTGGGAAAGATTGACCAAGAGGATATATGTGTCGAGGTGGAGGGAACAAGGAGAAGTAGGGAGACCAAATTGGAGGTGGAAAGATGGAGTGAAAAAGATTTTGTGGATCGGGGCCTGAACATGCAGGGGGTGAAAGGCGGCAAGGAATAGAGTGAATTGGACGATGTGGTATACCGGGGTTGAGTGCTGTCAATGGATTGAACAGGGCATGTGAAGCGTCTGGGGTAAACCATGAAAGCTGTGTAGGTATGTATATTTGTGTGTGTGGACTATGTATATACATGTGTATGGGGGGGGGGGGTTGGGCCATTTCTTTCGTCTGTTTCCTTGCTACACTCGCAAACGCAGGAGACAGTGACAAAGTATAATAAAAAATAATAAATAATATGGTTTCTAGTCAAATAGCACAAATCTACACACAATGGTGGTAACTATGAGACTGACTTGGATACGGGCGTAGCCATTCTTCATCTGTTCCTACCGCTACCTCACTAATGCAGGAAACAGTATTCAAACATGGAAAAAAAAAGTAAAAATGCTTTCTAGGCACTCCAACAACTAAAGTAACTCTTTCTATGAAATACAAACAAATCTAACCGGCTGGCATCAAGAAAGAAAAAGAACGAACTATGCCGAGGGCATTAGAAAGCGTGTATGCAGCCACTTTTTGTACCAATTTCAAATATTTTTGGCTTGTATTTGTCTTCAGCTTTTTCCCTTGATTGTTTTGGAGAGTATTGTTTATTTCCAAATCTACAGGCCTGATCATGAGATCATATCTAAAAAAAAAATCAAATGTCTAAGGAACCAAGTGGCTACCAAATGGGAAAATAATAATACCTAGTACTAAATTTATTTTTTCTACCAAAAGGCAGGTGACCTACAAAGCCCCTGCAGACCCTCTGGCACATGTACAGATACCTGGTCTTTATCAGCAAGACTACAAGAAAGCTTGCTTACCTAACCAGAAAAATTTCTTCACCTGGGCATGTAACTGCAATCTTTTTTAGTGTTATCTATGCATTTGCTACTGGACTGAGAGATCTAGTTGCAAAATATGATCCCATCTGAGTCTAACATCGTGCTTGTTTATGTAGTAATCGAGGTTCAGCAAAAGCTGTTTAAGGTGGGCAATAAAAATTTGGCAACGTTTGATTATACCAAAATTTTCTATGTAATATGGTTGTGAATATATCTAATATTTCCTTAGAGTGCCAGAGACTCAAAGCTTTTCTGTTTCAGGTGTATAATTAAATGAAACAGAAGCAAATCTATATCCAAAAGATGTACATCGAAACAGTCCTTTAAGAATATAAAGGCATTGCTTAAAAGATTCCTAGTATCTCTTGTACCTGCTTACAAAACAACAAAGGCATTAGTGCAAAACATGAAAGATACTGGCTCTGTGAAAAATTCAAATACGGATTGGTAAGAATGGTATGGTAGTGTTGTCCCTAACACTACTAAGGCAATATGGCACACATTGAAAAAATATCAATCCACAAGATAACATAGCTTCGACAGGAATCATCCATATCATCAATGTAGCAGATGCTGAAACTTGAAGATAGTAAAAAAAAAAAAATTCTTTCCTATATACCACAAATGGTTGATTATTGGTGCCTATGCACCTGGGCATGAGAAGAAAGATCATGAGAGGCAAGTGTTTTGGGAGTAGTTGAGTGAGTGTGTCAGCAGTTTTGATGGACGAGACCAGGTTATAGTGATAGGTGATTTGAAAGCAAAGGTGAGTAATATGGCAGGTGAGGGTATAATTGGTGTACATGGGGTGTTCAGTGTTGTAAATGAAAATGGTGAAGAGCTTGTAGATTTATTTGCTGAAAAAGGATTGGTGATTGGGAATACCTGGTTCAAAAAGAGAGATATACACAAGTATACGAATGTAAGTAGGAGAGATGGCCAGAGAGCGTTATTGGATTATGTGTTAATTGACAGACGCACGAAAGAGAGACTTTTGGATGTTAATTTGCTGAGAGGTGCAACTGGAGGGATGTCTGATCATTATCTTGCGGAAGCGAAGGTGAAGATTTGTGGGGGTTTTCAGAAAAGAAGAGAGAATGTTGGGGTGAAGAGAGTGGTGAGAGTAAGTGAGCTTGGGAAGGAGACTTGTGTGAGGAAGTACCCGGAGAGACTGAGTACAGAATGGAAAAAGGTGAGAACAAAGGAGGTAAGGGGAGTGAGGGAGGAATGGGATGTATTTAGGGAAGCAGTGATGGCTTGCGCAAAAGATGCTTGTGGCATGAGAAGCGTGGGAGGTGGGTTGATTAGAAAAGGTAGTGAGTGGTGGGATGAAGAAGTAAGATTATTAGTGAAAGAGAAGAGAGAGGCATTTGAACAATTTTTGCAGGGAAAAAATGCAAATGAGTGGGAGAAGTATAAAAGAAAGAGGCAGGAGGTGAAGAGAAAGATGCAAGAGGTGAAAAAGAGGGCAAATGAGAGTTGGGGTGAGAGAGTATCATTAAATTTTAGGGAGAATAAAAATGTGTTCTAGAAGGAGGTAAATAAAGTGCGTAAGACAAGGGAGCAAACGGGAACTTCAGAGAAGGGGGCTAATGGGGAGGTGATAACAAATAGTGGTGATGTGAGAAGGAGATGGAGTGAGTATTTTGAAGGTTTGTTGAATGTGTTTCATGATAAGAGTGGCAGATATAGGGTGTCTTGGTCGAGGTGGTGTGCAAAGTGAGAGTTTTAGGGAAAATTATTTGGTAAATAGAGAAGAGGTAGTAAAAGCTTTACGGAAGATGAAAGCCGCCAAAGCAGCAGGTTTGGATGGTATTGCAGTGGAATTTATTAAAAAAGGGGGTGACTGTATTGTTGACTGGTTGGTAAGGTTATCTAATGTATGTATGATTCATGGTGAGGTGCCTGAGGATTGGCGGAATGCTTGCATAGTGCCATTGTACAAAGGCAAAGGGGATAAGAGTGAGTGCTCAAATTACAGAGGTATAAGTTTGTTGAGTATTCCTGGTAAATTATATGGAAGGGTATTGATTGAGAGGGTGAAGGAGTGTACAGAGCATCAGATTGGGGAAGAGCAGTGTGGTTTCAGAAGTGGTAGACGATGTGTGGATCAGGTGTTTGCTTTGAAGAATGTATGTGAGAAATACTTAGAAAAACAAATGGATTTGCATGTAGCATTTATGGATCTGGAGAAGGCATACGATAGAGTTGATAGAGATGCTCTGTGGAAGGTTTTAAGAATATATGGTGTGGGAGGAAAGTTGTTAGAAGCAGTGAAAAGTTTTTGTCGAGGATGTAAGGCATGTGTACGTGTAGGAAGAGAGGAAAGTGATTGGTTCTCAGTGAATGTAGGTTTGCGGCAGGGGTGTGTGATGTCTCCATGGTTGTTTAATTTGTTTATGGATGGGGTTGTTAGGGAGGTGAATGCAAGAGTTTTGGAAAGAGGGGCAAGTATGCAGTCTGTTGTGGATGAGAGAGCTTGGGAAGTGAGTCAGTTGTTGTTCGCTGATGATAAGAGCGCTGGTGGCTGATTCATGTAAGAAACTGCAGAAGCTGGTGACTGAGTTTGGTAAAGTGTGTGAAAGAAGAAAGTTAAGAGTAAATGTGATAAGAGCAAGGTTATTAGGTACAGTAGGGTTGAGGGTCAAGTCAATTGGGAGGTAAGTTTGAATGGAGAAAAGCTGAGGGAAGTGAAGTGTTTTAGATATCTGGGAGTGGATCTGGCAGCGGATGGAACCATGGAAGCGGAAGTGGATCATAGGGTGGGGGAGGGGGCGAAAATTCTGGGAGCCTTGAAGAATGTTTGGAAGTCGAGAACATTATCTCGGAAAGCAAATATGGGTATGTTTGAAGGAATAGTGGTTCCAACAATGTTGTATGGTTGCGAGGCGTGGGCTATGGATAGAGTTGTGTGCAGGAGGGTGGATGTGCTGGAAATGAGATGTTTGAGGATAGTATGTGGTGTGAGGTGGTTTGATCGAGTAAGTAATGTAAGGGTGAGAGAGATGTGTGGAAATAAAAAGAGTGTGGTTGAGAGAGCAGAAGAGGGTGTTTTGAAATGGTTTGGTCACATGGAGAGAATGAGTGGGGAAAGATTGACCAAGAGGATATATGTGTCAGAGGTGGAGGGAACGAGGAGAAGTGGGAGACCAAATTGGAGGTGGAAAGATGGAGTGAAAAAGATTTTTAGTGATCGGGGCCTGAACATGCAGGGGGGTGAAAGGCGTGCAAGGAATAGAGTGAATTGGAACGATGTGGTATACCGGGGTCGATGTGCTGTCAATGGATTGAACCAGGGCATGTGAAGCGTCTGGGGTAAACCATGCAAAGTGTGTGGGGCCTGGATGTGGAAAGGGAGCTGTGGTTTTGGTGCATTATTACATGACAGCTAGAGACTGAGTGTGAACGAATGGGGCCTTTGGTGTCTTTCCTAGCGCTATCTTGCACACATGAGGAGGAGGGGGTTGTTATTCCATGTGTGGCGAGGTGGCGATGGGAACAAATAAAGGCAGACAGTATGAATTATGTACATGTGTATATATGTATATGTCTGTGTGTGTATATATATGTGTACATAGAGATGCATAGGTATGTATATTGTGCGTGTGTGGACAAGTATGTATATACATGTGTATGTGGGCGGGTTGGGCCATTCTTTCGTCTGTTTCCTTGCGCTACCTCGCTAACGCGGGAGACAGCGACAAAGCAAAATAATAATAAAAAAAAATGTTTTGGAAGGAGGTAAATAAAGTGTGTCAGACAAGAGAACAAATGGGAACATCAGAGAAGGGGGCTAATGGAGAGGTAATAACAAGTAGTGGTGATGTGAGAGGGAGATGGAGTGAGTCTTTTGAAGGTTTGTTGAATGTGTTTGATGATAGAGTGGCAGATATAGGGTATTTTGGTCTAGGTGGTGTGCGAAGTAAGAGGGTTAGGGAGAATGATTTGGTAAAAAGAGAAGAGGTAGTGAAAGGTTTGCAGAAGATGAAGGCCAGCAAGGCAGCAGGTTTGGATGGTATTGCAGTGGAATTTATTAAAAAAGGAGGTGACCGTTGTTGACTGGTTGGTAAGGATATTTAATGTATGTATGGCTCATGGTGAAGTGCCTGAGGATTGGCAGAATGTATGCATAGTGCCACTGTACAAAGGCAAAGGGGATAAAGTTGAGTGTTCAAATTACAGAGGTATAAGTTTGTTGAGCATTCCTGGGAAATTATATGGGAGGGTGAAGGCATGTACAGAGCATGAGACTGGGGAAGAGCAGTATGGTTTCAGAAATGGTAGAAAATGTGTGGATCAGGTGTTTGCTTTGAAGAATCTATGTGAGAAATACTTAGAAAAACAGATGGATTTGTATGTAGCATTTATGGATCTGGAGAAGGCATATGATAGAGTTGATAAAGATGCTCTGTGGAAGGTATTAAGAATATATGGTGTGGGAGGTAAGATGCTAGAAGCAGCGAAAAGTTTCTATCGTGGATGTATGGCATGTGTATGAGTTGGAAGAGAGGAAAGTGATTGGTTCTCAGTGAATGTCGGTTTGCGGCAGGGGTGCGTGATGTCTCCATGATTGTTTAATCTGTTTATGGATGGGGTTGTTAGGGAGGTGAATGCAAGAGCTTTGGAGAGAGGGGCAAGTATGTAGTCTGTTGTGGATGAGAGGGTTTGGGAAGTGAGTCAGTTGTTGTTTGATGATGATGCAGTGCTGGAAGCTGATTCAGGTGAGAAACTGCAGAAGCTGGTGACTGAGTTTGGTAAAGTGTGTGAAAGAAGAAAGCTGAGAGTAAATGTGAATAAGAGGGTTGAGGAACAAGTCAATTGGGAGGTAAGTTTGAATGGAGAAAAACAGGAGGAAGTAAAGTGTTTTAGATATCTAGGAGTGGATTTGGCAGCGGATGGAACCATGGAAGTGGAAGTGAGTCACAGGGTGGGGGATGGGGCGAAAGTTCTGGGAGTGTTGCAAAATATGTGGAAGGTGAGAACATTATCTCAGAAAGCAAAAATGGGTATGTTTGAAGGAATAGTGTTTCCAACAATGTTATATAGCTGCGAGGTATGAGCTATAGATGGGGTTGTGCGGAGGAGGGTGGATGTGTTGGAAATGAGATGTCTGAGGACAATATGTGGTGTGAGGTGGTATGATCGAGTAAGTAATGAAAGAGTATGAGAGATGTGTGGTAATAAAAAGTGTGTGGTTGAGAGAGAAGAGGGTGTATTGAAACAGTTTGGTCACATGGAGAGAATGAGAGAGTTAAGATCGACAAAGAGGATATATACGTCAGAGATGGAGGAAACAAGAAGTGGGAGACCAAATTTAGAGGTGGAAGGATGGAGTGAAAAAAATTTTAAGCGATTGGTGCCCTGAACATACAGGAGGGTGAAAGGCGTACAAGGAATAGAGTAAATTGGAATGATGTGGTATACCAGGGTCGATGTGCTGTCAATGGATTGAGCCAGGGCATGTGAAGCATCTGGGGTAAACCATGGAAAATTCTGTGGGGCCTGGATGTGGAAAGGGAGCTGTGGTTTCGGTGCATTACATATGACAGCTAGAGAATGAGTGTGGACAAATGTGGCCTTTGTTGTCTTTACCTAGTGCTACCTTGCATACGTGCTGGGGGCAAGGGGGTGCAATTGTTCATGTGTGGCAACGGGAATTGATGAAGGCAGCAAGTATGAATATGTACATGTGAATATATGTATATGTCTGTCTATGTATATGTATGTATATGTTGAAATGTATAGATATGTATATGTGCGTGTGTGGGTGTTTACATATATACATGCGTATGGGTTGGGCCAATCTTTCATCTATTTCCTTGCACTACCTCGCTAATGCAGGAGACAGCGACAAAGTATAATAAATAAATAAATAAATCATACTCTGTCATATTAGTAAGACAATTTCCCAAACCCAGTCTTTAAGACCAAAGCAAAATGTCTCTGTAATCACTCTGAGATTCTTCTGGTTAAATCCTTGCAGTAGCTGATAAAGAAAGCCAGGTTAAGGTTAAGAAATTGAATAAATTCCATACATGAGAGCTAAAAAAGATTCTGTTCTATGTCTTCTTACATTTCTAAACAAAAAGGTCATGATGAATAATATCATGTGCAAAAAATTAATATTATGCACCTAAAAGTAATATCAAAACACACAAGAAATGAGCTTTGATCTCATGAAAAATTATCTTTTCCTAAAATTTTGGCCACTGGACCAGGGAAATGAGACAGAACCCTTTTCTCTAAGAATTATAGATCATGTCCCAGTAGCAGCCTGTGGGGTCATTTCATGATCAGTCCCTAACAACATGATCTGAAGAGCTCAAATACACATTCAAAGTAGACAGGCAAACCATTCATTCTTGCAAAATTCCAAACAACAACTTGGGAGAAGAAAGGGGAACAAGAGAAATAGAATCTAATTTACTGGCCTCCTCTGCAAGACAGTGTTGATTTCCCCAAATTCTAAACTCATTTTCTTCCAAACAGGAGGTCAGCCAGCGAGCAAGAGAAATGACAACATCGCCAAATAGAAGCCTGTAAGAACCAGAGAAACTTACATATTTGTTAAGGAAATAACAACCATAATATAATCTATCATACTTCATCTTTACTGCATTATCTGTATACCTTGGAAGGAATGATACAAAACCATAGAATTCTAAAATCCATCATGGCTCAGGTCCTAAGCATGCCAACTTTGGGGTCATCTACCTGTACTGTAGGTCAGGGTCACTGAAAGAAAGAGAAGGCAATACAGTAGACTGTCAGTTGTGCAATTACTATCAAGTGACGGGTATCTGCTGTCCAAGAAGCATTAGTGCTTAGGTATCAGAAAAATTAGTGAAGACAATGCAGAGAACCAGCACTTCACCTTTTGTCATATAATAACCATCTCTCAACCTCAAGCTCTCCCTGCTTCACATATACAAGGACTGCCAGTGACCAATCAACCTCATATCCTTTTCAAGTTTGACACAGCACTTGACAGCATATGGCATACACAACCCTTTACTCTCCAGTTCAATTATCTTTTTTTTTCCAAAAATAAAATATGAAAGTATACATTTAAAAAGCGAGATATACATAAGTATACGTATGTAAGTAGGAGAGATGGCCAGAGAGTGTTATTGGATTACGTGTTAATTGACAGGCGCGCGAAAGAGAGCCTTTTGGATGTTAATGTGCTGAGAGGTGCAACTGGAGGGATGTCTGATCATTATCTTGTGGAGGTTAAGGTGAAGATTTGTATGGGTTTTCAGAAAAGAAGAGTGAATGTTGGGGTGAAGAGGGTGGTGAGAGTAAGTGAGCTTGGGAAGGAGACTTGTGTGAGGAAGTACCAGGAGAGACTGAGTACAGAATGGAAAAAGGTGAGAACAATGGAAGTAAGGGGAGTGGGGGAGGAATGGGATGTATTTAGGGAATCAGTGATGGATTGCGCAAAAGATGCTTGTGGCATGAGAAGAGTGGGAGGTAGGTTGATTAGAAAGGGTAGTGAGTGGTGGGATGAAGAAGTAAGATTATTAGTGAAAGAGAAGAGAGAGGCATTTGGACGATTTTTGCAGGGAAAAAATGCAATTGAGTGGGAGATGTATAAAAGAAAGAGACAGGAGGTCAAGAGAAAGGTGCAAGAGGTGAAAAAGAGGGCAAATGAGAGTTGGGGTGAGAGTGTATCATTAAATTTTAGGGAGAATAAAAAGATGTTCTGGAAGGAGGTAAATAAAGTGCGTAAGACAAGGGAGCAAATGGGAACTTCAGTGAAGGGCGCAAATGGGGAGGTGATAACAAGTAGTGGTGATGTGAGAAGGAGATGGAGTGAGTACTTTGAAGGTTTGTTGAACGTGTTTGATGATAGAGTGGCAGATATAGGGGGTTTTGGTCGAGGTGGTGTGCAAAGTGAGAGGGTTAGGGAAAATGATTTGGTAAACAGAGAAGAGGTAGTAAAAGCTTTGTGGAAGATGAAAGCCGGCAAGGCAGCAGGTTTGGATGGTATTGCAGTGGAATTTATTAAAAAAAAGGGGGTGACTGTATTGTTGACTGGTTGGTAAGGTTATTCAATGTATGTATGACTCATGGTGAGGTGCCTGAGGATTGGCAGAATGCGTGCATAGTGCCATTGTACAAAGGCAAAGGGGATAAGAGTGAGTGCTCAAATTACAGAGGTATAAGTTTGTTGAGTATTCCTGGTAAATTATATGGGAGGGTACTGATTGAGAGGGTGAAAGTATGTACAGAGCATCAGATTGGGGAAGAGCAGTGTGGTTTCAGAAGTGGTAGAGGATGTGTGGATCAGGTGTTTGCTTTGAAGAATGTATGTGAGAAATACTTAGAAAAGCAAATGGATTTGTATGTAGCATTTATGGATCTGGAGAAGGCATATGATAGAGTTGATAGAGATGCTCTGTGGAAGGTATTAAGAATATATGGTGTGGGAGGCAAGTTGTTAGAAGCAGTGAAAAGTTTTTATCGAGGATGTAAGGCATGTGTACGTGTAGGAAGAGAGGAAAGTGATTGGTTCTCAGTGAATGTAGGTTTGCGGCAGGGGTGTGTGATGTCTCCATGGTTGTTTAATTTGTTTATGGATGGGGTTGTTAGGGAGGTGAATGCAAGAGTTTTGGAAAGAGGGGCAAGTATGAAGTCTGTTGTGGATGAGAGAGCTTGGGAAGTGAGTCAGTTGTTGTTCACTGATGATACAGCACTGGTGGCTGAGTTTGGTAAAGTGTGTGAAAGAAGAAAGTTAAGAGTAAATGTGAATAAGAGCAAGGTTATTAGGTACAGTAGGGTTGAGGGTCAAGTCAATTGGGAGGTAAGTTTGAATGGAGAAAAACTGGAGGAAGTAAAGTGTTTTATATATCTGGGAGTGGATCTGGCAGCGGATGGAACCATGGAAGTGGAAGTGAATCATAGGGTAGGGGAGGGGGCGAAAATCCTGGGAGCCTTGAAGAATGTGTGGAAGTCGAGAACATTATCTCGGAAAGCAAAAATGGGTGTGTTTGAAGGAATAGTGGTTCCAACAATATTGTATGGTTGCGAGGCGTGGGCTATGGATAGAGTTGTGCGCAGGAGGGTGGATGTGCTGGAAATGAGATGCTTGAGGGCAATGTGTGGTGTGAGGTGGTTTGATCAAGTAAGTAATGTAAGGGTAAGAGAGATGTGTGGAAATAAAAAGAGCGTGGTTGAGAGAGCAGAAATGGTTTTGAAATGGTTTGGGCACATGGAGAGAATGAGTGAGGAAAGATTGACCAAGAGGATATATGCGTCGGAGGTGGAGGGAACGAGGAGAAATGGGAGACCAAATTGGAGGTGGAAAGATGGAGTGAAAAAGATTTTGTGTGATCGGGGCCTGAACATGCAGGAGGGTGAAAGGCGGGCAAGGAATAGAGTGAATTGGATCGATGTGGTATACCGGGGTTGACGTGCTGTCAGTGGATTGAATCAGGGCATGTGAGGCATCTGGGGTAAACCATGGAAAGTTGTGTGGGGCCTGGATGTGGAAAGGGAGCTGTGGTTTCGGGCATTATTGCGTGGCAGCTAGAGACTGAGTGTGAACGAATGGGGCCTTTGTTGTCTTTTCCTAGTGCTACCTCGCACACATGAGGGGGGGAGGGGGAAGGTATTCCATGTGTGGCGAGGTGGCGATGGGAGTGAATGGGGGCAGACAGTGTGGATTGTGTGCATGGGTATATATGTATGTGTCTGTGTATGTATATATATGTGTACACTGAGATGTATAGGTATGTATATTTGCGTGTGTGGATGTGTGTGTGTATACATTGTGTATGGGGGTGGGTTGGGCCATTTCTTTCGTCTGTTTCCTTGCGCTACCTCGCAAAGCGGGAGACAGTGACAAAGCAAAATAAAAAAAAAATAAAAACATTTATTCAGATTCTCTTGTGCTGAACCAAAGGAATACAAAAGACTTCAAACAAGAACAGACCATTGGATCCTTTCGAGGCTATTTGTGATAGTGGAAGATAAAAACTCACATATTAGTGTGGTAAAACTTAAGAGGGTATACAGGTACTTCTAAGAGAATAACCATCAAATTGTCAATATGGCTTCAAGGAATACAAAAGAATTCAAACAGCAACAGACCACTGGGTCCCTTTGAAGCTGTTTGTGATAGTGGAAGAGATATGAAAATCATAGATCAATGTGTTAAGAGTAGACATGCACACATATTAAAAACAGAAAAACACTGTAATCTTTTCATGTAGTTGAGGAGGCACAAATAATGTCAGTCAAGGATCTGAATCAAAATATTTACGAAGTCAATGCTTAAAAGTACTAATGGTACTACTTTTAACAACTCTTACCGATATAACATTTCATATGTCAACAATCCTGTTGTATATAAAGTATTTCACCTTACTAGAGATAAAATGCTTGCTCACGAGTTTGTAACTAGAACTTCAAGCAAAATTAGACAAATCAATCCCTATGTAAGTCAAGATGAAGATTATCGAAGATTTTGATAATTCTTAATGCCTGTATTAGATCACCCCTTAACCTTCTCTTTTCTAAACTAAATATATCTAATTCATTTGGTCAGCTCTCATGGCATTTGTTTCTCAGTCCAGGAATCATCTTCATAGCTATTCTCTGTACTCTCTCCATTTTTTATATGTCCCTTTTCAAGTAGGGTAACCAAAACTGAACTCAATATCCGAGATGGGGATACATGAGTGACTTAAAGATATTTATTTATTTATCTATTTTATTTATTTTGCTTTGTCGCTGTCTCCCGCATTAGCGAGGTAGCGCAAGGAAACAGAGGAAAGAATGGCCCAACCCGCCCACATACACATGTATATACATACTTGTCCACACACACAAATATACATACCTATATATCTGAATGTACACATATATATACACACACAGACATATACATATATACACATTGACATAATTCATACTGTCTGCCTTTATTTGTTCCCATCGCCACGTCGCCACACATGGAAGAACAACACCCTCCCCCTCATGTGTGCAAGGTAGCGCTAGGAAAAACACCAAAGGCCCCATTCGTTCACACTCAGTCCCTAGCTGTCATGTAATAATGCACTGAAAACACGGCTCCCTTTCCACATCCAGGCCCCACACACTTTGCATGGTTTACCCCAGACGCTTCACATACCCTGGTTCAATCCATTGACAGCACATCGACCCCGGTATACCACATCGTTCCAATTCACTCTATTCCTTGCACGCCTTTCACCCTCCTGCATGTTCAAGCCCCGATTACTCAAAATCTTTTTCACTCCATCTTTCCACCTCCAATTTGGTCTCCCACTTCTCCTCGTTCCCTCCAACTCTGACACATATATCCTCTTGGTCAATCTTTCCCCACTCATTCTCTCCATGTGACCAAACCATTTCAAAACACCCTCTTCTGCTCTCTCAACTACACTCTTTTTATTTCCACACATCTCTCTTACCCTTACATTACTTACTCGATCAAACCACCTCACACCACATATTGTCCTCAAACATCTCATTTCCAGCACATCCACCCTCCTGTGCACAATTCTATCAATAGCCCACGCCTCGCAACCATACAACATTGATGGAACCACTATTCCTTCAAACATACCCATTTTTGCTTTCCGAGATAATGTTTTCGACTTCCAAACATTCTTCAAGGCTCCCAAAATTTTCGCCCCCTCCCCCACACTATGATTCACTTCCGCTTCCATGGTTCCATCCGCTGCCAGATCCACTCCCAGATATCTAAAACACTTCACTTCCTCCAGCTTTTCTCCATTCAAACTTACCTCCCAATTGACTTGACCCTCAACCCTACTGTACCTAATAACCTTTCTCTTATTCACATTTACTCTTAACTTTCTTCTTTCACACACTTTACCAAACTCAGTCACCAGCTTCTGCAGTTTCTTACATGAATCAGCCACCAGCGCTGTATCATCAGCGAACAACAACTGACTCACTTCCCAAGCTCTCTCATCCACAACAGACTGCATACTTGCCCCTCTTTCCAAAACTCTTGCATTCACCTCCCTAACAACCCCATCCATAAACAAATTAAACAACCATGGAGACATCACACACCCCTGCCGCAAACCTACATTCACTGAGAACCAATCACTTTCCTCTCTTCCTACACTTACACATGCCTTACATCCTCGATAAAAACTTTTCACTGCTTCTAACAACTTCCCTTCCACACCATATATTTTTGATACCTTCCACAGAGCACCTCTATCAGCTCTATCATATGCCTTCTCCAGATCCATAAATGCTACATACAAATCACTTTGTTTTTCTAAGTATTTCTCGCATACATTCTTCAAAGCAAACACCTGATACACACATTCTCTACCACTTCTGAAACCACACTGCTCATCCCCAATCTGATGCTCTGTACATGCCTTCACCCTCTCAATCAATACTCTCCCATATAATTTACCAGGAATACTCAACAAACTTATACCTCTGTAATTTGAGCACTCACTCTTATCCCCTTTGCCTTTGTACAATGGCACTATGCAAGCATTCCGCCAATCCTCAGGCACCTCACCATGAGTCATACATACATTAAATAACCTTGCCAACCAGTCAACAATACAGTCACCCCCTTTTTTAATAAATTCCACTGCAATATCATCCAAACCTACTGCTTTGCCGGCTTTCATCTTCCGTAAAGCTTTTACTACCTCTTCTCTATTTACCAGATCATTTTCCCTAACCCTCACACTGTGCACACCACCTCGACCAAGACACCCCACATCTGCCACTCTATCATCAAACACATTCAACAAACCTTCAAAATACTCACTCCATCTCCTTCTCACATCACCACTATTTGTTATCACCTCCCAAACTGCCCCCTTCACTGAAGTTCCCATTTGCTACCTTGTCTTACGCACTTTATTTACCTCCTTCCAAAACATCTTTTTATTCTCCCTGAAATTTAATGATACTCTCTCACCCCAACTCTCATTTGCCCTCTTTTTCAACTCTCGAACCTTTCTCTTGACCTCCTGCCTCTTTCTTTTATACCTCTCCCACACATTTGTATTTACAAAGATATTATTTATTTATTTATTTTATTTTGCTTTATCGCTGTCTCCCGCGTTTGCGAGGTAGCGCAAGGAAACAGACGAAAGAAATGGCCCAACCCACCCCCATACACAGGTATATACATACACGTCCAGACACGCAAATATACATACCTATACATCTCAATGTACACATATATATACACACACAGACACATACATATATACCCATGCACACAATTCACACTGTCTGCCTTTATTCATTCCCATCGCCACCTCGCCACACATGGAATACCATCCCCCTCCCCCTCTCATGTGTGCGAGGTAGCACTGGGAAAAGACAACAAAGGCCCCATTCGTTCAAACTCAGTCTCTAGCTGTCATGCAATAATGCCCGAAGCCAAAGCTCCCTTCCACATCCAGGCCCCACACAACTTTCCATGGTTTACCCCAGACGCTTCACATGCCCTGATTCAATCCACTGACAGCACGTCAACCCCAGTATACCACATCGATCCAATTCACTCTATTCCTTGCCCGCCTTTCACCCTCCTGCATGTACAGGCCCCGATCACTCATAATCTTTTTCACTCCATCTTTCCACCTCCAATTTGGTCTCCCAATTCTCCTCGTTCCCTCCACCTCCGACACATATATCCTCTTGGTCAATCTTTCCTCACTCATTCTCTCCATGTGACCAAACCATTTCAAAACACCCTCTTCTGCTCTCTCAACCACGCTCTTTTTATTTCCACACATCTCTCTTACCCTTACATTACTTACTCGATCAAACCACCTCACACCACACATTGTCCTCAAAGATCTCATTTCCAGCACATCCACCCTCCTGCGCACAACTCTGTCCATAGCCCACACCTCGCAACCATACAACATTGTTGGAACCACTATTCCTTCAAACATACCCATTTTTGCTTTCCGAGATAATGTTCTCGACTTCCACACATTCTTCAAGGCTCCCAGGAATTTTGCCCCCTCCCCCACCCTATGATTCACTTCCGCTTCCATGGTTCCATCCGCTGCCAGATCCACTCCCAGATATCTAAAACACTTTACTTCCCCCAGTTTTTCTCCATTCAAACTTACCTCCCAATTGACTTGACCCTCAACCCTACTGTACCTAATAACCTTGCTCTTATTTACATTTACTCTTAACTTTCTTCTTTCACACACTTTACAAAGCTTCTGCAGTTTCTCACATGAATCAGCCACCAGCGCTGTATCATCAGCGAACAACAACTGACTCGCTTCCCAAGCTCTCTAATCCACAACAGACTTCATACTAGCCCCTCTTTCCAAAACTCTTGCACTCACCTCCCTAACAACACCATCCATAAACAAATTAAACAACCATGGAGACATCACACACCCCTGCCGCAAACCTACATTCACTGAGAACTAATCACTTTCCTCTCTTCCTACACGCACACATGCCTTACATCCTCGATAAAAACTTTTCACTGCTTCTAACAACTTGCTTCCCACACCATATATTCTTAATACCTTCCACAGAGCATCTCTATCAACTCTATCATATGCCTTCTCCAGATCCATAAATGCTACATACAAATCCATTTGCTTTTCTAAGTATTTATCACATACATTCTTCAAAGCAAACACCTGATTCACACATCCTCTACCACTTCTGAAACCACACTGCTCTTCCCCAATCTGATGCTCTGTACATGCCTTCACCCTCTCAATCAATACCCTCCCATATAATTTACCAGGAATACTCAACAAACTTATACCTCTGTAATTTGAGCACTCACTCTTATCCCCTTTGCCTTTGTACAATGGCACTAAGCACGCATTCCGCCAATCCTCAGGCACCTCACCATGAGTCATACATACATTAAATAACCTTACCAACCAGTCAACAATACAGTCACCCCCTTTTTCAATAGATTCCACTGCAGTACCATCCAAACCTGCTGCCTTGCCGTCTTTCATCTTCTGCAAAGCTTTTACTACCTCTTCTCTGTTTACCAAATCATTTTCCCTAACCCTCTCACTTTGCACACCACTTGGACGAAAACACCCTATATCTGCCACTCTATCATCAAACACATTCAACAAACCTTCAAAATACTCACTCCATCTCCTCACATCACCACTACTTGTTATCACCTCCCCATTAGCGCCCTTCAGTGAAGTTCCCATTTGCTCCCTTGTCTTACGCACTTTATTTACCTCCTTCCAGAACATCTTTTTATTCTCCCTAAAATTTAATGATACTCTCTCACCCCAACTCTCATTTGCCCTCTTTTTCACCTCTTGCACCTTTCCCTTGACCTCCTGTCTCTTTCTTTTATACATCTCCCACTCAATTGCACTTTTTCCCTGCAAAAATCGTCCAAATGCCTCTCTCCTCTTTCACTAATAATCTTACTTTTTTATCCCACCACTCACTACCCTTTCTAATCAACCAACCTCTCACGCTTCTCATGCCACAAGCATCTTTTGCACACTCCATCACTGATTCCCTAAATACATCCCATTCCTCCCCCACTCCCCTTACTTCCATTGTTCTCACCTTTTTCCATTCTGTACTCAGTCCCTCCTGGTACTTCCTCACACAAGTCTCCTTCCCAAGCTCACTTACTCTCACCACCCTCTTCACCCCAACATTCACTCTTCTTTTCTGAAAACCCATACAAATCTTCACCTTAGCCTCCACAAGATAATGATCAGACATCCCTCCAGTTGCACCTCTCAGCACATTAACATCCAAAAGTCTCTCTCGCGCGCCTGTCAATTAACACGTAATCCAATAACACTCTCTGGCCATCTCTCCTACTTACATACGTATACTTATGTATATCTCGCTTTTTAAACCAGGTACTCCCAATCACCATGTCCTTTTTCAGCACATAAATCTACAAGCTCTTCACCATTTGCATTTACAACACTGAACACCCCATGTATACCAATTATTCCCTCAACTGCCACATTATTCACCTTTGCATTCAAATCACCCATCACTATAACCCGGTCTTGTGCATCAAAACCACTAATACACTCATTCAGCTGCTCCCAAAACACTTGCCTCTCATGATCTTTCTTCTCATGCCCAGGTGCATATGCACCAATAATCACCCATCTCTCTCCATCTTTCAGTTTTACCCATATTAATTGAGAATTTACTTTCTTACATTCTATCACATACTCCCACAACTCCTGTTTCAGGAGTACTGCTACTCCTTCCCTTGCTCTTGTCCTCTCACTAACCCCTGACTTTACTCCCAAGACATTCCCAAACCACTCTTCCCCTTTACCCTTGAGCTTCGTTTCACTCAGAGCCAAAACATCCAGGTTCCTTTCCTCAAACATACTACCTATCTCTCCTTTTTTCACATCTTGGTTACATCCACACACATTTAGACACCCCAATCTGAGTCTACGAGGATTATGAGCACTCCCCGCGTGACTCCTTCTGTTTCCCATTTTTAGAAAGTTAAAATACAAGGAGGGGAGGATTTCTGGCCCCCTGCTCCCGTCCCCTCTAGTCACCTTCTATGACACGTGAGGAATGCGTGGGAAGTGTTCTTTCACCCCTATCCCCAGGGATGATATATATATATATATATTTATTTATTTATTTTTTATTTTACTTTGTCGCTGTCTCCCGTGTTTGCGAGGTAGCGCAAGGAAACAGACGAAAGAAATGGCCCAACCCACCCCCATACACATGTATATACATACACGTCCACACACGCAAATATACATACCTATACATCTCAATGTACACATATATATACACACACAGACACATACATATATACCCATGCACAATTCACTCTGTCTGCCTTTATTCATTCCTATCGCCATCTCGCCACACATGGAATACCATCCCCCTCCCCCCTCATGTGTGCGAGGTAGCGCTAGGAAAAGACAACAAAGGCCCCATTCGTTCACACTCAGTCTCTAGCTGTCATGCAATAATGCCAGAAACCACAGCTCCCTTTCCACATCCAGGCCCCACACAACTTTCCATGGTTTACCCCAGACGCTTCACATGCCCTGATTCAATCTACTGACAGCACGTCAACCCCGGCATACCACATCGATCCAATTCACTCTATTCCTTGCCCGACTTTCACCCTCCTGCATGTTCAGGCCCTGATCACTCAAAATCTTTTTCACTCAATCTTTCCACCTCCAATTTGGTCTCCCACTTCTCCTCGTTCCATCCACCTCTAACACATATATCCTCTTGGTCAATCTTTCCTCACTCATTCTCTCCATGTGCCCAAACCATTTCAAAACACCCTCTTCTGCTCTCTCAACCATGCTCTTTTTATTTCCACACATCTCTCTTACCCTTACATTACTTACTCGATCAAACCACCTCACACCACACATTGTCCTCAAACAACTCATTTCCAGCACATCCACCCTCCTGCGCACAACTCTATCCATAGCCCACGCCTCGCAACCATACAACATTGTTGGAACCACTATTCCTTCAAACATACCCATTTTTGCTTTCCGAGATAATGTTCTCGACTTCCAAACATTCTTCAAGGCTCCCAGGATTTTTGCCCCCTCCCCCACCCTATGATTCACTTCCGCTTCCATGGTTCCATCCGCTGCCAGATCCACTCCACTCCCAGATATCTAAAACACTTTACTTCCTCCAGCTTTTCTCCATTCAAACTCACCTCCCAATTGACTTGACCCTCAACCCTACTGTACCTAATAACCTTGCTCTTATTCACATTTACTCTTAACTTTCTTCTTTCACCCACTTTACCAAACTCAGTCACCAGCTTCTGCAGTTTCTAACATGAATCAGCCACCAGCGCTGTATCATCAGCGAACAACAACTGACTCACTCCCCAAGCTCTCTCATCCACAACAGACTTCATACTAGCCCCTCTTTCCAAAACTCTTGCATTCACCTCCCTATCAACCCCATCCATAAAGGCGACTAGAAGGGACAGGAGCGGGGGGCCAGAAATCCTCCCCTCCTTGTATTTTAACTTTCTAAAAATGGGAAACAGAAGGAGTCACACGGAGAGTGCTCATACTCCTCGTAGACTCAGATTGGGGTGTCTAAATGTGTGTGGATGTAACCAAGATGAGAAAAAAGGAGAGATAGGTAGTATGTTTGAGGAAAGGAACCTGGATGTTTTGGCTCTGAGTGAAACGAAGCTCAAGGGTAAAGGGGAAGAGTGGTTTGGGAATGTCTTGGGAGTAAAGTCAGGGGTTAGTGAGAGGACAAGAGCAAGGGAAGGAGTAGCAGTACTCCTGAAACAGGAGTTGTGGGAGTATGTGATAGAATGTAAGAAAGTAAATTCTCGATTAATATGGGTAAAACTGAAAGTTGATGGAGAGAGATGGGTGATTATTGGTGCATATGCACCTGGGCATGAGAAGAAAGATCATGAGAGGCAAGTGTTTTGGGAGCAGCTGAATGAGTGTGTTAGTGGTTTTGATGCACAATACCGGGTTATAGTGATGGGTGATTTGAATGCAAAGGTGAATAATGTGGCAGTTGAGGGAATAATTGGTATACACGGGGTGTTCAGTTTTGTAAATGGAAATGGTGAAGAGCTTGTAGATTTATGTGCTGAAAAAGGACTGGTGATTGGAAATACCTGGTTTAAAAAGCGAGATATACATAAGTATACGTATGTAAGTAGGAGAGATGGCCAGAGAGTGTTACTGGATTACGTGTTAATTGACAGGCACGCGAAAGAGAGACTTTTGGATGTTAATGTGCTGAGAGGTGCAACTGGAGGGATGTCTGATCATTATCTTGTGGAGGCTAAGGTGAAGATTTGTATGGGTTTTCCAGAAAAGAAGAGTGAATGTTGGGGTGAAGAGGGTGGTGAGAGTAAGTGAGCTTGGGAAGGAGACTTGTGTGAGGAAGTACCAGGAGAGACTGAGTACAGAATGGAAAAAGGTGGGAACAATGGAAGTAAGGGGAGTGGGAGAGGAATGGGATGTATCTAGGGAATCAGTGATGGAGTGCGCAAAAGATGCTTGTGGCATGAGAAGAGTGGGAGGTGGGTTGATTAGAAAGGGTAGTGAGTGGTGGGTGAAGAAGTAAGATTATTAGTGAAAGAGAAGAGAGAGGCATTTGGACGATTTTTGCAGGGAAAAAATGGAATTGAGTGGGAGATGTATAAAAGAAAGAGACAGAAGGTCAAGAGAAAGGTGCAAGAGGTGAAAAAGAGGGCAAATGAGAGTTGGGGTGAGAGAGTATCATTAAATTTTAGGGAGAATAAAAAGATGTTCTGGAAGGAGGTAAATAAATTGCGTAAGACAAGGGAGCAAATGGGAACTTCAGTGAAGGGCGCAAATGGGGAGGTGATAACAAGTAGTGGTGATGTGAGAAGGAGATGGAGTGAGTATTTTGAAGGTTTGTTGAATGTGTTTGATGATAGAGTGGCAGATATAGGGTGTTTTGGTCGAGGTGGTGTGCAAAGTGAGAGGGTTAGGGAAAATGATTTGGTTAACGGAGAAATGGTAGTAAAAGCTTTGAGCAAGATATATATATATATATATATATATACATATATATATATATATATATATATATATATATATATATATATATATATATATATATATATATATATATATTATCCCTGGGGATAGGGGAGAAAGAATACTTCCCACGTATTCCCTGCGTGTCGTAGAAGGCGACTAAAAGGGGAGGGAGCGGGGGGCTGGAAATTTTTTTTTTTAATTTTCCAAAAGAAGGAACAGAGGATTGGGCCAGGTGAGGGTATTCCCTCAAAGGCCCAGTCCTCTGTTCTTAACGCTACCTCGCTAATGCGGGAAATGGCGAATAGTTTGAAAAAAAAAAAAAAAAATATATATATATATATATATATATATATATATATATATATATATATATATATATATATATATATATATATATATATATATATACATATACATACATATACATACATATACACATATATACATACATATACACACATACACACACATACACACACATTTATATATATATACATATGAAAAATGTAAGAAATAATTTAGAAAACTGAAACTTCTTGCTTGAAATGAAATGAAAAATGAATGTCACATAATGGTTCAACCTCTGGCTATGGAAAAGGGAAATGTATAATTTATTTACACAAACGTCAATAGTAGTTTTCATCAATTTAACCACTGTATCATACTGCCTGGTTCACTTCTCTTATCATGAAACTGGAATATTTGCTTTTGATGTCTCTCAATTGTCTTCATATGAATACACAAAGTACAACCATATCTTGGATACATGAGGGTAGGTAGTTGGTCATCCGCCATAATAAAGCCTTGACAGACCAAAAGTTTATCTGGACCTCAACTTTTCAGTACATTCATGAAAAACACCTTTTTGCTTTCCATCTCTATCACTTTGAAAAAAAAATGCTCCCTTTGTGTACACATTTCAATAAAAGAATAAGCTTCAATGTCTAAGCTACATTCTTTTCCAATTTCACTATTTTCTTGTCAGAGCACCATGTATGAAAACTATCACTCCAGTAACACAACTATAAACATTTACTTCCCCTTTAAAAAGTTCTGGGGAAGTCTGTCTCGATACACTGCGGGTCACTCTACCACCTGGCGAGGTTTCTGTTGCAATGGTTCTTAATTCACAAAAGTAGTAGCATCACTGGTGGGCGGAAGAATAAGGATAATTTCTCTGGACTTGAATTCAACAGGCCTACTTATAAACCAAAGAATTTTGTTTGCCTTTTTAACTGCTTCTGTGCACTGTTTACTTGGCTTTAGATCACCTGAGATTATTACATCCAATTTCTTTTCTTCATTTACCTATTTACCTTTTGCAGTTCAACAAAATTCATACCGTAACTTGCTTTTTCATTTTTACCTCTGACAGTCATGGTAGGCTGGTTTGTTTCTAGGGCCTTTTCACAGACATTAAGCAAGTGGAACCTACTTCATTCTTCAAGATGCAGCTTCCAGACTTGGCTCTTTCTCAACTATTAGCAGTTTCAATTAATTCTAACCTCCCACTGTAGAACAAGATCCCTCCTATCCCACCCCTGATCTTCTTCCTCTCTCTGAAACCCAACTGTCCAAGGCTGCTCTCATCTATACTATCACATCAATCTCTACATCATAACTATTCCAAGAATGGTGTTTGCACCTACTGAAGTATAAAAACTCCATGTGGACCTTGTGTCTCCTAACCCTGAAGACATCTGGTTTAAAACCTCTCTACTCCTTTTAACTTTGCTTTTATATTCCATAAATATCCCCCAATTCCTGCATCTATGTAGAAGTCTTCTTTTATATCACTTCCTGCCACAAATCACTACTGTTTTCACATCCACATAAAATCCTTCCCACAAAGCAAATTTCAATATGCACCACAAAGATGAGTAAAGCTCTAACCATGATGATTCCAGTAAAGCAAAGGCCTTTTCTTTTCCCTTAATGATAATATGGAACAGATAATCAAACATCCTAAGTGAATTGCCAATTGTCATTACCATTCTTCCAACAGACTCGACCTCTTTTTCACTTCGGAACCCCTCACAACAAATATGCTATTTTTGCTCTCATAGGGTCCACCAACCTCAACCTTATTTCTATGTCTTCTAACTGGGAACCCACATCCATTTTCCCCCCACTGAAACACCAACTTTGGGACTTAAAGAAAACTCAGTGGTCATCCATATGCAACTTCTTAAGTCTCTTTCCCTAAAATGAGTATTGTTTTATTAGCCAGGATGCCTAGTGTAGTGCTGAACACAGAGCTTTACTAGGATGGAGCCCTACTGAGGCTTTATCCCCAATCATAGTCAGAATGCTCTTGTTCTGATACCTGTTGCACCAGAGACAGAGCTTACTCAGCCATGAAACTTTTCCTTTCCCTAGAAATCCATGCTGCTTCATTTCTGCTTAGGATCACCATACAGCTATTCTTTAAAAAATCAGGCACACCTTCAAACAAAAAGAAAGTGTGCTGAACTGACTTCTACCGATAAATCTCTATGGTTCTCATACCCAAAAGCACCTCCAACTACCTCTATAATTCAACCTTTCCTCCTCTCTCCTAACCTGATCAATCTATAGCTAACTTACCAACTGATAAACCCACTATTTTTGGTATCCTATTTTCCTCTACTCTAATTAAATTCTGGATAATTCTGCATTTAATCCACCATCCCCAGGTCTTTCCAGTGAAAATTCCATCTCCTATATTTTTCTTGCACAGGTTTTCCAAGCACTATCCTAATTCCTGGTGGAAGAAGGAATATAGCACAAACAGCACACCTCATTTGTGAAAGGAGTGTGCCTCACCAGCACCTCCAATCCTTGCATGCCTATTTCAAATCTATCCCAACACCTCTCTCTCTCTCTCTCTCTCTCTCAAAAAAAAAAAAAAAAAAAAAAAAAAAAAAAGCCTTGGTGCAGCCCCTCCATAAAAGAAGGAGGGAGAACTATTCTAACTTCTCTAATCATTGCTCCACTACTCTCACTTCTGTTACCTCTAAAGTCTTTGAAACTCCTCAACTCTCACTTTTTCAAGCGCTTGGAATCCCATTCATTTCTTTCTGATCACCAATGTGGATTTCACAACACCAGATCTACTACTGATCTCTCGTATGTAATTCACCTCTAGCCCCTATCTTTAATGGATTCTGGTAAAACTTTTTCTTAAGACCATTTCTTTAATTCTTTGGCTTTTCTTTGTTTCCTAATGCATTGTTTCCTCTGGCCATTCCATTGCAGTAGTTGTTGACAGAGTAACTTACCTTCCTAACCTATCAATGATGATATTCCTCAGGATTCCGTCCTATCATCAACTCTCTTCTCAGTGTGCTCCTGCACATCAAGAATCCAGATTGGATTTAATACTACCATTCTTCCAATACACTTGACATTTTTTCCCCTCTGAACCCTCCTACTATTCACACACCATTTCTGCTCCCTTTGGGTGTCTGACCACATTCTTATTTCTGTTCATTCAAATTGGGCAAGCCCACCCTCTAACCCCCCAATCCCTTGAATGCCAACTCTGGCACTTTGGGAGAATACAAAGGTACACTCTTTGCTGACTTTCCATGGGATGGGTACCAATTCTCTGATCAGGATACCTTCATGTTCTAATGAACACACAAAAAAGGTTACCTTAGATGGGATAGAGGCTCACATACCACTTTCAAAATATTTTTCTCCTAATCATGATCTGATTGCTAATGCTCTTGTGCCTGTCACATCAGGGATGATACATAGACCATGAAACTCTTCACTCCTCATATAAACCATTCAGCTTTCATTTCCTCACGGCATTACTGCAAAGTTGTTCTTTGCTAAGTCAAGCACACCTTCATGAAAGTGTGCTGACTCCTGCTAACAAATCTTTTTAGTTTTTCACCAAAATTATCTAGGGCAACTTCTTTAATTAAACCTTTCCTCTTCTCTTCTGATCAATCTATTGCAAACTCTCTAACTGATAAAACCACTCTTTTGGTACTTCATTTCCTTTAACTCAGTTTTGGATGATAAGCTTCACTCCTTTGCCCTTAACTCCTCCAACTGAATCTACATCATCTCTTAAATTCTCCTCACCCAGGGTCTTCTAAGTTCTCTCCCAGCTCTAGGTGGACAAGGCACGGGATTCAGATGGCACACCTCCTCAAGTTCCAAGATGGTGGGTGTGCCTCTGAACTAGCACCAATCCTTACTCACCTATTTCACTCCAACTATTATCCCAAAGCTCTTACTTCTGCTATCTCCAAAGTCTTGGAAATTCTCCTAACTCACTTTTTCAAACTCTTAGAATCCCATTCTTCTTTCTCATTACCAATATGGATTAAAAAAATGCTAGGTCCCCTAGTGACCTCTCCTGTGACTCACCTTCTATCCTCCTCTCTAATGATTTTTGGTGAAACTTTTGTAGTAGCCCTCAACATCTCTAAAGGGTATAAGACTCTGCTTTCCAAACTCCCCTCCTTTGGTTTCTCTGTTTCTCTTTGTTTCATAATACAGTTTCCTCTCTGGCCATTCCATTGCAGTAGTCGTCAATGGAGTGACTTCTCCCTCCTATCCTTTGAGACAAACTTAGCTATTTCCTTAAAATGGGGTTTCTAAAATAGTGTGGTTGTTACAATAACACCAAGCAAGTTCACCAAGTCAAGAGGTAGAATTACAGCTCCATTAAAGAAGAGAGGAAAGTTGTGAGGAATTTTCGATAGAGAGATGGGCAAAAACTGGGTCTGGAAGCATTAAACTTAACCAAATTCATTCTATTGTACAAAGATATCCCACAGTTCGAAAGGAGATTGCAGGGAGGGGCATAAGCAATGTTTTGTCTATGGAAGAGACAGATATAGTACCATCAGAATGGAAAAGTGAAGGAAAGGTAGAGTGACACAAGTAGTCAGCGATACCCTTAGCTAAAGATCAGAAAAACCTATCACTGGATGAAGGGGAGAAGCTATCCCACTTCCTTTGAACAAAGGAACACTTTGCCTCACAGAAAATGTATTTGCAATGATTACAGGCAAACATAAATGCTGAATGGAAGTAAAAGGAAGGAGAGCATTTCCAAGCCTGATATGCCTGATCCCTTGCCTGACTGGCCACAGAACAGGAACGGTCAAACCATGGACTGGAAGAAGAGATCATCTTGGAGGAAGAGTGGATAAATTCTTCCATTCCTGCAACAATAACCTCTGCTATGCATTTGGCAAAAACAAAAGCAGCACCACATAAGAGACAGTAATCTATTGCTCTATCTCTATTCTATAGGTATCACTTTGGCCATTGTTCTCATGAACTGTCTGCATGTGTCCCCACCCCCAAGGTTTGGATGCATGGCTCAAGTCAGGCTGCTGCTTTCCACTGTTTCTGGGTGAAGATTGACCATTCAAGGGTTGGCTGTTGTGGTAACTTCTCCCCTCAAACAGTTAAGCTGTGGAATTCTCTTCCTTCTTTTGTCTTTCCCCTCTTCATATAACTTTTCTTCCTTTAAGAATCAGGTACACAAACACCTGGAGAGTCCTGATTACTTTCTAAACTTCGTTTTACTTCTCTGTTTCACACAAGATGCAAGACTGCCTTGCTGTTAACCACAATTCACACATCATATGCAGACCCCCACTATGTTCCACGGTCCAACAAAGCCTTCCTGCTTTGCATGAACACCATCCTCAAATTTTGTGTGCAAGTGTGTCTTGTTCACCAAGGTCTAATAAACTCTAACAAGTAGCTTTTAAATGTAATCATTAGCGCTGATGACATTATGCATACTGAGCTGAAGGGTATGGACATCACACAGAACAGTAATTACTGTACACCATTGGCTGCTTCCACCAACATATTTTAATTGTCCTTGTTATCCTCCTTAAGATACTTATCTCCTTCAAGTTATCATCTGCCTCACCATCACTACAATCTGCTTCATACTCTGCCATCATTTTCATATTTTTTGCATGAATTCTCTTGCCTTGATGACATCAGAACAGTGATCAGTAGTAAAGGTGTAGATCTCCAGCTCCTGGATCCCCAGCTTCTGCAAGCAAGCAATTAAGAGTTTCGTGAATCTTAGTACCATTTGCTATCTGCATCATCTTCTTTACCGACAGCTGTAACAACTCTCAGGATAGTACTGATGACATCTTGAAAATTAATGCAGAAAAAATATTGTCCTGATGAGTGCAGAGAGTTGTCTTCAAGCAAATCATGAGACAGATTTCATCATCTTAGCAACTTGGAGAGTCAGTATGCAAGTGGCCTTCCAATTCAGCGAGATTCCAAACTTATGCTACATAGGTGATATTTGAGATCCCAGACTTATTAAACACTGACAAGGGTAACTCACTCACTGCAAGATATTGAACATTGCCTTTGCTAACTTTACATTCTACACATCAAAATTTCACTGTGTTTGCATCGCACATGATTCACTATAACTAGGGAATTAGCTTGAAATGAGGTCATGCTTCTTTCTGTGGTTGTGCCTTATTAGCTTCTTCCATGGCTTTCTTGTATTCCTCTATGTGTTTTCTTTTCAGGTGGTCAATTAAAGTCTTCAGATGGAGATAAGAGCCAGATTTTGGCAATTATGAAGTACATCTCACAGACAGCAGGCACCTTTGTGAAGTAAACATACTAGCAACCAATAAATCTATAACAACATCCCAGTCTTACCTCTTACCATCACAATCTGTGAAGGGAAAGAAAATTACATTAAATCTGTTCAAGAATATGAACAGTTAAACAATGAACTGCAACAGTACATATGGTGATGTTCAATTAATGAAACAGATCAAAGATCACACAAGTAGCAATGTACAAGAATAGGCAAATATTACTGACAATTTTGGATGGCTAATTAATCATCTTAAACCAACATTCACCAGCATATGACAATCAACTGGTGACATAATGATCTTCAATGATTGGTCTACTGCATATGCTAATTGCTTAAGAAAGTCTTAAATCACCCACAGTTACAAGTGGTCTCACACATAAATTTCCACTTGAGAGTGTATTTGTGCACTGCAAATCAAACAAATCCATATAAGGATTAAATTTTTCAACATTGGGAAAGAAGCCAACCCTGAACCAGACTGCATATTTTACATCAAGAAACAAATCTTGGATTCTTACCAGATGTCTTTTAAAGAGGTAAGAATCTTTCATTAAGTTATGAAACTTGACTCTCAGCCAACCTATGATGTCAAATAATAAGTAATCTTAAGTAATCTACAGATATTAAAGGCAATGGCATACACGAAATGGAGAAGTAATAAAGCAGCCTTGCAGGATGTATGAGGCAGCATGATACATGGTTATCAACTGATCTCCTGAAGTTAAGCCTATTGCCACCAGAGTGCTAAGCATCAATATTTGAATAAAAATTTCATTTTAGACTGGCATATGCTAAACCCTATATATTAAGTGACCAAATTATACCAAAGTACTGCATTAGGAACCTACTGAGAGTAGGATAAGCACATTTGCATAAATAAAAAGCCAGAAACCCAGTTGAGGGATGTGGCATATGCATGGTAATCAGCTGGTGCTATGGAGTTATTCCAGTCACCACCTGTGACACTTAGAGAAGTGATATCGCATCATTGTCAAAGATGCCTGGTATTGATATAAAAAGATTTGAAAATGACGTGGAAAAAATATACTTTAATACCTTACCTAACCTTAAAAAAATATGATACTGCAATTTCAAAACACAATCATGTCAAAAAAAAATTTGTACCATACCAAACTGGCAGCCTTCCTATTGAGGGAGTCAGACAATGTTTTTCTATTCCTAAGGTTTTACACACCCCATCGTAATAAACAAGTAATATCCCTGACCGCTTCTGTAAACTACAATTTTGTGTTGATTGCTCTGCTGAGCCTGTAAGTAATGAGGATGAAGTAGAATAGTGAAGTAAAACCTTTACACTGGTAAAGGTATAACTGTGAAAAAAAGTTTCTGTAGCTACATCGTTATTATATCAACCTTTTCTTACAATGTGATAAATTGCTTAGCCCTATCAAACATGCTTTTCATCTTTTCCATATAAATCTTTTTAACTACAATGAGAACTTTTTGTTACATATAATAAAAAATAAATACATAATAATGTATAATACAAAAATGAATAGTAGGCAGTGTGTCATACTCCACAGCATTAATCATGTTCCAATCTCCTACCTCACTAACTTGGGTTTAAAATCTGGGGTAGACTGAAACATGCTACTAAGAGTCTTGTATACCAAATTTACTACCCTGAAGTATGTTGGAAGCCTGAACTACTTTAAAACAATGAGCTTGCAAAAAGATGACGGGTTTAGGAGCAACCATATCTTGGACATGTTCTTTCAGCAACATAATAAAAGATGTTTAATATCAGAGGCCCTGTCCTTGTTCAGTTACTTATACTGGGTCACAAGCTGCAAGGAGATTACTTCATCCTCTGGGAGATTTGGTGTAAACAAGATTTCATTAATTCAGGCTAATCCAAACATGAAAAGTGCAGGTAAGGAATATACATTCAAAAATCTCTTGAGGTGAACTGGATGTCTGCCTTTCTGTTGTTCTTGGAAACAAAAAACGGATAGATAATTGATCAGCTGGTTGGGCTTTAGACCTATCAATGTCAACATAAAAACACCAACTGAAAAATCTTGAACATCTTCATCAGGTGTCAAAATAACTTTTAAGACCACATAAATTCTCACCATGTATATGACTCAGGGATAGGAGTGAAGATTAAGCTTCTCTGTCTCCTTGTGAACATGATGGTCCTCTAAGATGTCCTTATGCAAGTCGCTGATTACATTGGTCTTTAACCCCTTAAAGCTTACCTAAGTTTTCCTTTCCAACTCTCAAATTCACGTATCTTTCAGTGTTTCAAAAATGTTTTAACCTTACAGTACCAAAGAAATTAAAAATCACTTTAGAAGTATATTTTGCCAACTATTTTCACTGTGATAAAGGGTATAAGTTTGTAAATGTGTGAGCACAATGCACTAAAAATTGAAGGAGTAATGCCTGAGTGTCAAGATAGTTACCAATGAGCATGTCTTATCATTCATTTTACCTACACCAAAAATCAATTACTGATTATCAAGTTTTATGTTACATCATAAACCTTTTCTTGTTTTAATCAATTTGATTCATTAGCATTTATTCATAAGTCAACCTACAAAAGTCACTTGCCAACCACAAGATTTACATTCCTGGAAGATCCCACGGTTGGCAAAACTATGGTTGTTAAGGTACAAGTCCTATGGGAAATGGGAGGGGTGGTTAGGATGAGTGACTCTTGAGATATATAACTGAAGTCTGATAATGAACACCTCCAGGGTAAAAATGCTTATTCTATAGCAGTACAAAGAAATGATATACAATCTGTAAGGCAATAATATGATAGTAGTTTATCATCCCTGATGCCATGCATCCTTACTCTCACAATGCAGCCAGCCAGCTAAGCTGCACAAAATGCTACCTAAATTAGCCCTAACAAAAATGCCAGGTTATGACACACCTGCCTTTCCTTGGAAATAGTGGTCTGACACATTTGACCACATGCTGCTTGCAGCCACAAAGACACTCACCCAATGCATGGAAAAAATTTTGGTAATGCCATGGAGAACCATGGATACTAAAAACTTGATGCTGCAGTTGGTAAAAAGGCATACATTATTCAGAGCATATATACTTAAAACCATGGCAAGCAAGGGACCTCTGACTAAAAGGGGAGGGAGCGGGGGGCTGGAAATCCTCCCCTCTCGTTCTTTTTTAATTTTCCAAAAGAAGGAACAGAGGGGGCCAGGTGAGGATATTCCGAAAAAGGCCCAGTCCTCTGTTCTTAACGCAACCTCGCTAATGCGGGAAAAGGTGAATAGTTTGAAAAAAAAAAAAAAAAAAAAAAAACAATAAGATGCAGTGTTATCAAGGTCTGGCAGACAAGGGCAACATTGCCTCTACTTATGCAAAAATCTTTCTCCTGCCTCACCTTGGTAAACTTTGAATGCTGAAGGAGTCAATGTCATTAAAATCACTCTCCCACATAATCCAGACATATAAATTTCATGTAATAAAGGATCCTTTTCCTGGTCCTCTAAATCTAGCTAAAAGCCACTCAATTTCCAATTTAGAAAACTCGTAAAAATGTGCTCTCGTTGGCAAGGCCACAGGAAAAATGACTGTGGGGAGAAATCATGTGCTGACATCTTAGCCACCACCCAAGCTTGGCATACAGCCTTGAATAGAGGCATAAAACATCTTGAGACATCAATCACTCAGCTTGCATGAATATCCAACTAGAGGTACTAAGGGGTTATAAAAGCAAAGAAAACTCAGTGATGAGGTAGAGACTTGAAAGCACCCAACATAGTTATCCTCTTAAGAGTGCCAAATTTATTCATCCTCTGAGGAGAAAAAGCTTGCACAATGAGAGCATTTCTAATTCCTTTGGTAATCCCTAGAAGAATTCAGGAAAGTCATAATAAAAACTACACTTCACCCTTGCAGACTGACACCTTAGATTTTGTAATTTTGTTGTTTTACATTTGAAACATATGAAAAAGCATCTTACATTGTATACTGCCCCAACATACTGAATATTTTCTACCACAAAGAAAGTCAACATTCCTATTAAGATGGACTTAGGTGTTCTGCCTTATCTGAAAACCAAATCCAACCCCTTCAGAAGTAAGAAAAATTTAATTCATCAGCTGAAAATACAGTAATACTTTATATGTCACTGTCACTGTGAAAGGCAGCAACATCTTAAAACAGCCAAATACTGGTTTAGGGGCAGATGTAAAAGGAATGCTTCCAAAATATAAGGCTGGGATGAGGCCATTTTAGAAGGATCATTTATGGTAAAGTACCACCGGGATTGGTGGATACGTTTGAGTCTTGTCATATTTCCCAGAAAAGGACACTCTTGAGTTACCGCAAGAGTTTCAAGCTGTCCCCATCTACAAGGTGAACCTGGGGTGTGGTGGCGAGTGGTGACTGGCTATAAATATTTACAACAAACTTAAAAGTGTGACTTTTGGTTGTTTACCTTTTTACATACATCTTTTCATAAATGACTGTTTCATAATTTTTTCCTAACTGCTGTTTTCCACCTTTGCAAGGATGCACCAGGAACTGATGAGCTAAGACCCTATTTGCACCCACCAAATCTCAAGCTACCATGCACAATACACCTAAACCAGAGCTCACTATCCATAGGCAAGCCCAACAGAGTATTCTGTGGTTCTCCATAAGCACATCATATGCCCTGGTTCAGCCCAATGACAGCATGTCACACCCCATACACCACATCGATCTAATCAATTCTATTCCATGCACATCTTTCATTCTCCTTAATGATTGGCCCCCAGTACCTCAAATCCTCTGTCATTCCACCTTTCAATCTCCTCAATCTCCCCCTCCCCCAGGCTCCCTCCAGTTCTGACATGTACATCCTCTCAGTCAGTCATTCTTTGCTCACCCATTCCATATGTCTAAACTATTTCAGCACATTCTGGTAAGTTCTCTCAATCAGACTGTACTTGAAAACATCATACTCTTACACCTCACACCAGGCATTTAATTTCCAACAGGCCTATTTCTTCTATTTTTTTGCATCCAGAGACATGACTTATATCAATACAATTACCATATTTGCCTGAAAAAATAATGACCTCTCCTTCTACACACTCCTCAGGCAACCAGGACAGTAGCCACCTATCCTTCCATTCCTAGGCACCTAAAGCAATCCACTCCTCATTCAAACTTAAACTTAAACCTTCCCGTCTTGCTCCCTGCTACACTTCATTAACTTACTTTTGTTATCATTAACTCTGAACTTCCTCAATTCAAACACTCTCTAAACCTCAGAAATCAGCTTCTGGAGTTCCTTGAGTCTGCCATCTGTGCTGTGTCATTCACAAACAGTTTTTCACTCATCTCCCATATCCCCCCATCCCCAGCATACTGAAGACTTGCCCCTTGCTTCAAATTAAAAATCAAAAAGACATGGTGATAGCACATAACAATGATGCCAACTCATCTTCACCTGGAACCACTCAATCTTCTACTTCTGACTCATACAAATGCCTTATTCTCAGAGAAAAACTCACAGCATTTTGGAATTTTCCTCCCATTCCATATATTCATCACATCTTCCACCAGGCCTCTCTGTTGACTTTATGGTACACCTTATCTAAGTGAATGAAAGCTACACACAAAAAAAACTGTTTTTCCTAGTATTTCTCACACAAAGTCTTTATAACAAATACGGTACACACATCAGCCATTCCTGAAGCCTCACTCCTCCTCCCCAATCTGTTGCTCTGTGCATGCCTATTCCCACTAAATCACCATTCTCTCGCACTCCTTAACAGATATACTAATGTATTCATATTTTGTCCCCCTTTCCTTGAAATAAGAGCACCATACATGCCTTATGCAATACTCAGACACCATACCTTGGCACACAAGTGCTGAAAAGCCTTACTAACCAATCAACAACATTTTCCCCCTTTTTAAGAAAACTCTAATGCACTCCCATCCACTCATACCACTCTGACAAACTTTATCATATGCAAGGCTTTCATGACCTTCCATTTTTCACCATTACATTCACCATGAATGTTTCACTCTACATCCCACCCTGTCCGAAACATACCAATGAAAATATTACATACGGTTTCTGGTATTAAATCATATATCTTTATATTCTTTTTATCATTATACTTGATCGCCATTTCCCACATCAGGCAGGGTAGTGCCAGGAAACAAAGAATGGCCCATCTGCTAACATACACACACACACACACACACACACATATATATGTATTTATATCTTATTTATTACATTTTGTCGCTGTCTCCCGAGTTAGCAAGGTAGTGCAAGGAAACAGATGAAAGAATGGCCCAACCCACCCACATACACATGTATATACATACACGTCCACACAAGCACATATATATACCTATACATCTCAACGTATACATATATATATATATATATATATATGTGTGGTTTCAGAAGTGGTAGAGGATGTGTGGATCAGGTGTTTGCTTTGAAGAATGTATGTGAGAAATACTTAGAAAAGCAAATGGATTTGTATGTAGCATTTATGGATCTGGAGAAGGCATATGATAGAGTTGATAGAGATGCTCTGTGGAAGGTATTAAGAATATATGGTGTGGGAGGAAAGTTGTTAGAAGCAATGAAAAGTTTTTATCGAGGATGTAAGGCATGTGTACGTGTAGGAAGAGAGGAAAGTGATTGGTTCTCAGTGAATGTAGGTTTGCGGCAAGGGTGTGTGATGTCTCCATGGTTGTTTAATTTGTTTATGGATGGGGTTGTTAGGGAGGTAAATGCAAGAGTTTTGGAAAGAGGGGCAAGTATGAAGTCTGTTGGGGATGAGAGAGCTTGGGAAGTGAGTCAGTTGTTGTTCGCTGATGATACAGCGCTGGTGGCTGATTCATGTGAGAAACTGCAGAAGCTGGTGACTGAGTTTGCAAAAGTGTGTGGAAGAAGAAAGTTAAGAGTAAATGTGAATAAGAGCAAGGTTATTAGGTACAGTAGGGTTGAGGGTCAAGTCAATTGGGAGGTGAGTTTGAATGGAGAAAAACTGGAGGAAGTGAAGTGTTTTAGATATCTGGGAGTGGATCTGGCAGCGGATGGAACCATGGAAGCGGAAGTGGATCATAGGGTGGGGGAGGGGGCGAAAATCCTGGGGGCCTTGAAGAATGTGTGGAAGTCAAGAACATTATCTCGGAAAGCAAAAATGGGTATGTTTGAAGGAATAGTGGTTCCAACAATGTTGTATGGTTGCGAGGCGTGGGCTATGGATAGAGTTGTGCGCAGGAGGATGGATGTGCTGGAAATGAGATGTTTGAGGACAATGTGTGGTGTGAGGTGGTTTGATCGAGTGAGTAACGTAAGGGTAAGAGAGATGTGTGGAAATAAAAAGAGCGTGGTTGAGAGAGCAGAAGAGGGTGTTTTGAAGTGGTTTGGGCACATGGAGAGGATGAGTGAGGAAAGATTGACCAAGAGGATATATGTGTCGGAGGTGGAGGGAACAAGGAGAAGAGGGAGACCAAATTGGAGGTGGAAAGATGGAGTGAAAAAGATTTTGTGTGATCGGGGCCTGAACATGCAGGAGGGTGAAAGGAGGGCAAGGAATAGAGTGAATTGGAGCGATGTGGTATACCGGGGTTGACGTGCTGTCGGTGGGTTGAAGCGGGGCGTGTGGGGCGTCTGGGGTGAACCATGGAAAGCTGTGTAGGTATGTATATTTGCGTGTGTGGACGTATGTATATACATGTGTATGGGGGGGGTTGGGCCATTTCTTTCGTCTGTTTCCTTGCGCGGGAGACAGCGACAGAGTATAATAAAAAAAAAATATATATATATATATACATATATATATATATACACAAACAGACATATACATATATATACACATGTACATAATTCATACTTGCTGCCCTTATTCATTCCCGTCGCCAACTCGCCATAAATGAAATGACAACCCCCTCCCCCCGCATGTGTGTGAGGTAGCGCTAAGAAAAGACAACAAAGGCTGCACTCATTCATACTCAGTCTCTAGCTATCATTTATAATGCACAAAAACCACAGCTCCCTTTCCACATCCAGGCCCCACAAAATTTTCCATGGTTTACCCTAGACGCTTCACATGCCCTGGTTCAATCCATTGACAGCACGTCAACCCTGGTATACCACATTGTTCCAATTCACTCTATTCCTTGCACGCCTTTCACCCTCCTGCATGTTCAGGCCCCGATCACACAAAATCTTTTTCACTCCATCTTTCCACCGCCAATTTGGTCTCCCATTTCTCCTCGTTTCCTCCACTTCTGACACATATATCCTCTTTGTCAATCTTTCCTCACTCATTCTCTCCATGTGCCCAAAACATTTCAAAACACCCTCTTCTGCTCTTCAACCACACTCTTTTTATTACCACACATCTCTCTTACCCTTTCATTACTTAATCAAACCACTTCACGCCACACATTGTCTTCAAACATCTCATTTCCAGCACATCCACCCTCCTCCTCACAACTCTATCTATAGCCCACACCTTGCAACCATATAACATAACATATAACAACCATATAACCACTATACTTTTAAACATACCCATTTTTCCTTTCCGAGATAACGTTCTCGCCTTCCACACATTTTTCAACACTCCCAGAACTTTCACCCCCTCCCCCACCCTATGACTAACTTCCGCTTCCATGTTTCCATCCGCTACCAAATCCACTCCCAGATATCTTAAACACTTCACTTCCTCCAGTTTTTCTCCATTCAAACTCATCTCCCAATTGACTTGTCCCTCAACCCTATTAAACCTAATAACCTTGTTCTTATTCACATTTACTCTCAGCTTTCTTCTTTCACACACTTTACCAAATTCAGTCACCAGCTTCTGCAGTTTCTCACCCAAATCAGCCACAAGCGCTGTGTCATCAGCGAACAACAACTGACTCACTTCCCAAGCTCTCTCATCCCCAACAGACTGCCCCCTCTCTAAAACTCTTGCATTCACCTCCCTAACAGCCCCATCCATAAACATATTAAACAACCATGGAGACATCATGCACCCCTGCCGCAAACCAACATTCACTGGGAACCAATCACTTTCCTCTCTTCCCACTCGTACACATGCCTTACATCCTTGATAAAAACTTTTCACTACTTCTAACAACTTGCCTCCCACACCATATATTCTTAATACCTTCCACAGAGCATCTCTATCAACTCTATCATATGCTTTCTTCAGATCCATAAATGCTACATACAAATCCATTTGCTTTTCTAAGTATATTTCTCACATACATTCTTCAAAGCAAACACCTGATCCACACATCCTCTACCACTTCTGAAACCATATTACTCTTTCCCAATCTGACGCTCTGTACATGCCTTCGCCCTCTCAATCAATACCCTCGAATATAATTTACCAGGAATACTCAACAAACTTATACCTCTGTAATTTGAGCACTCACCTTTAACCCCTTTGCCTTTGTACAGTGGCACTATGCATGCATTACATCAATCCTCAGGCACCTCACCATGAGTCATACATACATTAAATAACCTTACCAACCAGTCAACAATACAGTCACCCTCTTTTTTAATAAATTCCACTGCAATACCATACAAACCCGCTGCCTTGCCAGCTTTCATCTTCCACAAAGCTTTTACTACCTCTTCTCTGTTTACGAAATCATTCTCCCTAACCCTCTTACTTTGCACAACACCTCGACCAAAACACCCTGTATCTGCCACTCTATTGTCAAACACATTCAACAAACCTTCAAAATACTCACTCCAACTCCTTCTCACATCACCACTACTTATTATCACCTCCCCATTATCCCCCTTCACCGATGCTCCTATTTGTTCCCTTGTCTTACGCACTTTATTTACCTCCTTCCAAAACATCTTTTTAATCTCCCTAAAATTTAATGATACTCTCTCACCCCAACTCTCATTTGCCCTATTTTTCACCTCTTGCACCTTTCTCTTGACCCCTGCCTCTTTCTTTTACACATCTCCCACTCATTTGCACTATTTCCCTGCAAAAATCGTGCAAATGCCTCTCTCTTCTCTTTCACTAATAATCTTACTTCTTCATCCCACCACTCACTATCCTTTCTAATCTGCCCACCTCCCACGCTTCTCATGCCACAAGCATCTTTTGCAGAAGCCATCACAGCTTCCCTAAACACAGCTCATTCCTCCCCAACTCCCCTTACGTCCTTTGCTCTCACCTCTCCATTCTGCACTTAGTCTCTCCTGGTACTTCCTCACACAAGTCTCCTTCCCAAGCTCACTTACTCTCACCACTCTCTTCACCCCAACATTTTCTCTTCTTTTCTGAAAATCTCTACAAATCTTCACTTTCGCCTCCAGAAGATAATGATCAGATATCCCTCCAGTTGCACCTCTCAGCACATTAACGTTAACATCCAGAAACTAATGGTACGGCGCCTCCTATAGTCCAGACAAAATTATGTGAGGGAACTTGAAATTACTGCGGCTACCAGACTAGTTTACTGGGCAGCCACAATTGGTGATGTGTGTATGGAGCGCTTATTTACATTCTTTACAATGCACTTGTTGGTGGTGATACTGCAATTCTGTGAGATTCTCAGCTTATTTTGCTAAATTTAACCCTTGCTCTGGCTTCTAGGACATATGAGAGTGTCAGTTGTGGTGTCAAATGTAAACACCAGTCCATATCGATCCAAGATAAAGTAGAAATGTTGAAAAAAATGGACCGTGGCATTTCAGTGCATAAGGCGTGTGACATCTATGGTATAGGTTCATCAACTGTTTATGATATAAAGAAGCAAAGGGAGAAAATATTGAAATTCTATGCAGACAGCGATTCCAAGAAGCAAATGACAATTAGAAAAACTATGAAAGATGGTATGGGTACTGAGCACAATCAAGTGATGACGCAATGGTATCGACAGCATCGGAGTGATGGAGTGGAAATGTTAGGTAGCATGATAATGGACCAGGTTAAGTTATTCCATAGATAACTAAAATTACACCATGAGCACAACTAGAGTGAAGGATGAATTCAACGATGCAAGAAGCGTCATGGAATTTCCATGAATAAAGTGTGCAGAGAAAAGCAGTCTCCAAACCAGGAAGAAGCTGCCGAGTGTGTGGATGAATTTGCGAAACTCATAACTGACATGCACCTCAGTCCTGAGCAGTGTATAATGTATTTCATTTATTTACTTAAATTACATCTAATATTTGTTTCATTTATTTTTCTAGCAGTCCATGTTATACATTAGACACATGGGAGATTTATAATCAATGGGTTGGAGGTGTGTTGATAAATCATTAATACGTGATCACAGTTGGTCCAGTAAAAGGGTTAATTCGGCAAGGCTTTGGAACCAAGAGTACCGGAAAATTGATGGTGTACCTGTATATGTGTGTGTGTGTGTGTATATATATATATATATATTTCTTTTTTCTTTCAAACTATTCGCCATTTCCCGCGTTAGCGAGGTAGCGTTAAGAACAGAGAACTGGGCCTTTGAGGGAATATCCTCACCTGGCCCCCATCTCTGTTCCTTCTTTTGAAAAATTAAAAAAAAAAAAACAAGAGGAGAGGATTTCCAGCCCCCCGCTCCCTCCCCTTTTAGTCGCCTTCTACGACACGCAAGGAATACGTGGGAAGTATTCTTTCTCCCCTATCCCCAGGGATATATATATATATATATATATATATATATATATATATATATATATATATATATATATATATATATTTTTTTATTATACTTTGTCGCTGTCTCCCGCGTTTGTGAGGTAGCGCAAGGAAACAGACGAAAGAAATGGCCCAACCCCCCCCATACACATGTATATACATACGTCCACACACGCAAATATACATACCTACACAGCTTTCCATGGCTTACCCCAGACGCTTCACATGCCTTGATTCAATCCACTGACAGCACGTCAACCCCGGTATACCACATCGCTCCAATTCACTCTATTCCTTGCCCTCCTTTCACCCTCCTGCATGTTCAGGCCCCGATCACACAAAATCTTTTTCACTCCATCTTTCCACCTCCAATTTGGTCTCCCTCTTCTCCTTGTTCCCTCCACCTCCGACACATATATCCTCTTGGTCAATCTTTCCTCACTCATTCTCTCCATGTGCCCAAACCACTTCAAAACACCCTCTTCTGCTCTCTCAACCACGCTCTTTTTATTTCCACACATCTCTCTTACCCTTACGTTACTCACTCGATCAAACCACCTCACACCACACATTGTCCTCAAACATCTCATTTCCAGCACATCCATCCTCCTGCGCACAACTCTATCCATAGCCCACGCCTCGCAACCATACAACATTGTTGGAACCACTATTCCTTCAAACATACCCATTTTTGCTTTCCGAGATAATGTTCTCGACTTCCACACATTCTTCAAGGCCCCCAGAATTTTCGCCCCCTCCCCCACCCTATGATCCACTTCCGCTTCCATGGTTCCATCCGCTGCCAGATCCACTCCCAGATATCTAAAACACTTCACTTCCTCCAGTTTTTCTCCATTCAAACTCACCTCCCAATTGACTTGACCCTCAACCCTACTGTACCTAATAACCTTGCTCTTATTCACATTTACTCTTAACTTTCTTCTTCCACACACTTTACCAAACTCAGTCACCAGCTTCTGCAGTTTCTCACATGAATCAGCCACCAGCGCTGTATCATCAGCGAACAACAACTGACTCACTTCCCAAGCTCTCTCATCCCCAACAGACTTCATACTTGCCCCTCTTTCCAAAACTCTTGCATTTACCTCCCTAACAACCCCATCCATAAACAAATTAAACAACCATGGAGACATCACACACCCCTGCCGCAAACCTACATTCACTGAGAACCAATCACTTTCCTCTCTTCCTACATGTACACATGCCTTATATCCTCGATAAAAACTTTTCACTGCTTCTAACAACTTTCCTCCCACACCATATATTCTTAATACCTTCCACAGAGCATCTCTATCAACTCTATCATATGCCTTCTCCAGATCCATAAATGCTACATACAAATCCAATTGCTTTTCTAAGTATTTCTCACATACATTCTTCAAAGCAAACACCTGATCCACACATCCTCTACCACTTCTGAAACCACACTGCTCTTCCCCAATCTGATGCTCTGTACATGCCTTCACCCTCTCAATCAATACCCTCCCATATAATTTACCAGGAATACTCAACAAACTTATACCTCTGTAATTTGAGCACTCACTCTTATCCCCTTTGCCTTTGTACAATGGCACTATGCACGCATTCCGCCAATCCTCAGGCACCTCACCATGAGTCATACATACATTAAATAACCTTACCAACCAGTCAACAATACAGTCACCCCCTTTTTTAATAAATTCCACTGCAATACCATCCAAACCTGCTGCCTTGCCGGCATTCATCTTCCGCAAAGCTTTCACTACCTCTTCTCTGTTTACCAAATCATTTTCCCTAACCCTCTCACTTTGCATACCACCTCGACCAAAACACCCTATATCTGCCACTCTATCATCAAACACATTCAACAAACCTTCAAAATACTCACTCCATCTCCTTCTCACATCACCACTACTTGTTATCACCTCCCCATTTGCGCCCTTCACTGAAGTTCCCATTTGCTCCCTTGTCTTACGCACTTTATTTACCTCCTTCCAGAACATCTTTTTATTCTCCCTAAAATTTAATGATACTCTCTCACCCCAACTCTCATTTGCCCTTTTTTTCACCTCTTGCACCTTTCTCTTGACCTCCTGTCTCTTTCTTTTATACATCTCCCACTCAATTGCATTTTTTCCCTGCAAAAATCGTCCAAATGCCTCTCTCTTCTCTTTCACTAATACTCTTACTTCTTCATCCCACCACTCACTACCCTTTCTAATCAACCCACCTCCCACTCTTCTCATGCCACAAGCATCTTTTGCGCAATCCATCACTGATTCCCTAAATACATCCCATTCCTCCCCCACTCCCCTTACTTCCATTGTTCTCACCTTTTACCATTCTGTACTCAGTCTCTCCTGGTACTTCCTCACACAGGTCTCCTTCTCAAGCTCACTTACTCTCACCACGCTCTTCACCCCAACATTCACTCTTCTTTTCTGATAACCCATACAAATCTTCACCTTAGCCTCCACAAGATAATGATCAGACATCCCTCCAGTTGCACCTCTCAGCACATTAACATCCAAAAGTCTCTCTTTCGCACGCCTGTCAATTAACACGTAATCCAATATATATATATATATATATATTCTTTCTCCCTTATCCCCAGGGACGGGAGCAGGAGGCCATATATCCTCCCCTCCTTGTATTTTAACTTTCTAAAAATGGGAAACAGAAGGAGTCAGGCAGGGAGTGCTCATCCTCCTCGTAGACTCAGATTGGGGTGTTTAAATGTGTGTGGATGTAACCAAGATGTGAAAAAAGGAGATATAGGTAGTATGTTTGAGGAAAGGAACCTGGATGTTTTGGCTCTGAGTGAAACAAAGCTCAAGGGTAAAGGGGAAGAGTGGTTTGGGAATGTCTTGGGAGTAAAGTGAGGGGTTAGTGAGAGGACAAGAGCAAGGGAAGGAGTAGCAGTACTCCTGAAACAGGAGTTGTGGGAGTATGTGTTAGAATGTAAGAAAGTAAATTCTCGATTAATATGGGTAAAACTGAAAGTTGATGGAGAGAGATGGGTGATTATTGGTGCATATGCACCTGGGCATGAGAAGAAAGATCATGAGAGGCAAGTGTTTTGGGAGCAGCTGAATGAGTGGGTTAGTGGCTTTGATGCACAAGACCAGGTTATAGTGATGGGTGATTTGAATATAAAGGTGAGTAATGTGGCAGTTGAGGGAATAATTGGTATACATGGGGTGTTCAGTGTTGTAAATGGAAATGGTGAAGAGCTTGTAGATTTATGTGATGAAAAAGGACTGGTGATTGGGAATACCTGGTTTAAAAAGCGAGATATACATAAGTAAACGTATGTAAGTAGGAGAGATGGCCAGAAAGCGTTATTGGATTATGTGTTAATTGACAAGCGTGCGAAAGAGAGACTTTTGGATGTTAATGTGCTGAGAGGTGCAACTGGAGGGATGTCTGATCATTATCTTGTGGAGGGTAAGGTGAAGATTTGTATGGGTTTTCAGAAAAGAAGAGTGAATGTTGGGGTGAAGAGGGTGGTGAGAGTAAGTGAGCTTGGGAAGGAGACTTGTGTGAGGAAGTACCAGGAAAGACTGAGTAAAGAATGGAAAAAGGTGAGAACAATGGAAGTAAGGGGAGTAGGGGAGCAATGGGATGTATTTAGGGAATCAGTGATGGATTGCGCAAAAGATGCTTGTGGCATGAGAAGCGTGGGAGGTGGGTTGATTAGAAAGGGTAGTGAGTGGTGGGATGAAGGAGTAAGATTATTAGTGAAAGAGAAGAGAGAGGCATTTGGATGATTTTTGCAGGGAAAAAATGAAATTGAGTGGGAGATGTATAAAAGAAAGAGACAGGAGGTCAATAGAAAGGTGCAAGAGGTGAATAAGAGGGGAAATGAGAGTTGGGGTGAGAGAGTATCATTAAATTTTAGGGAGAATAAAAAGATGTTCTGGAAGGAGGTAAATAAAGTGCGTAAGACAAGGGGGCAAATGGGAACTTCAGTGAAGGGCGCTAATGGGGAGGTGATAACAAGTAGTGGTGATGTGAGAAGGAGATGGAGTGAGTATTCTGAAGGTTAGTTGAATGTGTTTGATGATAGAGTGGCAGATACAGGGTGTTTTGATCGAGGTGGTGTGCAAAGTAAGAGGGATAGGGAAAATGATTTGGTAAACCGAGAAGAGATAGTAAAAGCTTTGCGGAAGATGAATGCCGGCAAGGCAGCAGGTTTGGATGGTATTGCAATGGAATCTATTAAAAAAGGGGGTGACAGTATTGTTGACCGGTTGGTAAGGTTATTTAATGTATGTATGACTCATGGTGAGGTGCCTGAGGATTGCGGGATGCATGCATAGTGCCATTGTACAAAGGCAAAGGGGATAAGAGTGAGTGCTCAAATTAAAGAGGTATAAGTTCGTTGAGTATTCCTGGGAAATTATATGGGAGGGTATTGACTGAGAGGGTGAAGGCATGTACAGAGCATCAGATTGGGGAAGAGCAGTGTGGTTTCAGAAGTGGTAGAGGATGTGTGGATCAGGTGTTTGCTTTGAAGTATGTATGTGAGAAATACTTAGAAAAGCAAATGGATTTGTATGTAGCATTTATGGATCTGGAGAAGGCATATGATAGAGTTGATAGAGATGCTCTGTGGAAGGTATTGTGGAAAGAATATATGGTGTGGGAGGCAAGTTGTTAGAAGCAGTGAAAAGTTTTTATCGAGGATGTAAGGCATGTGTACGTGTAGGAAGAGGGGAAAGTGATTGGTTCTCAGTGAATGTAGGTTTGCGGCAGGGGTGTGTGATGTCTCCATGGTTGTTTAATTTGTTTATGGATGGGGTTGTTAGGGAGGTGAATGCAAGAGTTTTGGAAAGAGGGGCAAGTATGAAGTCTGTTGTGGATGAGAGAGCTTGGGAAGTGAGTCAGTTGTTCTTCGCTGAAGATACAGCGCTGATGGCTGATTCATGTAAGAAACTGCAGATGCTGGTGACTTAGTTTGGTAAAGTGTGTGAAAGAAGAAAGTTAAGAGTAAATGTGAATAAGAGCAAGGTTATTAGGTACAGTAGGGTTGAGGGTCAAGTCAATTGGGAGGTAAGTTTGAATGAGAAAAACTGGAGGAAGTAAAGTGTTTTAGATATCTGGGAGTGGATCTGGCAGCGGATGGAACCATGGAAGCGGAAGTGAATCATAGGGTGGGGGAGGGGGCGAAAATCCTGGGAGCCTTCAAGAATGTGTGGAAGTCGAGAACATTATCTCGGAAAGCAAATATGGGTATGTTTGAAGGAATAGTGGTTCGAACAATGTTGTATGGTTGCGAGGCGTGGGCTATGGATAGAGTTGTGCGCAGGAGGATGGATGTGCTGGAAATGAGATGTTTGAGGACAATGTGTGGTGTGAGGTGGTTTGATCGAGTAAGTAATGTAAGGGTAAGAGAGATGTGTGGAAATAAAAAGAGAGTGGTTGAGAGAGCAGAAGAGGGTGTTTTGAAATGGTTTGGGCACATGGAGAGAATGAGTGAGGAAAGATTGACAATGAGGATATATGTGTCGGAGGTGGAGGGAACGAGGAGAAGTGGGAGACCAAATTGGAGGTGGAAAGATGGAGTGAAAAAGATTTTGAGTGATCGGGGCCTGAACATGCAGGAGGGTGAAAGGCGGGCAAGGAATAGAGTGAATTGGATCGATGTGGTATACCGGGGTTGATGTGCTGTCAGTGGATTGAATCAGGGCATGTGAAGTGTCTGGGGTAAACCATGGAAAGTTCTGTGGGGCCTTGATGTGGAAAGGGAGTTGTGGTTTCGGGCATTATTGCATGACAGCTAGAGACTGAGTGTGAACGAATGGGGCCTTTGTTGTCTTTTCCTAGCGCTACCTCGCACACATGAGGGGGGAGGTGGATGGCATTCCATATGTGGCGAGGTGGTGATGGGAATCAATGAAGGCAGACAGAGTGAATTGTGTGCATGGGTATATATGTATGTGTCTGTGTGTGTATATGTATGTGTACATTGAGATGTATAGGTATGTATATTTGCGTGTGTGGACGTGGATGTATATACATGTGTATGGGGGTGGGTTGCGCCATTTCTTTCGTCTGTTTCCTTGCGCTACCTCGCAAACGCAGGAGACAGCGACAAAGCAAAGTAAATAAAATGAAGAATGTTTGGAAGTCGAGAACATTATCTCGGAAAGCAAAAATGGGTATGTTTGAAGGAATAGTGGTTCCAACAATGTTGTATGGTTGCGAGGCGTGGGCTATGGATAGAGTTGTGCGCAGGAGGATGGATGTGCTGGAAATGAGATGTTTGAGGACAATGTGTGGTGTGAGGTGGTTTGATCGAGTGAGTAACGTAAGGGTAAGAGAGATGTGTGGAAATAAAAAGAGCGTGGTTGAGAGAGCAGAAGAGGGTGTTTTGAAGTGGTTTGGGCACATGGAGAGGATGAGTGAGGAAAGATTGACCAAGAGGATATATGTGTCGGAGGTGGAGGGAACAAGGAGAAGAGGGAGACCAAATTGGATGTGGAAAGATGGAGTGAAAAAGATTTGTGTGATCGGGGCCTGAACATGCAGGAGGGTGAAAGGATGGCAAGGAATAGAGTGAATTGGAGCGATGTGGTATACCGGGGTTGACGTGCTGTCAGTGGATTGAAGCAAGGCATGTGAAGCGTCTGGGGTAAACCATGGAAAGCTGTGTAGGTATGTATATTTGTGTGTGTGGACGTATGTATATACATGTGTATGGGGGGGGGTTGGGCCATTTCTTTCGTCTGTTTCCTTGCGCTACCTCGCAAACGCGGGAGACAGCGACAAAGTATAATAAAAAAAAAATAAAATATATATATATATATATATATATATATATATATATATATATATATATATATATATATATATGTGTGTGTGTGTAGGAAGAGAGGAAATTGATTGGTTCTCAGTGAACGTAGGTTTGCGGCAGGGGTGTGTGATGTCTCCATGGTTGTTTAATTTGTTTATGGATGGGGTCGTTAGGGAGGTAAATGCAAGAGTTTTGGAAAGAGGGGCAAGTATGAAGTCTGTTGGGGATGAGAGAGCTTGGGAAGTGAGTCAGTTGTTGTTCGCTGATGATACAGCGCTGGTGGCTGATTCATGTGAGAAACTGCAGAAGCTGGTGACTAAGTTTGCTAAAGTGTGTGAAAGAAGAAAGTTAAGAGTAAATGTGAATAAGAGCAAGGTAATTAGGTACAGTAGAGTTGAGGGTCAAGTCAATTGGGAGGTAAGTTTGAATGGAGAAAAACTGGAGGAAGTAAAGTGTTTTAGATATCTGGGAGTGGATCTGGCAGCGGATGGAACCATGGAAGCGGAAGTGGATCATAGGGTGGGGGAGGGGGCGAAAATCCTGGGAGCCTTGAAGAATGTGTGGAAGTCGAGAACATTATCTCGGAAAGCAAAAATGGGTATGTTTGAAGGAATAGTGGTTCCAACAATGTTGTATGGTTGCGAGGCGTGGGCTATGGATAGAGTTGTGCACAGGAGGATGGATGTGCTGGAAATGAGATGTTTGAGGACAATGTGTGGTTTGAGATGGTTTGATCGAGTAAGTAACGTGAGGCTAAGAGAGATGTGTGGAAATAAAAAGAGCGTGGTTGAGAGAGCAGAAGAGGGTGTTTTGAAATGGTTTGGGCACATGGAGAGAATGAGTGAGGAAAGATTGACCAAGAGGATATATGTGTCGGAGGTGGAGGGAACGAGAAGTGGGAGACCAAATTGGAGGTGGAAAGATGGAGTGACAAAGATTTTGTGTGATCGGGGCCTGAACATGCAGGAGGGTGAAAGGAGGGCAAGGAATAGAGTGAATTGGATCGATGTGGTATACCGGGGTTGACGTGCTGTCAGGGGATTGAATCAGGGCATGTGAAGCGTTTGGGGTAAACCATGGAAAGCTGTGTAGGTATGTATATTTGCGTGTGTGGACGTATGTATATACATGTGTATGGGGGTGGGTTGGGCAATTTCTTTCGTCTGTTTCCTTGCGCTACCTTGCAAACGCGGGAGACAGCGACAAAGCAAAATATATATATATATATATATAAATATATATATATATATTTATTTATTCATTTTGCTTTGTCGCTGTCTAACGCGTTAGCGAGGTAGAGCAAGGAAACAGACGAAAGAATGGCCCAACCCACCCACATACACATGTATATACATACTCATACACACACGCAAATATACATACCTATACAACTCAACGTATACATATATATACACACACAGACATATACATATATACACATGTACATAATTCATACCGTCTGCCTTTATTCATTCCCATTGCCACCTCGCCACACATGAAATAACAACCCCCTCCCCCTCATGTGTGCGGGGTAGCGCTAGGAAAAGACAACAAAGGCCCCATTAGTTCACACTCAGTCTCTAGCTGTCATGTAATAATGCACCAAAACCACAGCTCCCTTTCCACAACCAGGCCCCACAGCTCTTTCCATGGTTTACAACAGACTCTTCACATGCCCTGGTTCAATCCATTGACAGCATGTCGACCCTGGTATACCACATCGTTCCAATTCACTCCATTCCTTGCAAGCCTTTCACCCTCCTGCAGGTTCAGGCCCCGATCACTCAAAAACTTTTTCACTCCATCTTTCCACTTCCAATTTGGTCTCCCACTTCTCCTTGTTCCCTCCACCTCTGCCAAATATATCCTCTTTGTCGATCTTTCCTCACTCATTCTCTCCATGTGACCAAACCATTTCAAAACACCCTCTTCTGCTCTCTCAACCACACTCTTTTTATTACCACACATCTCTCTTACCCTATTATTACTTACTCAATCAAACCACCTCACACCACATATTGTACTCAAACATCTCATTTCCAGCACATCCACCCTCCTGCGCACAACTCTATCCATAGCCCACGCCTCGCAACCATATAACACTGTTGGAACCACAATTCCTTCAAACATACCCATTTTTGCTTTCCGAGATAATATATATACATATATATATATATATATATATATATATATATATATATATATATATATATATATATATATATATTTTTTCTTTTTCTTTTAAACTATTCGCCATTTCCCGCGTTAGCGAGGTAGCGTTAAGAACAGAGGACTGGACCTTTTTTTGGAATATCCTCACCTGGCCCCCTCTGTTCCTTCTTTTGGAAAAAGTAAAAAAAAAAAAAAAAAAAAAAACGAGAGGGGAGGATTTCCAGCCTCCCGCTCCCTCCCCTTTTAGTCGCCTTCTACGACACGCAGGGAATACGTGGGAAGTATTCTTAATCCCCTATCCCCAGGGATATATATATATATATATATATATATATATATATATATATATATATATACGACAACAGCATCAGCAGCAGCACAGAAAAAGAAGTAGCAGAAACACAGTACAGGGGCAACACGGAGATGTGCCAACAATGGGTGGCGGGTGAGGAGGAGGAAGAAGAACTTTGCTGTGATGATGCAGAGGGCTTGCACACAAAATCAACAACACCAAAAGTAAGTCCAACACCACCACTACAACCTCCTTCACCTCGTCCAGTCCTGCGCCTGAACCCAGGCCCGCTTCCTGCACAGGCCCGACTGGCTCAATCCTCAGAGCCAATCCTTTTCCCGAAGTTACGGATCTAACTTGCCGACTTCCCTTACTTTACTTACTTTCCCTTGTTAGAAGCAGTGAAAAGTTTTTATCGAGGATGTAAGGCATGTGTACGTGTAGGAAGAGAGGAAAGTGATTGGTTCTCAGTGAATGTAGGTTTGCGGCAGGGGTGTGTGATGTCTCCATGGTTGTTTAATTTGTTTATGGATGGGGTTGTTAGGGAGGTAAATGCAAGAGTCTTGGAAAGAGGGGCAAGTATGAAGTCTGTTGGGGATGAGAGAGCTTGGGAAGTGAGTCAGTTGTTGTTCGCTGATGATACAGCGCTGGTGGCGGATTCATGTGAGAAACTGCAGAAGCTGGTGACGGAGTTTGGTAAAGTGTGTGGAAGAAGAAAGTTAAGAGTAAATGTGAATAAGAGCAAGGTTATTAGGTACAGTAGGGTTGAGGGTCAAGTCAATTGGGAGGTGAGTTTGAATGGAGAAAAACTGGAGGAAGTGAAGTGTTTTAGATATCTGGGAGTGGATCTGTCAGCGGATGGAACCATGGAAGCGGAAGTGGATCATAGGGTGGGGGAGGGGGCGAAAATTTTGGGAGCCTTGAAAAATGTGTGGAAGTCGAGAACATTATCCCGGAAAGCAAAAATGGGTATGTTTGAAGGAATAGTAGTTCCAACAATGTTGTATGGTTGCGAGGCGTGGGCTATGGATAGAGTTGTGCGCAGGAGGATGGATGTGCTGGAAATGAGATGTTTGAGGACAATGTGTGGTGTGAGGTGGTTTGATCGAGTAAGTAACGTAAGGGTAAGAGAGATGTGTGGAAATAAAAAGAGCGTGGTTGAGAGAGCAGAAGAGGGTGTTTTGAAATGGTTTGGGCACATGGAGAGAATGAGTGAGGAAAGATTGACCAAGAGGATATATGTGTCGGAGGTGGAGGGAACGAGGAGAAGAGGGAGACCAAATTGGAGGTGGAAAGATGGAGTGAAAAGGATTTTGTGTGATCGGGGCCTGAACATGCAGGAGGGTGAAAGGAGGGCAAGGAATAGAGTGAATTGGAGCGATGTGGTATACAGGGGTTGACGTGCTGTCAGTGGATTGAATCAAGGCATGTGAAGCGTCCGGGGTAAACCATGGAAAGCTGTGTAGGTATGTATATTTGCGTGTGTGGACGTGTGTATGTACATGTGTATGGGGGGGGGTTGGGCCATTTCTTTCGTCTGTTTCCTTGCGCTACCTCGCAAACGCGGGAGACAGCGACAAAGTATAAAAGAAAAAAAAAAAAAAATATATATATATATACGAATAAAGTGTATATGAACGCACACCTTCATAGAACATACAAAGCTCCATCAGCCAGGATCGAACCTGGGACCCCTTGTGCAAGAGGCAGGCATGCTAACCGCTAGGCTAAGGGACTGTATAATAGGAAACAACTATTCGAAATACTAAGTACTCAAATACCCTTCGTCTCACTATGGTGAGCAACGGGGTCTATCGGTTGTTTCCGAACAGAACACATAGCCAGCTGATAGCGTTTTACCGAACCTGACTGTACAACGAGGAGTTATATGAATACGAATAAAGAGCATATGAACGCGCACCTTCATAGAACATACAAAGCTCAATCAGCCAGGATCGAACCTGGGACCCCTTGTGCAAGAGGCAGGCATGCTAACCGCTAGGCTAAGGGACTGTATAATAGGAAACAACTATTCAAAATACTAAGTACTCGAATACCCTTCGTCTCACTATGGTGAGCAACGGGGTCTATCGGTTGTTTCCGAACAGAACACATAGCCAGCTGATAGCGTTTTATCGAACCTGACTGTACAACGAGGAGTTATATGAATACGAATAAAGCGTATATGAACACGCACCTTCATAGAACATACAAAGCTCCATCAGCCAGGATCGAACCTGGGACCCCTTGTGCATGAGGCAGGCATGCTAAACGCTAGGCTAAGGGACTGTATAATGGGAAACAACTATTCGAAATACTAAGTACTCGAATACCCTTCGTCTCACTATGGTGAGCAACGGGGTCTATCGGTTGTTTTCGAACAGAACACATAGCCAGCTGATAGCGTTTTACCGAACCTGACTGTACAATGAGGAGTTATATGAATACGAATAAAGTGTATATGAACGCGCACCTTCATAGAACATACAAAGCTCTATCAGCCAGGATTGAACATGCGACCCCTTGTGCAAGAGGCAGGCATGCTAACCGCTAGGCTAAGGGACTGTATAATAGGAAACAACTATTCAAAATACTAAGTACTCGAATACCCTTCATCTCACTATGGTGAGCAACGGGGTCTATCGGTTGTTTCCGAACAGAACACATAGCCAGCTGATAGCATTTTACCGAACCTGACTGTACAACGAGGAGTTATAGGAATATGAATAAAGTGTATATGAACGCGCACCTTCATATAACATACAAAGCTCCATCAGCCAGGATCGAACCTGGGACCCCTTGTGCAAGAGGCAGGCATGCTAACCGCTAGGCTAAGGGACTGTATAATAGGAAACAACTATTCGAAATACTAAGTACTCGAATACCCTTCTCACTATGGTGAGCAACGGGGTCAATCGGTTGTTTCCGAACAGAACACATAGCCAGCTGATAGCGTTTTACCGAACCTGACTGTACAACGAGGAGTTATATGAATACGAATAAAGTGTATATGAACACTCACCTTCATAGAACATACAAAGCTCCATCAGCAACGATCGAACCTGGGACCCCTTGTCCAAGAGGCAGGCATGCTAACCGCTAGGCTAAGGGACTGTATAATACGAAACAACTATTCGAAATACTAAGTACTCGAATACCCTTCGTCTCACTATGGTGAGCAAAGGGGTCTATCGGTTGTTTCCGAACAGAACACATAGCCAGCTGATAGCATTTTACCGAACCTGACTGTACAACGAGGACTTATATGAATACGAATAAAGTGTATATGAACGCGCACCTTCATAGAACATACAAAGCTCCATCAGCCAGGATCGAACCTGGGACCCCTTGTGCAAGAGGCAGGCATGCTAACCGCTAGGCTAAGGGACTGTATAATAGGGAACAACTATTCAAAATACTGAGTACTCGAATACCCTTCGTCTCACTATGGTGAGCAACGGGGTCTATCAGTTGTTTCCGAACAGAACACATAGCCAGCTGATAGCGTTATACCGAACCTGACTGTACAATGAGGAGTTATATGAATACGAATAAAGTGTATATGAACGCGCACCTTCATAGAACATACAAAGCTCCATCAGCCAGGATCGAACCTGGGACCCCTTGTGCAAGAGGCAGGCATGCTAACCGCTAGCCTAAGGGACTGTATAAAAGGAAACAACTATTAGAAATACTAAGTACTCGAATACCCTTCGTCTCACTATGGTGAGCAAAGGGGTCTATCGGTTGTTTCCGAACAGAACCCATAGCCAGCTGATAGCGTTTTACCGAACCTGACTATACAACGAGGAGTTATATGAATACAAATAAAGTGTATATGAACACGCACCTTCATAGAACATACAAAGCTCCATCAGCCAGGATCGAACCTGGGACCCCTTGTCCAAGAGGCAGGCATGCTAACTGCTAGGCTAAGGGACTGTACAATAGGAAACAACTATTCGAAATACTAAGTACTCGAATACCCTTCGTCTCACTATGGTGAGCAACGGGGTCTATCGGTTGTTTCCGAACAGAACACATAGCCAGCTGATAGCGTTTTACCGAACCTGACTGTACAACGAGGAGTTATATGAATACGAATAGTGTATATGAATGCGCACCTTCATAGAACATACAAAGCTCCATCAGCCAGGATCGAACCTGGGACCCCTTGTCCAAGAGGCAGGTATGCTAACCGCTAGGCTAAGGGACTGTATAATAGGAAACAACTATTCGAAAATACTAAGTACTCGAATACCCTTCGTCTCACTATGGTGAGCAACGGGGTCTATCGGTTGTTTCCGAACAGAACACATAGCCAGCTGATAGCGTTTTACCGAACCTGACTGTACAACAAGGAGTTATATGAATATGAATAAAGTGTATATGAACGCGCACCTTCATAGAACATACAAAGCTCCATCAGCCAGGATCGAACCTAGGACCCCTTGTGCAAGAGGCAGGCATGCTAACCGCTAGGCTAAGGGACTGTATAATAGGAAACAACTATTCAAAATACTAAGTACTCGAATACCCTTCGTCTCACTATGGTGAGCAACGGGGTCTATCGGTTGTTTCCGAACAGAACACATAGCCAGCTGATAGCGTTTTACCTAACTGACTGTACAACAAGGAGTTATAGGAATACGAATAAAGTGTATATGAACGCACACCTTCATAGAACATACAAAGCTCCATCAGCCAGGATCGAACCTGGGACCACTTGTGCAAGAGGCAGGCAAGCTAACCGCTAGGCTAAGGGACTGTATAATAGGAAACAACTATTTGAAATACTAAGTACTCGAATACCCTTCTCACTATGGTGAGCAACGGGGTCTATCAGTTGTTTCCGAACAGAACACATAGCCAGCTGATAGCGTTTTACCGAACCTGACCGTACAACGAGGAGTTATATGAATACGAAAAGTGTATATGAAGGCGCACCTTCATAGAACATACAAAGCTCCATCAGCCAGGATCGAACTTGGGACCCCTTGTGCAAGAGGCCGGCATGCTAACCACTAGGCTAAGGGACTGTATAATAGGAAACAACTATTCGAAAAACTAAGTACTCGAATACCCTTCGTCTCACTATGGTGAGCAACGGGGTCTATCGGTTGTTTCCGAACAGAACACATAGCCAGCTGATAGCGTTTTACCGAACCTGACTGTACAGTGAGGAGTTATATGAATACGAATAAAGTGTATATGAACGTGCACCTTCATAGAACATACAAAGCTCCATCAGCCAGGATCGAACCTGGGACCCCTTGTGCAAGAAGCAGGCATGCTAATAGTTGTTTCCTATCATACAGTCCCTTAGCCTAGCGGTTAGCATGCCTGCCTCCTGCACAAGGGGTCCCAGGTTCGATCCTGGCTGATGGAGCTATGTATGTTCTATGAAGGTGCGCGTTCATATACACTTTATTCGTATTCATATAACTCCTCATTGTACAGTCAGGTTCGGTAAAACGCTATCAGCTGGCTATGTGTTCTGTTCGGAAACAACCGATAGACCCCGCTGCTCACCATAGTGAGACGAAGGGTATTTGACTACTTAGCATTTTGAATAGTTGTTTCCTATTAGACAGTCCCTTAGCCTAGCGGTTAGCATGCCTGCCTCTTGCACAAGGGGTCCCAGGTTCGATCCTGGCTGATGGAGCTTTGTATGTTCTATGAAGGTGCGCGTTTATATACACTTTATTCGTATTCATATAACTCCTCGTTGTATAGTCAGGTTCGGTAAAACGCTATCAGCTGGCTATGTGTTCTGTTCGGAAACAACCGATAGACCCCGTTGCTCAACTTAGTGAGACGAAGGGTATTCGAGTACTTAGTATTTCGAATAGTTGTTTCCTATTATACAGTCCCTTACCCTAGCGGTTAGCTTGCCTGCCTCTTGCACAAGGGGTCCCAGGTTCGATCCTGGCTGATGGAGCTTTGTATGATATATATATATATATATATATATATATATATATATATATATATATATATATATATATATATATATATACCTCTGTAATTTGAACACTCACTCTTATCCCCTTTGCCTTTGTACAATGGCACTATGCACGCATTCCGCCAATCCTCAGGCACCTCACCATGAGTCATACATGCATTAAATAACCTTACCAACCAGTCAACAATACAGTCACCCCCTTTTTTAATAAATTCCACTGGAATACCATCCAAACCTGCTGCCTTGCCGGCTTTCATCTTCCGCAAAGCTTTCACTACCTCTTCTCTGTTTACCAAATCATTTTCCCTAAGTTTGTTGAGTATTCCTGGTAAATTATATGGGAGGGTATTGATTGAGAGGGTGAAGGCATGTACAAAGCATCAGATTGGGGAAGAGCAGTGTGGTTTCAGAAGTGGTAGAGGATGTGTGGATCAGGTGTTTGCTTTGAAGAATGTATGTGAGAAATACTTAGAAAAGCAAATGGATTTGTATGTAGCATTTATGGATCTGGAGAGGGCATATGATAGAGTTGATAGAGATGCTCTGTGGAAGGTATTAAGAATATATGGTGTAAGAGGAAAGTTGTTAGAAGCAGTGGAAAGTTTTTATCGAGGATGTAAGGCATGTGTACGTGTAGGAAGAGAGGAGAGTGATTGGTTCTCAGTGAATGTAGGTTTGCGGCAGGGGTGTGTGATGTCTCCATGGTTGTTTAATTTGTTTATGGATGGGGTTGTTAGGGAGGTAAATGCAAGAGTTTTGGAAAGAGGGGCAAGTATGAAGTCTGTTGGGGATGAGAGAGCTTGGGAAGTGAGTCAGTTGTTGTTCGCTGATGATACAGCGCTGGTGGCTGATTCATGTGAGAAACTGCAGAAGCTGGTGACTGAGTTTGGTAAAGTGTGTGGAAGAAAAAAGTTAAGAGTAAATGTAAATAAGAGCAAGGTTATTAGGTACAGTAGGGTTGAGGGTCAAGTCAATTGGGAGGTGAGTTTGAATGGAGAAAAACTGGAGGAAGTGAAGTGTTTTAGATATCTGGGAGTGGATCTGGCAGCGGATGGAACCATGGAAGCGGAAGTGGATCATAGGGTGGGGGAGGGGGCAAAAATTCTGGGGGCCTTGAAGAATGTGTGGAAGTCGAGAACATTATCTTGGAAAGCAAAAATGGGTATGTTTGAAGGAATAGTGGTTCCAACAATGTTGTATGGTTGCGAGGCGTGGGCTATGGATAGAGTGGTGCGTAGGAGGATGGATGTGCTGGAAATGAGATGTTTGAGGACAATGTGTGGTGTGAGGTGGTTTGATCGAGTGAGTAACGTAAGGGTAAGAGAGATGTGTGGAAATAAAAAGAGCGTGGTTGAGAGAGCAGAAGAGGGTGTTTTGAAGTGGTTTGGGCACATGGAGAGAATGAGTGAGGAAAGATTGACCAAGAGGATATATGTGTCGGAGGTGGAGGGAACGAGGAGAAGAGGGAGACCAAACTGGAGGTGGAAAGATGGAGTGAAAAAGATTTTGTGTGATCGGGGCCTGAACATGCAGGAGGGTGAAAGAAGGGCAAGGAATAGAGTGAATTGGAGCGATGTGGTATACCGGGGTTGACGTGCTGTCAGTGGATTGAATCAAGGCATGTGAAGCGTCTGGGGTAAACCATGGAAAGCTGTGTAGGTATGTATATTTGCGTGTGTGGACGTATGTATATACATGTGTATGGGGGGGGTTGGGCCATTTCTTTCGTCTGTTTCCTTGCGCTACCTTGCAAATGCGGGAGACAGCGACAAAGTATAATAAAAAATATAAAATATATATATATATATATATATATATATATATATATATATATATATATATATATATATTTTTTTTTTTTTTTTTTTATACTTTGTCGCTGTCTCCCGCGTTTGCGAGGTAGCGCAAGGAAACAGACGAAAGAAATGGCCCAACCCCCCCCCCCATACACATGTATATACATACATCCACACACGCAAATATACATACCTACACAGCTTTCCATGGTTTACCCCAGACGCTTCACATGCCTTGATTCAATCCACTGACAGCACGTCAACCCCGGTATACCACATCCCTCCAATTCACTCTATTCCTTGCCCTCCTTTCACCCTCCTGCATGTTGAGGCCCCGATCACACAAAATCTTTTTCACTCCATCTTTCCACCTCCAATTTGGTCTCCCTCTTCTCCTCGTTCCCTCCACCTCCGACACATATATCCTCTTGGTCAATCTTTCCTCACTCATTCTCTCCATGTGCCCAAACCACTTCAAAACACCCTCTTCTGCTCTCTCAACCACGCTCTTTTTATTTCCACACATCTCTCTTACCCTTACGTTACTCACTCGATCAAACCACCTCACACCACACATTGTCCTCAAACATCTCATTTCCAGCACATCCATCCTCCTGCGCACAACTCTATCCATAGCCCACGCCTCGCAACCATACAACATTGTTGGAACCACTATTCCTTCAAACATACCCATTTTTGCTTTCCGAGATAATGTTCTCGACTTCCACACATTCTTCAAGGCCCCCAGAATTTTCGCCCCCTCCCCCACCCTATGATCCACTTCCGCTTCCATGGTTCCATCCGCTGCCAGATCCACTCCCAGATATCTAAAACACTTCACTTCCTCCAGTTTTTCTCCATTCAAACTCACCTCCCAATTGACTTGACCCTCAACCCTACTGTACCTAATAACCTTGCTCTTATTCACATTTACTCTTAACTTTCTTCTTCCACACACTTTACCAAACTCAGTTACCAGCTTCTGCAGTTTCTCACATGAATCAGCCACCAGCGCTGTATCATCAGCGAACAACAACTGACTCACTTCCCAAGCTCTCTCATCCCCAACAGACTTCATACTTGCCCCTCTTTCCAAAACTCTTGCATTTACCTCCCTAACAACCCCATCCATAAACAAATTAAACAACCATGGAGACATCACACACCCCTGCCGCAAACCTACATTCACTGAGAACCAATCACTTTCCTCTCTTCCTACACGTACACATGCCTTACATCCTCGATAAAAACTTTTCACTGCTTCTAACAACTTTCCTCCCACACCATATATTCTTAATACCTTCCACAGAGCATCTCTATCAACTCTATCATATGCCTTCTCCAGATCCATAAATGCTACATACAAATCCATTTGCTTTTCTAAGTATTTCTCACATACATTCTTCAAAGCAAACACCTGATCCACACATCCTCTACCACTTCTGAAACCACATTGCTCTTCCCCAATCTGATGCTCTGTACATGCCTTCACCCTCTCAATCAATACCCTCCCATATAATTTACCAGGAATACTCAACAAACTTATACCTCTGTAATTTGAGCACTCACTCTTATCCCCTTTGCCTTTGTACAATGGCACTATGCACGCATTCCGCCAATCCTCAGGCACCTCACCATGAGTCATACATACATTAAATAACCTTACCAACCAGTCAACAATACAGTCACCCCCTTTTTTAATAAATTCCACTGCAATACCATCCAAACCTGCTGCCTTGCCAGCTTTCATCTTCCGCAAAGCTTTCACTACCTCTTCTCTGTTTACCAAATCATTTTCCCTAACCCTCTCACTTTGCACACCACCTCGACCAAAACACCCTATATCTGCCACTCTATCATCAAACACATTCAACAAACCTTCAAAATACTCACTCCATCTCCTTCTCACATCACCACTACTTGTTATCACCTCCCCATTTGCGCCCTTCACTGAAGTTCCCATTTGCTCCCTTGTCTTACGCACTTTATTTACCTCCTTCCAGAACATCTTTTTATTCTCCCTAAAATTTAATGATACTCTCTCACCCCAACTCTCATTTGCCCTTTTTTTCACATCTTGCACCTTTCTCTTGACCTCCTGTCTCTTTCTTTTATACATCTCCCACTCAATTGCATTTTTTCCCTGCAAAAATCGTCCAAATGCCTCTCTCTTCTCTTTCACTAATACTCTTACTTCTTCATCCCACCACTCACTACCCTTTCTAATCAACCCACCTCCCACTCTTCTCATGCTACAAGCATCTTTTGCGCAATCCATCACTGATTCCCTAAATACATCCCATTCCTCCCCCACTCCCCTTGCTTCCATTGTTCTCACCTTTTTCCATTCTGTACTCAGTCTCTCCTGGTACTTCCTCACACAGGTCTCCTTCTCAAGTTCACTTACTCTCACCACCCTCTTCACCCCAACATTCACTCTTCTTTTCTGAAAACCCATACAGATCTTCACCTTAGCCTCCACAAGATAATGATCAGACATCCCTCCAGTTGCACCTCTCAGCACATTAACATCCAAAAGTCTCTCTTTCGCACGCCTGTCTAATTAATTAACACGTAATCCAATAACGCTCTCTGGCCATCTCTCCTACTTAAATAAGTATACTTATGTATATCTCGCTTTTTAAACCAGGTATTCCCAATCATCAGTCCTTTTTCAGCACATAAATCTACCAGCTCTTCACCATTTCCATTTACAACACTGAATACCCCATGTATACCAATTATTCCCTCAACTGCCACATTACTCACCTTTGCATTCAAATCACCCATCACTATAACCCGGTCTCGTGCATCAAAACCACTAACACACTCATTCAGCTGCTCCCAAAACACTTGCCTCTCTTGATCTTTCTTCTCATGCCCAGGTGCATATGCACCAATAATCACCCACCTCTCTCCATCAACTTTCAATTTTACCCATATTAATCGAGAATTTACTTTCTTACACTCTATCACATACTCCCACAACTCCTGTTTCAGGAGTATTGCTACTCCTTCCCTTGCTCTTGTCCTCTCACTAACCCCTGACTTTACTCCCCAGACATTTCCAAACCACTCTTCCCCTTTACCCTTGAGCTTCGTTTCACTCAGAGCCAAAACATCCAGGTTCCTTTCCTCAAACATACTACCTATCTCTCCTTTTTTCACATCTTGGTTACATCCACACACATTTAGGCACCCCACTCTGAGCCTTCGAGGAGGCTGAGCACTCCCCGCGTGACTCCTTCTTCTGTTTCCCATTTTAGAAAGTTAATAGAAGGAGGGGAGGATTTCTGGCCCCCCGCTCCCGTCCCCTCTAGTCGCTTTCTACGACACGCGAGGAATACGTGGGAAGTATTCTTTCACCCCTATCCCCAGGGATAATATACATATATATATATACATATACACACACACACATACACATACATACGCACATATACACACACACACACATACATATATATACATATGAAAAATGTAAGAAACAATTTAGAAAACTGAAACTTCTAGCTTGAAATGAATGGATAAAAATGAATGTTACATAATGGTTCAACCTCTGGCTATGGAAAAAAGGAAATGTATAATTTATTTACACAAACGTCAATAGCAGTTCTCATCAATTTAACCACTGTATCAATAAGCTTCAATGTCTAAGCTACATTTTTTTCCAATTTCACTATTTTCCTTCACATTTTCAATTGTGTCTGAAGGTTCTACTGCAAGAGTGATTTTTTTTCCAGTAAGGGTCTTCACATCTTGGTTACATCCACACACATCCATTTTTTTGCTGGGTTGTGGTGGTGAGTGACGGTCATGCGATGAGGGTTCCAGCAAGTGAAGTGGTGGAGCCGTCACTTTAGCGAGGCTTGTGTGAGGTGGGCAATCCTGGGGGTAGACCAGTCACCGTGTCTTGACCTGGGGGTAGACCAGTCACCGTGTCTTGACCTGGGGGTAGACCAGTCACCGTGTCTTGACTGGGGGTAGACCAGTCACCGTGTCTGGTCTGTGGAATGTTCTGGAACAGCTGCTGCTGGCCTTGCTCCCTCTCGCCTCTGAGCCATGATGAAAATGTAGATTCACTTGTCCACAGCTCCTACGCCGTTGACGACCCGCGTCCAATTGATCGTAAAGGTGTATTTCACCTCATACCTCAGCTGGGTATTAGTGATAAAAAACCTAATTTTGGAGGAGGAAGAATCCTTGCAGCAAAATATAAACTGATCCATGATATGTTGCTGAACATCATGCAAGTGAACAGCTGGTGGCATGTGAAGCACTTCCTCCAACTTGCGAAGACCTTGTCGCACACATGATGGAAAGTCACTCCTTTTCAGTTCACTTAAGTCAACAGACATATTCGAGGTTCATTCATTAATCTTCTTTCTTCCTTGTAACCTCTTGTTTTTCGCTTATATATACATATAAACGTATATAGATATATATTGTGCAGCTGACGTTTCCTTGACAGTGTACAAGTCCTTCCTATGATGTATATTTTTCGTTCCAGTCTCTTATCTTTTATGCACTTTCCTTCCCGCCTGTTTCCGAACAAACACCAAATATTTCCTTATTAGTGAGTTACTCGGTATCTGATGTGGTAGGAAGACTGATATTCTTGCTGTTAATGTTGGCTGCAGGAGGAAACTTTTTTTGCTTTGTCACTGTCTCCCGCATTTGCGAGGTAGCGCAAGGAAACAGACGAAAGAATGGCCCAACCCACCCACACACATATGTATATACATACATGTCCACATACACGAATATACATATCTATACATCTCAACATATACATATATATACACACGGAGACATATAAATATATACACATGTACATAATTCATAGTCTGCCTTTATTTATTCCCATCGCTACCTCGCCACACATGAAATAACAACCCCCTCCCCCTAATGTGCACGAGATAGCGCTAGGAAGACAACAAAAGCCACATTCGTTCACACTCAGTCTCTAGCTGTCATATAATAACGCACCGAAACCACAGCTCCCTTTTCACATCAAGGCTCCACAGAACTTTCCATGGTTTACCCCAGACGCTTCACATGCCCTGGTTCTATCCACTGACAGCACGTCGACCACGGTATACCACATTGTTCCAATTCACTCTATTCCTTGCCTGCCTTTCACTCTCCTGCATGTTCAGGCCCCAATCACTCAAAATCTTTTTCACTCCATCTTTCCACCTCCAATTTGGTCTCCCACTTCTCCTTGTTCCTTCCACCTTTAACACATATATCCTCTTGGTCAACCTTTCCCCACTCATTCTCTCCATGTGACCAAACCATTTCAAAACACCCTCTTCTCCTCTCACAACCACACTCTTTTTATTTCCACACATCTCTCTTACCCTTACATTACTTACTCGATCAAACCACCTCACACCACACATTACCCTCAAATATCTCATTTCCAGCACATCCACCCTCCTGTGCACAACTCTATCTATAGCCCACGCCTCGCAACCATACAACATTGTTGGAACCACTATTCCTTTAAACATACCGATCTTTGCTTTCCGAGATAATGTTCTCGACTTCCATACATTCTTCATGGCTCCCAGAATTTATGCCCCCTCCCTAAGCCTATGATTCACTTCTGCTTCCATGGTTCCATCCACTGCCAAATCCACTTCCAGATATCTAAAACACTTCACTTCCTCCAGTTTTTCTCCATTGAAACCCACCTCCCAATTGACTTGACCCTCAACCCTACTGTACCTAATAACCTTGCTCTTATTCACATTTACTCTCAGCTTTCTTCTTTCACACACTTTACCAAACTCAGTCACCAGCTTCTACAGTTTCTCACATGAATCAGCCTCCAGTGCTGTATCATCAGCGAACAACAACTGACTCACTTCCCAAGCTCTCTCATCCACAACAGACTGCATACTTGCCCCTCTTTCCAAAACCCATGCATTCACCTCCCTAACAACCGCATCCATAAACAAATTAAACAGCCATGGAGACATCACACACCCCTGCCGAAAACCTACATTCACTAAGAACCAATCACTTTCCTCTCTTCCTACACATACACATGCCTTACACCTTCGATAAAAACTTTTCACTACAAACAACTTGCCTCCCACACCACAGAGCATCTCTATCAACTCTTATCATATACCTTCTCCAGATCCATAAATTTTTTTTTTTTTTTTTTTTATACTTTGTCGCTGTCTCCCGCATTTGCGAGGTAGCGCAAGGAAACAGACGAAAGAAATGGCCCAATCCCCCCCCCCATACACATGTACATACACACGTCCACACACGCAAATATACATACCTACACAGCTTACCATGGTTTACCCCAGACGCTTCACATGCCTTGATTCACTCCACTGACAGCACGTCAACCCCTGTATACCACATCGCTCCAATTCACTCTATTCCTTGCCCTCCTTTCACCCTCCTGCATGTTCAGGCCCCGATCACACAAAATCTTTTTCACTCCATCTTTCCACCTCCAATTTGGTCTCCCTCTTCTCCTCGTTCCCTCCACCTCCGACACATATATCCTCTTGGTCAATCTTTCCTCACTCATTCTCTCCATGTGCCCAAACCATTTCAAAACACCCTCTTCTGCTCTCTCAACCACGCTCTTATTTCCACACATCTCTCTTACCCTTACGTTACTTACTCGATCAAACCACCTCACACCACACATTGTCCTCAAACATCTCATTTCCAGCACATCCATCCTCCTGCGCACAACTCTATCCATAGCCCACGCCTCGCAACCATACAACATTGTTGGAACCACAATTCCTTCAAACATACCCATTTTTGCTTTCCGAGATAATGTTCTCGACTTCCACACATTTTTCAAGGCTCCCAAAATTTTCGCCCCCTCCCCCACCCTATGATCCACTTCCGCTTCCATGGTTCCATCCGCTGACAGATCCACTCCCAGATATCTAAAACACTTCACTTCCTCCAGTTTTTCTCCATTCAAACTCACCTCCCAATTGACTTGACCCTCAACCCTACTGTACCTAATAACCTTGCTCTTATTCACATTTACTCTTAACTTTCTTCTTCCACACACTTTACCAAACTCAGTCACCAGCTTCTGCAGTTTCTCACATGAATCAGCCACCAGCGCTGTATCATCAGCGAACAACAACTGACTCACTTCCCAAGCTCTCTCATCCCCAACAGACTTCATACTTGCCCCTCTTTCCAGGACTCTTGCATTTACCTCCCTAACAACCCCATCCATAAACAAATTAAACAACCATGGAGACATCACACACCCCTGCCGCAAACCTACATTCACTGAGAACCAATCACTTTCCTCTCTTCCTACACGTACACATGCCTTACATCCTCGATAAAAACTTTTCACTGCTTCTAACAACTTGCCTCCCACACCATATATTCTTAATACCTTCCACAGAGCATCTCTATCAACTCTCATATGCCTTCTCCAGATCCATAAATGCTACATACAAATCCATTTGGTTTTATAAGTATTTCTCACATACATTCTTCAAAGCAAACACCTGATCCACACATCCTCTACCACTTCTGAAACCACACTTCTTTTCCCCAATCTGATGCTCTGTACATGCCTTTACCCTCTCAATCAATACCCTCCAATATAATTTCCCAGGAATACTCAACAAACTTACACCTCTGTAATTTGAGCACTCACCTTTGTCTCCTTTGCACTTATACAATGGCACTATGCAAGCATTCCGCCAATCCTCTGGCACCTCACCATGAGTCATACACACAATAAATAAACTTACCAACCAGTCAGCAATACAGTCATCCCCTTTTTTAATACATTCCACTGCAATGCCATCCAAACCCGCTTCCTTGACAGCTTTCATCTTCCGCAAAGATTTTACTACCTCTTCTCTGTTTACCAAATCATCCTCCCTAACCCTCTCATTTTGCACACCACCTTGACCAAAACACCCTATATTTGCCACTCTATCATCAAACACATCCAACAAACCTTCAAAATACTCACTCCATCTCCTTCTCAAATCACCACTACTTGTTATCACCTCCCCATTAGCCCCCTTCACCAAAGTTCCCATTTGTTTCCTTGTCTTACGCACTTTATTTACCTCCTTCCAAAACATCTTTTTATTCTCCCTAAAATTTAATGATACTCTCTCACCCCAACTCTCATTTGCACTCTTTTTCACCTCTTGCACCTTTCTCTTGACCTCCTGCCTCTTTCTTTTATACATCTCCCACTCATTTGCATTATTTCCCTGCAAAAATCGTCCAAATGACTCTCTCTTAATGTGCTGAGAAGTGCAACTGGAGGGATGTCTGATCATTGTCTTGTGGAGGCGAAGGTGAAGATTTGTAGAGGTTTTCATAAGAGAAGAGAGAATATTGGGGTGAGGAAGTACCAGGAGAGACTGAGTATAGAATGGAAAAAGGTGAGAACTAAGGAGGTAAGGGGAGTGGGGGAGGAATGGGATGTATTGAGGAAGCAGTGATGGCTTGCGCAAAAGATGCTTGTGGCATGAGAAGCGTGAGCGGTGGGCAGATTAGAAAGGGTAGTGAGTGGTGGGATGAAGAAGTAAGATTATTAGTGAAAGGGAAGAGAAAGGCATTTGGACGATATTTGCAGGGAAATAATGTAAATGACTGGGAGATGTATAAAAGAAAGAGGCAGGAGGTCAAGAGAAAGGTGCAAGAGGTGAAAAAGAAGGGAAATGAGAGTTGGGGTGAGAGAGTATCATTAAATCTTAGGGAGAATAAAAAGATGTTTTCGAAGGAGGTAAACAAAGTGCGTACGACAAGGGAGCAAATGGGAACTTCAGTGAAGGGGGATAATGGGGAGGTGTTAACAAGTAATGGCGATGTGAGAAGGAGATGGAATGAGTCTTTTCAAGGTTTGTTGAATGTGTTTGATGATAGAGTGGCAGATGTAGGGTGTTTTGGTCGAGGTGGTGTGCAAAGTGAGAGGATTAGGGAGGATGATTTGGTAAACAGAGAAGAGGCAGTAAATGCTTTGCAGAAGATTAAAGCCGGCAAGGCAGCAGGTTTGGATCATATTGCAGTAGAATTTATTAAAAAAGTCGGTGACTATATTGTTAACTGGTTGGTAAGGTTATTTTAATGTATGTATGTCTCATGGTGAGGTGCCTGAGGATTGGCGGAATGCTTGCATAGTGCCATTCTACAAAGGCAAAGGGGATAAAAGTGAGTGCTCAAATTACAGAGGTATAAGTTTGTTGAGTATTCCTGGGAAATTATATGGGAGGGTATTGCTCGAGAGGGTGAAGGCATGTACAGAGCATCAGATTGGGGAAAAGCAGTGTGGTTTCAGAGGTGGTAGAGGATGTGTGGATCAGGTGTTTGCTTTGAAGAACGTATGTGAGAAATACTTAGAAAAGCAAATGGATTTGTGTGTGGCATCTATGGATCTGGAGAAGGAATATGATAGAGTTGATAGAGATGCTCTATGGAAGGTGTTAAGAATATATGGTGTGGGAGGCAAGTTGTTAGAAGCAGTGAAAAGTTTTTATCGAGGATATAAGGCATGTGTACGTGTAGGAAGAGAGGAAAGTGATTGGTTCTCAGTGAATGCAGGTTTGCGGCAGGGTTGTGCGATGTCTCCATGGTTGTTTAATTTGTTTATGGATGAGGTTGTTAGGGAGGTAAATGCAAGAGTTTTGGAAAGAGGGGCAAGTATGCAGTCTGTTGTGGATGAGAGAGCTTGAGAAGTGAGTCAGTTGTTGTTTGCTGATGATACAGCGCTGGTAGCTGGTTTGTGTGAGAAACTGCAGAAGCTGGTGACTGAGTCTGATAAAGTGTGTGAAAGAAGAAAGCTAAGAGTAAATGTGAATAAGAGCAAGGTTATTAGGGACAGTAGGGTTGAAGGACAAGTCAATTGGGAGGTAAGTTTGAGTGGAGAAAAGCTGGAGGAAGTGAAGTGTTTTAGATATCTGGGAGTGGATCTGGCAGCGGATGGAACATGGAAGCGGAAGTGAATCATATGGTGGGGGATGGGGCAAAAGTTTTGGGAGTATTGAAGAATGTGTGGAACTCGAGAACATTATCTCAGAAAGCAAAAATGGGTATGTTTGAAGGAATCGTGGTTCCAACAATGTTTTATGGTTGCGAGGCGTGGCCTACGGATAGAGTTGTGCGGAGGAGGGTGGATGTGCCGGAAATGAGATGTTTGAGGACAATATGTGGTGTGAGATGGTTTGATCGACTAAGTAATAATAGGGTAAGAGAGATGTGTGGTAAAAAAAAGTGTGTGGTTGAAAGAGAAGAAGAGGGTGTTTTGAAAATGGTTCGGTCACATGGAGAGAATGAGTGAGGAAACATTGACCAAGAGGATATATGTGTCAGAGGTGGAGAAAACAAGGAGAAGTGGGAGACCAAACTGGAGGTAGAAAGATGGAGTGAAAAAGATTTTGAGAGATCGGGGCCTGAACATGCAAGAGGGTGAAAGGCGTGCAAGGAATAGAGTGAATTGGAACAATGTCACATACCGGGGTTCACGTGCTGTCAATGGATTGAACCAGGGCATGTGAAGCGTCTGGTGTAAACCATGGAAAGTTCTGTGGTGCCTGGAGGTGGAAAGGGAGCTGTGGTTTCGGTGCATTATCACACGACAGCTAGAGACTCAGTGTGAACAAATGTGGCCTTTGTTGTCTTTTCCTAGCACTACCTCGCACACATTTAGGGGGAGGGGGTTGTTATTTCATGTGTGGCGGGATGGGGATGGGAATGACGAAAGGCAGACAGTATGAATTATGTACATGTGTATATATGTATATGTCTGTGTGTGTATACATATGTATACGGTGAGATGTATAGGTATGTATATTTGCGTGTGTGGACGTATATGTATATACATGTGTATGTGGGTGGGTTGGGCCATTTCTTTCGTCAGTTTCCTTGCGCTACCTCGCTAACACGGGAGACAGCGACAAAGCAAAATAAATAAATAAATAATATATATCTCTGGGATAGGGGAGAAAGAATACTTCCCACACATTCCTTACGCGTCTTAAAAGGCGACTAAAGGGGACAGGAGCAGGGGGCTAGAAACCCTCCCCTCCTTGTATCTTAACTTTGTAAATGGGGAAACAGAAGAAGGAGTCACGGGGGAGTGCTCATCCTCCTCCTCGTTCCCTCCACCTCGACACATATATCCTCTTGGTCAATCTTTCCTCACTCATTCTCTCCATGTGACCAAACCATTTCAAAACACCCTCTTCTGCTCTCTCAACCACGCTCTTTATTTCCACACATCTCTCTTACCCTTACATTACTTACTCGATCAAACCACCTCACACCACACATTACCTTCAAATATCTCATTTCCAGCACATCCACCCTCCTGTGCACAACTCTATCTATAGCCCACGCCTCGCAACCATACAACATTGTTGGAACCACTATTCCTTTAAACATACCCATCTTTGCTTTCCGAGATAATGTTCTCGACTTCCATACATTCTTCATGGCTCCCAGAATTTATGCCCCCTCCCCAAGCCTATGATTCACTTCTGCTTCCATGGTTCCATCCACTGCCAAATCCACTTCCAGATATCTAAAACACTTCACTTCCTCCAGTTTTTCTCCATTCAAACTCACCTCCCAATTGACTTGACCCTCAACCCTACTGTACCTAATAACCTTGCTCTTATTCACATTTACTCTTAACTTTCTTCTTTCACACACTTTACCAAACTCAGTCACCAGCTTCTGCAGTTTCTCACATGAATCAGCCACCAGCGCTGTATCATCAGCAAACAACAACTGACTCACTTCCCAAGCTCTCTCATCCACAACAGACTGCATACTTGCCCCTCTTTCCAAAACCCATGCATTCACCTCCCTAACAACCGCATCCATAAACAAATTAAACAGCCATGGAGACATCACACACCCCTGCCGAAAACCTACATTCACTAAGAACCAATCACTTTCCTCTCTTCCTACACATACACATGCCTTACACCTTCGATAAAAACTTTTCACTACAAACAACTTGCCTCCCACACCATATATTCTTAATACATTCCACAGAGCATCTCTATCAACTCTTATCATATACCTTCTCCAAATCCATAAATGCTACATACAAATCCATTTGGTTTTTGTAAGTATTTCTCACATACATTCTTCAAAGCAAACACCTGATCCACACATCCTCTACCACTTCTGAAACCACACTTCTTTTCCCCAATCTGATGCTCTGTACATGCCTTCACCCTCTCAATCAATACCCTCCAATATAATTTCCCAGGAATACTCAACAAACTTACACCTCTGTAATTTGAGCACTCACCTTTGTCTCCTTTGCACTTATACAATGGCACTATGCAAGCATTCCGCCAATCCTCTGGCACCTCACCATGAGTCATACACACAATAAATAAACTTACTAACCAGTCAGCAATACAGTCATCCCCTTTTTTAATACATTCCACTGCAATGCCATCCAAACCCGCTTCCTTGACAGCTTTCATCTTCCGCAAAGATTTTACTACCTCTTCTCTGTTTACCAAATCATCCTCCCTAACCCTCTCATTTTGCACACCACCTTGACCAAAACACCCTATATCTGCCACTCTATCATCAAACACATCCAACAAACCTTCAAAATACTCACTCCATCTCCTTCTCAAATCACCACTACTTGTTATCACCTCCCCATTAGCCCCCTTCACCAAAGTTCCCATTTGTTTCCTTGTCTTACGCACTTTATTTACCTCCTTCCAAAACATCTTTTTATTCTCCCTAAAATTTAATGATACTCTCTCACCCCAACTCTCATTTGCACTCTTTTTCACCTCTTGCACCTTTCTCTTGACCTCCTGCCTCTTTCTTTTATACATCTCCCACTCATTTGCATTATTTCCCTGCAAAAATCGTCCAAATGACTCTCTCTTAATGTGCTGAGAAGTGCAACTGGAGGGATGTCTGATCATTGTCTTGTGGAGGCGAAGGTGAAGATTTGTAGAGGTTTTCATAAGAGAAGAGAGAATATTGGGGTGAGGAAGTACCAGGAGAGACTGAGTATAGAATGGAAAAAGGTGAGAACTAAGGAGGTAAGGGGAGTGGGGGAGGAATGGGATGTATTGAGGAAGCAGTGATGGCTTGCACAAAAGATGCTTGTGGCATGAGAAGCGTGAGCGGTGGGCAGATTAGAAAGGGTAGTGAGTGGTGGGATGAAGAAGTAAGATTATTAGTGAAAGGGAAGAGAAAGGCATTTGGACGATATTTGCAGGGAAATAATGTAAATGACTGGGAGATGTATAAAAGAAAGAGGCAGGAGGTCAAGAGAAAGGTGCAAGAGGTGAAAAAGAAGGGAAATGAGAGTTGGGGTGAGAGAGTATCATTAAATCTTAGGGAGAATAAAAAGATGTTTTCGAAGGAGGTAAACAAAGTGTGTAAGACAAGGGAGCAAATGGGAACTTCAGTGAAGGGGGATAATGGGGAGGTGTTAACAAGTAATGGCAATGTGAGGAGATGGAATGAGTCTTTTCAAGGTTTGTTGAATGTGTTTGATGATAGAGTGGCAGATGTAGGGTGTTTTGGTCGAGGTGGTGTGCAAAGTGAGAGGATTAGGGAGGATGATTTGGTAAACAGAGAAGAGGCAGTAAATGCTTTGCAGAAGATTAAAGCCGGCAAGGCAGCAGGTTTGGATCATATTGCAGTAGAATTTATTAAAAAAGTCGGTGACTATATTGTTAACTGGTTGGTAAGGTTATTTTAATGTATGTATGTCTCATGGTGAGGTGCCTGAGGATTGGCGGAATGCTTGCATAGTGCCATTCTACAAAGGCAAAGGGGATAAAAGTGAGTGCTCAAATTACAGAGGTATAAGTTTGTTGAGTATTCCTGGGAAATTATATGGGAGGGTATTGCTCGAGAGGGTGAAGGCATGTACAGAGCATCAGATTGGGGAAAAGCAGTGTGGTTTCAGAGGTGGTAGAGGATGTGTGGATCAGGTGTTTGCTTTGAAGAACGTATGTGAGAAATACTTAGAAAAGCAAATGGATTTGTGTGTGGCATCTATGGATCTGGAGAAGGAATATGATAGAGTTGATAGAGATGCTCTATGGAAGGTGTTAAGAATATATGGTGTGGGAGGCAAGTTGTTAGAAGCAGTGAAAAGTTTTTATCGAGGATATAAGGCATGTGTACGTGTAGGAAGAGAGGAAAGTGATTGGTTCTCAGTGAATGCAGGTTTGCGGCAGGGTTGTGCGATGTCTCCATGGTTGTTTAATTTGTTTATGGATGAGGTTGTTAGGGAGGTAAATGCAAGAGTTTTGGAAAGAGGGGCAAGTATGCAGTCTGTTGTGGATGAGAGAGCTTGAGAAGTGAGTCAGTTGTTGTTTGCTGATGATACAGCGCTGGTAGCTGGTTTGTGTGAGAAACTGCAGAAGCTGGTGACTGAGTCTGATAAAGTGTGTGAAAGAAGAAAGCTAAGAGTAAATGTGAATAAGAGCAAGGTTATTAGGGACAGTAGGGTTGAAGGACAAGTCAATTGGGAGGTAAGTTTGAGTGGAGAAAAGCTTGAGGAAGTGAAGTGTTTTAGATATCTGGGAGTGGATCTGGCAGCGGATGGAACATGGAAGCGGAAGTGAATCATATGGTGGGGGATGGGGCAAAAGTTTTGGGAGTATTGAAGAATGTGTGGAACTTGAGAACATTATCTCAGAAAGCAAAAATGGGTATGTTTGAAGGAATCGTGGTTCCAACAATGTTTTATGGTTGCGAGGCGTGGCCTACGGATAGAGTTGTGCGGAGGAGGGTGGATGTGCCGGAAATGAGATGTTTGAGGACAATATGTGGTGTGAGATGGTTTGATCGAGTAAGTAATAATAGGGTAAGAGAGATGTGTGGTAAAAAAAAGTGTGTGGTTGAAAGAGAAGAAGAGGGTGTTTTGAAAATGGTTCGGTCACATGGAGAGAATGAGTGAGGAAACATTGACCAAGAGGATATATGTGTCAGAGGTGGAGAAAACGAGGAGAAGTGGGAGACCAAACTGGAGGTAGAAAGATGGAGTGAAAAAGATTTTGAGAGATCGGGGCCTGAACATGCAAGAGGGTGAAAGGCGTGCAAGGAATAGAGTGAATTGGAACAATGTCACATACCGGGGTTCACGTGCTGTCAATGGATTGAACCAGGGCATGTGAAGCGTCTGGTGTAAACCATGGAAAGTTCTGTGGTGCCTGGAGGTGGAAAGGGAGCTGTGGTTTCGGTGCATTATCACACGACAGCTAGAGACTCAGTGTGAACAAATGTGGCCTTTGTTGTCTTTTCCTAGCACTACCTCGCACACATTTAGGGGGAGGGGGTTGTTGTTTCATGTGTGGCGGGATGGGGATGGGAATGACGAAAGGCAGACAGTATGAATTATGTACATGTGTATATATGTATATGTCTGTGTGTGTATACATATGTATACGGTGAGATGTATAGGTATGTATATTTGTGTGTGTGGACGTATATGTATATACATGTGTATGTGGGTGGGTTGGGCCATTTCTTTCGTCTGTTTCCTTGCGCTACCTCGCTAACACGGGAGACAGCGACAAAGCAAAATAAATAAATAAATAATATATATCTCTGGGGATAGGGGAGAAAGAATACTTCCCACACATTCCTTACGTGTCTTAAAAGGCGACTAAAGGGGACAGGAGCAGGGGGCTAGAAACCCTCCCCTCCTTGTATCTTAACTTTGTAAATGGGGAAACAGAAGGAGGAGTCACGGGGGAGTGCTCATCCTCTTCGAAGACTCGGATTGGGGTGTCTAAATGTGTGTGGATGTAACCAAGATGAGAAAAAAGGAGAGATAGGTAGAATTTTTGAGGAACGGAACCTGGATGTTTTGGCTCTGCGTGAAGCGAAGCTCAAAAATAAAGGGGAAGAGTGGTTTGGGAATGTCTTGGGAGTAAAGTCAGGGGTTAGTGAGAGGACAAGAGCTAGGGTAGGAGTAGCAGTACTCCTGAAACAGGAGTGGTGGGAGTATGTGATAGCGTGTAAGAAAGTAATCTCTAGATTGATATGGGTAAAACTGAAAGTGGATGGAGAGAGATGGGTGATTATTGGTGCATATGCACCTGGGCATAAGAAAGATCATGAGAGGCAAGTGTTTTGGGAGCAGCTGAGTGAGTGTGTTAGTGGTTTTGATGCACAAAGACTGGGTTATAGTGATGGGTGAACTGAATGCAAAGGAGAGTAATATGGCAGTTGAGGGAATAATTGGTATACATGGGGTGTTTAGTGTTATAAATGGAAATGGTGAAGAGCTTGTAGATTTATGTGCTGAAAAAGAACAGGTGATTGGGAATACCTGGTTTAAAAAGAGAGATATACATATGTATGTAAGTAGGAGAGATGGCTAGAGAGCGTTACTGGATTACGTGTTAATTGATAGGCACGCGAAAGAGAGACTTTTGGATGTTAATGTGCTGAGAGGTGCAGCTGGAGGGATGTCTGATCATTATCTTATGGAGGCGATGGTGAAGATTTGTAGAGGTTTTCAGAAAAGAAGAGAGAATGTTGGGGTGAAGAGAGTGGTGAGAGTAAGTGAGCTTGGGAAGGAGACTTGTGTGAGGAAGTACCAGGAGAGACTGAGTACAGAATGGAAAAAGGTGAGAACAAAGGAGGTAAGGGGAGTGGGGGAGGAATGGGATGTATTTAGGAAAGCAGTGATGGATTGCGCAAAAGATGCTTGTGACATGAGAAGTGTGGGAGGTGGGCAGATTAGAAAGGGTAGTGAGTGGTGGGATGAAGAAGTAAGACTATTAGTGAAAGAGAAGAGAGAGGCATTTGGACGATTTTTGCAGGGAAATAATGCAAATTAGTGGGAGATGTATAAAAAAAGTAAAGAGGCAGGAGGTTAAGACAAAGGTGCAAGAGGTGAAAAATAGGGCAAATGAGAGTTGGAGTGAGAGAGTATCATTAAATTTTAGGGAGAATAAAAAGATGTTTTGGAAGAGGTAAATAAAGTGCGTAAGATAAGGGAACAAATGGAAAATTCAGTGAAGGGGGCTAATGGGGAGGTAATAACAAGAAGTGGTGATGTGAGGAGATAGAGTGAGTATTTTGAAGGTTTGTTGAATGTGTTTGATGATAGAGTGGCAGATATACGGTGTTTTGGTCGAGGTGGTGTGCAAAATGAGAGGGTTAGGGAGGATGATTTGGTAAACAGAGAAGAGGTAGTAAAAGCTTTGCGGAAGATGAAAGCTGGGAAGGCAGCGGGTTTGGATGGCACTGCAGTGGAATTTATTAAAAAAGGGGGTGACTGTATTGTTGACTGGTTGGTAAGGTTATTTAATGTATGTATGATTCATGGTGATGAGCCTGAGGATTGGTGGAATGCTTGCATTGTGCCATTGTATAAAGGCAAAGGGGACAAAGATGAGTGCTTAAATTACAGAGGTATAAGTTTGTTGAGCATTCCTGGGAAATTATATGGGAGGGTATTGATTGAGAGGGTGAAGGCATGTACAGAGCATCAGATTGGGGATGAGCAGTGTGGTTTCAGAAGTGGTAGAGGATGTGTGGATCAGGCGTTTGCTTTGAAGAATGTATGTGAGAAATACTTAGAAAAGCAAATGGATTTGTATGTAGCATTTATGGATCTGGAGAAGGCAAAGGATAGAGTTGATAGAGATGCTCTGTGGAGGGTATTAAGAATATATGGTGTGGGAGGCAAGTTGTTAGAAGCAGTGAAAAGTTTTTATCGAGGATGTAAGGCATGTATACATGTAGGAAGAGAGGAAAGTGATTGGTTCTCAGTGAATGTAGGTTTGCAGCAGGGGTGTGTGATGTCTCCATGGTTGTTTAATTTGTTTATGGATGGGGTTGTTAAGGAGGTGAATGCAAGGGTTTTGGAAAGAGGGGCAAGTATGCAGTCTGTTATGGATGAGAGAGCTTGGGAAGAGTCAGTTGTTCTTCGCTGATGATACAGAGCGGGTGGCTGATTCAGGTAAGAAACTGCAGAAGCTGGTGACTGAGTTTGGTAAAGTGTGTGAAAGAAGAAAGTTAAGAGTAAATGTGAATAAGAGCAAGGTTATTAGGTACAGTAGGGTTGAGGGTCAAGTCAATTGGAAGGTAAGTTTGAATGGAGAAAAACTGGAGGAAGTAAAGTGTTTTAGATATCTGGGAGTGGATCTGGCAGCGGATGGAACCATGGAAGCGGAAGTGAATCATAGGGTGGGGGAGGGGGCGAAAATCCTGAGAGCCTTGAAGAATGTGTGGAAGTCGAGAACATTATCTCAGAAAGCAAAAATGGGTATGTTTGAAGGAATAGTGGTTCCAACAATGTTGTATGGTTGCGAGGTGTGGGCTATGGATAGAGTTGTGCACAGGAGGGTGGATGTGCTGGAAATGAGATGTTTGAGGACAATGTGTGGTGTGAGGTGGTTTGATTAAGTAATGTAAGGGAAAGAGTGATGTGTGGAAATAAAAAGAGCGTGGTTGAGAGAGCAGAAGAGGGTGTTTTGAAATGGTTTGGGCACATGGAGAGAATGAGTGAGGAAAGATTGACCAAGAGTATATATGTGTCGGAGGTGGAGGGAACAAGGAGAAGAGGGAGACCAAATTGGAGGTGGAAAGATAGAGTGAAAAAGATTTTGTGTGATCGGGGCCTGAACATGCAGGAGGGTGAAAGGAGGGCAAGGAATAGAGTGAATTGGAGCGATGTGGTATACCGGGGCTGACGTGCTGTCAGTGGATTGCATCAAGGCATGTGAAGCGTCTGGGGTAAACCATGGAAAGCTGTGTAGGTATGTATATTTGCGTGTGTGGACGTATGTATATACATGTGTATGGGGGGGGGTTGGGCCATTTCTTTTGTCTGTTTCCTTGCGCTACCTCGCAAACGCGGGAGACAGCGACAAAGTAAAAAAAAAAAAAAAAAAAAAAAAATATGGAATTTATTGGTATTGCAGTGGAATTGCAGTGGAATGGTATTGCAGTGGAATTTATTAAAAAAGGGGGTGACTGTATTGTTGACTAGTTGGTAAGGTTATTTAATGTATGTATGACTCATGGTGAGGTGCCTGAGGATTGGCAGAATGCATGCATAGTGCCATTGTACAAAGGCAAAGGGGATAAGAGTGAGTGCTCAAATTACAGAGGTATAAGTTTGTTGAGTATTCCTGGTAAATTATATGGGAGGATATTGATTGAGAGGGTGAAGGCATGTATAGAGCATCAGATTGGGGAAGAGCAGTGTGGTTTCAGAAGTGGTAGAGGATGTGTGGATCAGGTGTTTGCTTTGAAGAATGTATGTGAGAAATACTTAGAAAAGCAAATGGATTTGTATGTAGCATTTATGGATCTGGAGAAGGCATATGATAGAGTTGATAGAGATGCTCTGTGGAAGGTATTAAGAATATATGGTGTGGGAGGCAAGTTGTTAGAAGCAGTGAAAAGTTTTTATCGAGGATGTAAGGCATGTATACATGTAGGAAGAGAGGAAAGTGATTGGTTCTCAGTGAATGTAGGTTTGCAGCAGGGGTGTGTGATGTCTCCATGGTTGTTTAATTTGTTTATGGATCGGGTTGTTAGGGAGGTGAATGCAAGAGTTTTGGAAAGAGGGGCAAGTATGAAGTCTGTTGGGGATGAGAGAGCTTGGGAAGTGAGTCAGTTGTTGTTCGCTGATGATACAGCGCTGGTGGCTGATTCATGTGAGAAACTGCAGAAGCTGGTGACTGAGTTTGGTAAAGTGTGTGAAAGAAGAGAGTCAAGAGTAAATGTGAATAAGAGCAAGGTTATTAGGTACAGTAGGGTTGAGGGTCAAGTCAATTGGGAGGTGAGTTTGAATGGAGAAAAACTGGAGGAAGTGAAGTGTTTTAGATATCTGGGAGTGGATCTGGCAGCAGATGGAACCATGGAATCGGAAGTGGATCATAGGGTGGGGGAGGGGGCGAAAATTCTGGGAGCCTTGAAGAATGTGTGGAAGTCGAGAACATTATCTCGGAAAGCAAAAATGGGTATGTTTGAAGGAATAGTGGTTCCAACAATGTTGTATGGTTGCGAGGCGTGGGCTATGGATAGAGTTGTGCGCAGGAGGATGGATGTGCTGGAAATGAGATGTTTGAGGACAATGTGTGGTGTGAGGTGGTTTGATCGAGTAAGTAACGTAAGGGTAAGAGAGATGTGTGGAAATAAAAAGAGCGTGGTTGAGAGAGCAGAAGAGGGTGTTTTGAAATGGTTCAGGCACATGGAGAGAATGAGTGAGGAAAGATTGACCGAGAGAATATATGTGTCGGAGGTGGAGGGAACGAGGAGAAGAGGGAGACCAAATTGGAGGTGGAAAGATGGAGTGAAAAAGATTTTGTGTGATTGGGGCCTGAACATGCAGGAGGGTGAAAGGAGGGCAAGGAATAGAGTGAATTGGAGCGATGTGGTATACCGGGGTTGACGTGCTGTCAGTGGATTGAATCAAGGCATGTGAAGCGTCTGGGGTAAACCATGGAAAGCTGTGTAGGTATGTATATTTGCGTGTGTGGACGTATGTATATACATGTGTATGGGGGTGGGTTGGGCCATTTCTTTCGTCTGTTTCCTTGCGCTAACTTGCAAACGCGGGAGACAGCGACAAAGCAAAAAAAAAAAATATATATATATATATATATATATATATATATATATATATATATATATATATATATATATTCTTTCTTTCTTTTATACTATTCGCCATTTCCCGCGTTAGCGAGGTAGCGTCAAGAACAGAGGACTGGACGTTTGAGGGAATATCCTCACCTGGCCCCCTTCCCTGTTCCTTCTTTTGGAAAATTAAAAAAACCAAGAGGGGAGTATTTCCAGCCCCCGCTCCCTTCCCTTTTAGTCGCCTTCTACAAGAAGCCGGGAATACGTGGGAAGTATTATTTCTCCCCTATGCCCAGGGATAATAGACGAAAGAAATGGCCCAGCCACCCACATACACATGTATATACATACACGTCCACACAAGCAAATATACTTACCTATACATCTCAACGCATACATATATATACACACACAGACATATATATATATACCCAAGTACATGATTCATACTGTCTGCCTTTATTCATTCCCATCGCCACCCGGCCACACATGAAATAACAAACACCTGCCCCTAAACGTGTGCGAGGCAGCGTTAGGAAAAGACAACAAAGGCCACATTCATTCACACTCAGTCTCTAGCTGTCATGTAATAATGCACTGAAACAACAGCTCCCTTTCCACATCCAGGCCCCACACCACTTTCCATGGTTTACCCCAGATGTTTCACATGCACTGATTCAATCCACTGACAGCACGTCGACCCGGTATACCACATCATTCCAATTCACTCTATTCCTTGCATGCCTTTCACCCTCCTGCACGTTCAGGCCCCGTTCACTCAAAATCTTTTTCCCTCCATCTTTCCAACTCCAATTTGGTCTCCCACTTCTCCTCGTTCCCTCCACCTCTGACACATATATCCTCTCGGTCAATCTTTCCTCACTCATTCTCTCCATGTGACCAAACCATTTCAAAACACCCTCTTCTCCTCTCTCAACCACACTCTTTTTATTATCACACATCTTTCTTACCCTATTATTACTTAATCAATCAAACCATCTCACACCACATATTGTCCCCGAACATCTCATTTCCGGCACATCCACCCTCCTCCTCACAACTCTATCCATAGCCCACGCCTCGCAACCATATAACATTATTGGAACCACTATTCCTTCAAACATACCCATTTTTGCTTTCCAAGATAATGTTCTCGACTTCCACACATTCTTCAACACTCCCAGAACTTTCGCCCCCTCCCCCACCCTATGATTCACTTCTGCTTCCATGGTTCCATCTGCTGCCAAATCCACTCCCAGATATCTAAAACACTTCACTTCCTCCAGTTTTTCTCCATTCAAACTTACCTCCCAATTGACTTGACCCTCAACCCTACTGTACCTAATAACCTTGCTCTTATTCACATTTACTCTTAGCTTTCTTCTTTCACACACTTTACCAAACTCAGGCACCAGCTTCTGCAGTTTCTCACATGAATCAGCCACCAGCACTGTATCATCAGTGAACAACAACTGACTCACTTTCCAAGATCTCTCACCCACAGCAGACTGCATACCTGCCCCTCTTTCCAAAACTCTTGCATTCACCTCCCTAACAACCCCATCCATAAACAAAATAAACAACCATGGAGACATCACACACCCCTGCCGCAAACCTACATTCACTGAGAACCAATCACTTTCCTCTCTTCCTACACGTACACATGCCTTACATCCTCAATAAAAACTTTTCACTGCTTCTAACAACTTGCCTCCCACACCAAATATTCTTAATACCTTCCACAGAGCATCTCTATCAACTCTATCATATGCCTTCTCCAGATCAATAAATGCTACATACAAATCCATTTGCTTTTCTAAGTATTTCACACATACATTCTTCAAAGCAAACACCTGATCCACACATCCTCTACCACTTCTGAAACCACACTGCTCTTCCCCAATCTGATGCTCTGTACATGCCTTCACCCTCTCAATCAATACCCTCCAATATAATTTCCCAGGAATACTCAAAAAACTTAAACCTTTGTAATTTGAGCACTAACTTTTATCCCCTTTGCCTTTGTACAATGGCACTATGCAAGCATTCCATCAATCCTCAGGCACCTCACCATGAGACATACATACATTAAATAACCTTACCAACCAGTCAACAATACAGTCACCCTCTTTTTTTAAAAAATTCTACTGCAATCCCATCCAAAACCGCTGCATTGAAGGCTTTCATCTTCCGCAAAGCTTTTACTACCTATTCTCTATTTACCAAATCATTCTCCCTAACCCTCTCACTTTGCACACCACCTCAACCAAAACACCCTATACCTACCACTCTATCATCAAACACATTCAACAAACCTTCAAAATACTCACTCCATCTCCTTCACACATCACCATTACTTGTTATAACCTCCCCATTAGCCCCTTTCACTGAAGTTCCCATTTCCTCCCTTGTCTTACACACTTTGTTTACCTCCTTCCAAAACATCTTTTTATTCTCTCTAAAATTTAATGATACTCTCTCACCCTAACTCTCATTTGCCCTCTTTTTCACCTCTTGCACCTTTTTCTTAACCTCCTGTCTGTTTCTTTTATACATCTCCCAATCATTTGCATTATTTCCCTGCAAATATCGTCCAAATGCCTCTCTCTTCTCTTTCACTACTAATCTTACTTATTCATCCACCACTCACTACCCTTTCTAATCTGCCCACCTCCCACGCTTCTCATGCCACAAGCATCTTTTGCACAGGCCATAACTGCTTCCCTAAATACATCCCATTCCTCCCCCACTCCCCCCTTACGTCCTTAGTTCTCACCCTTTTCCATTCTGTACTCAGTCTCTCCTGGTAATTCCTCACACAAGTCTCCTTCCCAAGCTCACTTACTCTCACCACTCTTTTCACCCCAACATTCTCTCTTCTCTTCTGAAAACCTCTACAAATCTTCACCTTCGCCTCAAGATAATGATCAGACATCCCTCCAGTTGCACCTCTCAGCACATTAACATTCAAAAGTCTCTCTTTCGCACACCTATCAATTAACATGTGATCCAATAATGCTCTCTGGCCATCTCTTCTACTTACATACGTATACTTATGTATATCTCTCTTTTTAAACCAGGTATTCCCAATCACCAGTCCTTTTTCAGCACATAAATCTACAAGCTCTTCACCATTTCCATTTACAACACTGAACACCCCATGTACCCAATCACCAGTCCTTTTTCAGCACATAAATCTACAAGCTCTTCACCATTTCCATTTACAACACTGAACACCCCTCATACACCAATTATTCCCTCAACTACCACATTACTCACCTTTGCATTCAAATCACCCATCACTATAACCCAGTGTCTTGCATCAAAACTGCTAACACACTGACTCAGCTGCTCCCAAAACACTTGCCTCTCATGATCTTTCTTCTCATGCCCAGATGCATATACACAAATAATCACCCATCTCTCTCCATCAACTTTCAGTTTTACCCATATCATTCTAGAGTTTACTTTCATACACTCTATCACATACTCCCACCCCTCCTGTTTCAGGAGTAGTGCTACTCCTTCCCTTGCTCTTGTCCTCTCACTAACCCCTGACTTTACTTCCAGTACATTCTGAAACCACTCTTCCCCTTTACCCTTGAGCTTCGTTTCACTCAGAGCCAATACATCCAGGTTCCTTTCCTCAAACATACTACCTATCTCTCCTTTTTTTCTCATCTTGGTTACATCCACACACATTTAGACACCCCAATCTGAGCCTTCGAGGAGGATGAGCACTCCCCGCGTGACTCCTCCTTCTGTTTCCCCTTAAAAAGTTAAAAGGTGAGTAATGTGGCAGTTGAGGGAATAATTGGTGTACATGGGGTGTTCAGTGTTGTAAATGGAAATGGTAGAGTTTGTAGATTTGTGTGCTGAAAAAGGAGTGGTGATTGGGAATACCTGGTTTAAAAAGCAAGATATACATAAGTATACGTATGTAAGTAGAAGAGATGGCCAGAGAGCATTGTTGGATTACATGTTAATTGATAGGTGTGCAAAAGAGAGACTTTTGAATGTTAATGTGCTGAGAGGTGCAACTGGAGGGATGTCTGATCATTATCTTGTTGAGGTGAAGGTGAAGATTTGTAGAGGTTTTCAGAAAAAAAGAGAGAATGTTGGGGTGAAGAGAGTGGTGAGAGTGAGTGAGCTTGGGAAGGAGATTTGTGTGAGGAAAGACAAGGAGAGACTGAGTACAGAATGGAAAAAGGTGAGAACAAAGGGCGTAAGGGGAGTAAGGGAGGAATGGGATGTATTTAGGGAAGCAGTGTTGGCTTGGGCAAAAGATGCTTATGGCATGAGGAGTGTGGGAGGAAGGCAGATTAGAAAGGATAGTGAGTGGTGGGATGAAGAAGTAAGATTATTAGTGAAAGAGAAGAGAGACATTTGGACAATTTTTGCAGGGAAATAATGCAAATGAGTGGGAGATGTATAAAAGAAAGAGGCAGGAGGTTAAGAGAAAGGTGCAAGAGGTGAAAAAGAGGGCAAATGAGAGTTGGGGTGAGAGAGTATCATTAAATTTTAGGGAGAATAAAAAGATGTTTTGGAAGGAGGTAAATAAAGTGCGAAAGACAAAGGAACAAATGGGAACATCAGTGAAGGGGCCTAATGGGGAGGTGATAACAAGTATTGGTGATGTGAGGAGATGGAGTGAGTATTTTGAAGGTTTGTTGAATGTGTTTGATGATAGAGTGGCAGATATAGGGTGTTTTGGTCGAGGTGGTGTGCAAAGTGAGAGGGTTACGGAGAATGATTTGGTAAACAGAGAAGAGGCAGTAAAAGCTTTGCGGAAGATGAAAGCTGGCAAGGCAGTGGGTTTAGATGGTAATGCAGTGGAATGTATTAAAAAAGGGGATGACTGTATTGTTGACTGGCTGGTAAGGTTATTCAATGTATGTATGACTCATGGTGCGGTGCCTGAGGATTGGTTGAATGCTTGCATAGTGCCACTGTACAAAGGCAAATGGGATAAAAGTGAGTGCTCAAATTACAGAGGTATAAGTTTGTTGAGCATTCCTGGGAAATTACACAGGAGGGTATGGATTGAGAGGGTGAAGGCATGTACAGAGCATCAGACTGGGGAACAGCAGTGTGGTTTCAGAAGTGGTAGAGGATGTGTGGATCAGGTGTTTGCTTTGAAGAATGTACATGAGAAATACTTAGAAAAGCAAATGGATTTTTATGTAGCATTTATGAATCTGGAGAAGGCATCATGTACATGTGTATATATGTATATGTCTAAGTGTGTATATATATGTATACACTGAGATGTATAGGTATGTATATGCACATGTGTGGACGTTTATGTTTACACACGTGTGTGTGGGTGGGTTGGGCCATTCTTTTGTCTGTTTCATACACATGTCTGTGGGTGGGTTGGGCCATTCTTTTGTCTGTTTCCTTGTGCTACCTCGCTAACGCAGGGAGTCAGCGACAAAGTATAATAAATAAAAATATATATCTTTTCTTTCTTTCAAACTATTCGCAATTTCCCGCGTTAGCGAGGTAGTGTTAAGAACAGAGGACTGGGCCTATGTGGAATATCCTCACCTGGCCCCCTCTGTTCCTTCTTTTGGAAAATTAAAAAAAAAACGAGAGGGGAGGATTTCCAGCCCCCCGCTCCCTCCCCTTTTAGTCGCCTTCTAAGACACGCAGGAATACGTGGGAAGTATTCTTAATCCCCCATCCCCAAAGATAATATATATATATATATATATATATATATATATATATTTTTTTTTTTTTTTTTCATACTATTCGCCATTTCCCGCATTAGCGAGGTAGCGCTAAGAACAGAGGACTGGGCCTTTGAGGGAATATCCTCACCTGGCCCCCTTCTCTGTTCCTTCTTTTGGAAAAAAAAAAAAAAAAAACGAGAGGGGAGGATTTCCAGCCCCCCGCTCCCTTCCCTTTTAGTCGCCTTCTACGACACGCAGGGAATACGTGGGAAGTATTCTTTCTCCCCTATCCCCAGGGATATATATATATATATATATATATATATATATATATATATATATATATATATATATATATATATATATTTTTTTTTGCTTTGTCGCTGTCTCCCGCGTTTGCGAGGTAACGCAAGGAAACAGACGAAAGAAATGGCCCAACCCCCCCCCATACACATGTATATACATACGTCCACACACGCAAATATACATACCTACACAACTTTCCATGGTTTACCCCAGACGCTTCACATGCCTTGATTCAATCCACTGACAGCACGTCAACCCCGGTATACCACATCGCTCCAATTCACTCTATTCCTTGCCCTCCTTTCACCCTCCTGCATGTTCAGGCCCCGATCACACAAAATCTTTTTCACTCCATCTTTCCACCTCCAATTTGGTCTCCCTCTTCTCCTCGTTCCCTCCACCTCCGACACATATATTCTCTTGGTCAATATTTCCTCACTCATTCTCTCCATGTGCCCGAACCATTTCAAAACACCCTCTTCTGCTCTCTCAACCATGCTCTTTTTATTTCCACACATCTCTCTTACCCTTACGTTACTTACTCGATCAAACCACCTCACACCACACATTGTCCTCAAACATCTCATTTCCAGCACATCCATCTTCCTGCGCACAACTCTATCCATAGCCCACGCCTCGCAACCATACAACATTGTTGAACCACTATTCCTTCAAACATACCCATTTTTGCTTTCCGACATAATGTTCTCGACTTCCACAGATTCTTCAAGGCTCCCAGAATTTTCGCCCCCTCCCCCACCCTATAATCCACTTCCGCTTCCATGGTTCCATCCGCTGCCAGATCCACTCCCAGATATCTAAAACACTTCACTTCCTCCAGTTTTTCTCCATTCAAACTCACCTCCCAATTGACTTGACCCTCAACCCTACTGTACCTAATAACCTTGCTCTTATTCACATTTACTCTTAACTTTCTTCTTTCACACACTTTACCAAACTCAGTCACCAGCTTCTGCAGTTTCTCACATGAATCAGCCACCAGCGCTGTATCATCAGCAAACAACAACTGACTCACTTCCCAAGATCTCTCATCCCCAACAGACTTCATACTTGCCCCTCTTTCCAAAACTCTTGCATTCACCTCCCTAACAACCCCATCCATAAACAAATTAAACAACCATGGAGACATCACACACCCCTGCCGCAAACCTACATTCACTGAGAACCAATCACTTTCCTCTCTTCCTACACGTACACATGCCTTACATCTTCGATAAAAACTTTTCACTTCTTCTAACAACTTGCCTCCCACACCATATATTCTTAATACCTTCCACAGAGCATCTCTATCAACTCTATCATATGCGTTCTCCAGATCCATAAATGCTACATACAAATCCATTTGCTTTTCTAAGTATTTCTCACATACATTCTTCAAAGCAAACACCTGATCCACACATCCTCTACCACTTCTGAAACCACACTGCTTCCCCAATCTGATGCTCTGTACATGCCTTCACCCTCTCAATCAATACCCTCCCATATAATTTACCAGGAATACTCAACAAACTTATACCTCTGTAATTTGAGCACTCACTCTTATCCCCTTTGCCTTTGTACAATGGCAATATGCAAGCATTCCGTCAATCCTCAGGCACCTCACCATGAGTCATACATACATTAAATAACCTTACCAACCAGTCAATAATAGTCACCCCCTTTTTTAATAAATTCCACTGCAATACCATCCAAACCTGCTGCCTTGCCGGCTTTCATCTTCCGCAAAGCTTTTACTACCTCTTCTCTGTTTACCAAATCATTCTCCCTAACCCTCTCACTTTGCACACCACCTCGACCAAAACACCCTATATCTGCCGCTCTATCATCAAACACATTCAACAAACCTTCAAAATACTCACTCCATCTCCTTCTCACATCACCACTACTTGTTATCACCTCCCCATTTGCGCCCTTCACTGAAGTTCCCATTTGCTCCCTTGTCTTACGCACTTTATTTACCTCCTTCCAGAACATCTTTCTATTCTCCCTAAAATTTAATGATACTCTCTCACCCCAACTCTCATTTGCCCTCTTTTTCACCTCTTGCACCTTTCTCTTGACCTCCTTTCTCTTTCTTTTATACATCTCCCACTCAATTGCATTTTTTCCCTGCAAAAATCGTCCAAATGCCTCTCTCTTCTCTTTCACTAATAATCTTACTTCTTCATCCCACCACTCACTACCCTTTCTAATCAACCCACCTCCCACTCTTCTCATGCCACAAGCATCTTTTGTGCAATCCATCACTGATTCCCTAAATACATCCCATTCCTCCCCCACTCCCCTTACTTCCATTGTTCTCACCTTTTTCCATTCTGTACTCAGTCTCTCCTGGTAATTCCTCACACAAGTCTCCTTCCCAAGCTCACTTACTCTCACCACCCTTGTCACCCAAACATTCACTCTTCTTTTCTGAAAACCCATACAAATCTTCACCTTAGCCTCCACAAGATAATGATCAGACATCCCTCCAGTTCCACCTCTCAGCACATTAACATCCAAAAGTCTCTCTTTCGCGTGCCTGTCAATTTACACGTAATCCAATAACGCTCTCTGGCCATCTCTCCTACTTACATACGTATACTTATGCATATCTCGCTTTTTAAATTAGGTATTCCCAATCACCAGTCCTTTTTCAGCACATAAATCTACAAGCTCTTCACCATTTCCATTTACAACACTGAACACCCCATGTATACCAATTATTCCCTCAACTGCCACATTACTCACCTTTGCATTCAAATCACCCATCACTATAACCTGGTCTTGTGCATCAAAACCACTAACACACTCATTCAGCTGCTCCCAAAACACTTGCCTCTCATGATTCTTCTCATGCCTAGGTGCATATGCACCAATAATCACCCATCTCTCTCCATCAACTTTCAGTTTTACCCATATTAATCAAGAATTTACTTTCTTACATTCTATCACATACTCCCACAACTCCTGTTTCAGGAGTACTGCTACTCCTTCCCTTGCTCTTGTCCTCTCACTAACCCCTGACTTTACTCCCAAGACATTCCCAAACCATTGTTCCCCTTTACCCTTGAGCTTCGTTTCACTCAGAGCCAAAACATCCAGGTTCCTTTCCTCAAACATACTACCTATCTCTCCTTTTTTCACATCTTGGTTACATCCACACACATTTAGACACCCCGGTCTGAGACTTCGAGGAGGATGAGCACTCCCTGCGTGACTCCTTCTTCTGTTTCCCATTTTAGAAAGTTAAAAAAAAAAAAAAATACAAGGAGGGGAGGATTTCTGGCCCCCCGCTCCCGTCCCCTCTAGTCGCCTTCTACGACACGCGAGGAATGCATGGGAAGTATTCTTTTACCCCTATCCCCAGGGATAATATATATATATATAGATATACATATACATACACATACATACGCACATATACACACACACACACATACATATATATACATAAGAAAAATGTAAGAAATAATTTAGAAAACTGAAACTTCTAGCTTGAAATGAAATGAAAAAATGAATGTCACGTAATGGTTCAACCTCTGGCTATGGAAAAGGGAAATGTATAATTTATTTACACAAACGTCAATAGTAGTTCTCATCAATTTAACCACTGTATCAATAAGCTTCAATGTCTAAGCTACATTTTTTCCAATTTCACTATTTTCTTGTCAAAGCACCATGTATGAAAACTATCACTCCAGTAACACAACTATAAACATTTACTTCCCCTTTAAAAAAAGTTCTGGGGAAGTCTGTCTCGATACACTGCGGGACACTCTACCACCTGGCGAGGTTTGTGTTGCAATGGTTCTTGATTCACAAACGTAGTAGCATCACTGGTGGGCGGAAGAACATTCTTGTAACCACAGCAAGGATCACAGTCCGTACAACTCCATTATGATGGTTCTTCTCATGACGCGACGCTTAAGCATCTCCTTCCACAGCACTGCCAACTGTGAGTCCAGTGTGGATGACCGACGCTGTCTGGTAGGACCATGTGCAGGACTTAATCTGGGATTATTTCCAGTGATTGAGCCAGGCACTGGAGGACTACCTCTTGGACTATGACCTTTATTGCCTGAACTATATATATATATATATTTTTTTTTTTTTTTTCATACTATTCGCCATTTCCCGCATTAGCGAGGTAGCGTTAAGAACAGAGGACTGGGCCTTCGAGGGAATATCCTCATATGGCCCCCTTCTCTGTTCCTTCTTTTGGAAAATTTAAAAAAAAATGAGAGGGGAGGATTTCCAGCCCCCCGCTCCCATATATATATATATATACATATATATAATATATATATATATATATATATATATATATATATATATATATATATATATATATATATATATATATATATATATATGGAGATGGAGTGAGTGTTTTGAAGGTTTGCTGAAATGTGTTAAATGATACAGAGGTAGATATAGTGTGTTTTAGCCGAGGTGGTGTGCGAAATGAAAGGGTCAGGGAGAATGATTTGGCAAACAGAGATGGGGTAGTCAGAGCTTTGCAGAAGATGAAAGCCAGCAAGGCAGCAGGTTTGGATGGTACTGCAGTAGAATTTATTAAAAAAGGGGGTGACTGTGCTGATGACAGGTTGGTGAGGATATTCAGTGTTTGTATGGCTCAAGGTAAAGTGCCTGGGGATTGGCGGAATGCAAGCATAGTGCCATTGTACAAAGGCAATGGGGATAAAGGTGAGCGTTCAAATTACAGAGGTATAAGTTTGTTGAGCATTCCTGGGAAATTATATGGGAGGGTATTGACTGAGGGTGAAGGCATGTACAGAGCATCAGATTGGGGAAGAGCAGTGTGATTTCAGAAGTGGTAGAGGATGTGTGGATCAGGTGTTTGCTTTGAAGAATGTACGTGAGAAATACTTAGAAAAACAAATGGATTTGTATGTAGCATTATGGATCTGGAGAAGACATATGATAGAGTTGATAGAGATGTCCTTTGGAAGATATTAAGAATATACGGTGTGGGAGGCAACTTTGTTAAAAGCAGTGAAAGGTTATTATTGAGGATGTAAGGCATGTGTATGAGTAGGAGGAGAGGAAAGTGATTGGTTCTCAGTGAATGTCAGTTTGGTGACTGAGTTTGGTAAAGTGTGTGAAAGAAGAAAGCTGAGAGTAAATATGAATAAGAGCAAGGTTATTATTAGGTACAGTAGGGTCCAGGGACAAGTCAATTGAGATGTAAGTTTGAATGGAGAAAAACTGGAGGAAGTGAAGTGTTTTAGATATCTGGGAGTGGATTTGGCAGCGGATGGAACCATAGAAGTGGAAGTGAGTCACAGGGTGGGGGAGGGGGCGAAAGTTCTGGGAGTGTTGAAAAATGTGTGGAAGGCAAGAACATTATCTTGGAGAGCAAAAATGGGTATGTTTGAAGGAATAGTGGTTCTAATAATGTTATTTGGTTGTAAGGCTTGGGCTAAAGATAGGGTTGTGCAAAGGAGGGTGGATGTGTTGGAAATTAGATGCTTGAGAACAATATGTGGTGTGAGGTGATTTGATCAAGTAAGTAATGAAAGGGTAAGAGAGATGTGTGGAAATAAAAAGAGTGTGGTTGAGAAAGCAGAAGAGGGTGTTTTGAAATGGTTTGGTCACATGGACAGAATGAATGAGGAAAGATTGACAAAGATGATATATGTGTCAGAGGTGGAGGGAATGAGAAGTGGAAGACAGGAATGAATGAAGGCAGATTGTATGAATTATGTGCATGTGTATATATGTATATGTCTGTGTATGTATATATGTAAACGTTAAAATGTATAGGTATGTATATGTGCATGGGTGAACATGTACCTATATACATGTGTATGTGGGTGGGCTGGGCCATGTGGGTGGGTTGAGCCATATGTAAACGTTAAAATGTATAGGTATGTATATGTGCATGGGTGAACATGTACCTATATACATGTGTATGTGGGTGGGCTGGGCCATGTGGGTGGGTTGAGCCATTCTTTCATCTGTTTCCTTGCGCTACCTCGCAAATGCGGGAGACAGTGACAAAGTATAATAAATAAATAATAACATCAAACACAAAGAATGATGCTAAAATTGATTTCTGCCAAGTTTTAAACTGAAGGAATAATAATATTGTAATGCAAGCGAAAGTTTTTTGTGCGATTCCCTTTGTGTCAACGGAAGAAAAGGAAAGCAAACAGCTGGGTAGGCTGTGCCCAGCTTGCCTGACCCAGGATTGGACCTTAGCCTGTGGAACAAAGCCAGCAACACTAACAAATACACAACCAAGGTTTCTGAAGGTTTTTTGCAAGAAGACCAAGTTCATGGAAGTGGACTGTGTTCTAAAAGCCGATGAAAGTTAAAGGTAAGCATCTTGGTCACCTTCACCACTTTACCACTGACGATGGTAAAGGCTCATAAGGGCAAGAGTAGAAGTGTTACAAATGATAATGGGGTCTGATTCAATGAAGGGGTATTCAGACTATGTAAAGAACAAAGGGTGTATTTCTATTTCCATTCTGGGAATTCTAATGGGACTTTGGAAACCTAAGTGATGAATCTTAGCCACATCCATCTAACTGAACCATATAATGTACTGTGCAAAGGATAGCCCAACAAACTCTGGCTTTATTGGTGAAGAAAGCATACCCTGGCTTTCCTCTGCACAGAGTAGGGTGGGAGAGAAATCAACTCATCTGTCCCCAGGAGTGACAAACCTTGCAGTTGGATGAGTCATACGGAAGATCCCTGTCATGTACAGACTATAGGTAGCCCAACGGTCTTGCTAGCAATCTTTTCAAAGAATTTCAAGCAGGTCTCCACTGTTTGAGTGATGAGTGCTATTTAGGTGGTTCAATCACCAGACTCAGAAATAGAGACCTGAAGGAAAAGATAAAAGAAAAAGAAAACAAGCAAAATAAGGACCATCCCATGCCCTCAAGACAAAATAACAGTAAAACCAAAGTGTAATAAAATGGAAAATGTGGAAAAAAGGGATGAAGACAATGAAATATACTAAGGGAATGAGACCAGGAAAACTCAGTTACAGCAAAGGCAAGAAACTACAGTGCAAAAATAAACCCATTTATGAGCAAAACACAAGCTAATAAATAGGGGGATGGAATGGTCCCATAAAAGAAGCTATAACGAAAAAAATAGAAACTACTGGATAGGTAAACAATCTAGAGGGGAACTAATAAGAAAAGGAAAAGTTAGGTACAATTAGGAAGTAAAACAGTTCAGAGCACAAAACACTGTTCAAGGAAATGAATGGTGGGGGTGGGGGGGGGAATCTTTGGGAAAGGAAATGGTCTCATGGAGGGACAGTGAGGCAAGAGAACATATTACAGTATGAAAATTCATGAAAAGAAACAGTTCATAAGGAAACTGCTAGGTGAAGAAATAATCTAGTCTGAAGTGTAAACCTATGGGAAAGGCAAGAGTTCAAGGGACAAATGTTTAAAGTTTGAAAATTTTACTCTGTAAACCTTCATAAACACTTTAAAACATTCTGATGTACTAGCATACATGGATTACTGCACGTAAGTACTGCATAACACAAACCATGAAAAGAAAACATCAGGACACAAATTTCCAATTTAAGGGCCTTGGAACTTATACATTAATGACTGAGATACCTCGGAACTTATACATTAATGACTGAGATACTTTGGAACTTATACATTAATGATTGAGATACCTCGGAACTTATACATTAATGAGTGAGATACCTCGGAACTTATACATTAATAACTGAGACACAATCACAGTAAATTCAACTTGTCTGAAGACAAAGACAGACAAAATATCTAGATATACAATCCCTACTGAATGGTATGTTACTTGTTAAGGTGAATGGTATGTTACTTGTTAAGGTAGTCAGAGAAAATCAATGGAAAGATATTTTCTCCCACAACACACTATAACAGTAAATTTGTACTATTAGAAAAAAAAAAGTGCAGGAAGACCTGCAAAACAGAAAAACTAAAATTCTCTAAATTGAAAATATGCTCTGCCAAACTTAGTTCTCAGGAATGGAGGACACCTTGATATGGTAAGATAATCCTAGCTGTCAATAGATGGAGTGGTCATCACAGCCAAAGACAGCGACCCAAAAATATCAGAAAAAAACACAAAAGAAACAAGAAGCCTTTTGAATGTAATTCTTAGCACGAAAGGAACAACTCACATTAAAGAATGTGCTGTGATAAACAAAAACAGAGGACAGAAGAATAACAGGTCCATTGCTAGCATACAATCCTGAATTGTGTGGGTACTTTACACAAGTGAAACAAAAAGGAAAGACCTAACCACTTATTTGCCCCCATACAAAAAGAAATCACTAACACAAAGATACTTAGTTGAAGAGAATGTCCAACAAAAGCCAAATAAGGGGAAAAGAGGATGGCAAAAATAAGACGAAAACCAGAGGTTACTGATAAGGTGAGCAGAGAGAGGAATAGTTTGGCTGTGTTTGCTAAATCTGAACTTAAGCTAGGGACATAAGCTTGGTTTTGTGATAGAAGACAGTGGCAAAGACTGGATTGTGCAAGGTAATCATGTCTTTAAAGATGGGGGGATTACCCACAGATTATTCTTGGGATCAGACATATTATTTCCCAAAAGCAAAGCTTCTCACATTTCTCTAGTTTAATGACTTCCTGATGGCAGGGAAAAATTAAGCAAACAAATACTAATTATTTTCCTATTCTCTCAGATGGAGGTACATATTCTGAAGAAAAAAAAAATTTACTTAAGAGTGAAAGAAGAATCTTTACTGTATCTCAATGAAAACTTTTGTTCAAGACTGCAGCCTTTGACAAAATAAAATATAAATTATATAATTGAAAGACATGATCAAAGTTTGCAACAAATATAAAAAGAAAAGAAAATGCTTCTTAACACTGAAAATGAGTCACTTGAAAGAGAAGATGAAATGACACAAAATCTAATTGAATAGTGCACACACAAGTAGAATTTTACTGAGAATGACAATATGCCCAGCTTTGTACACATAACTTTAATTCTTCCCTAGCAATAACAATAAAAACAGATCTAACAGAGAACTCATATTCATTAGTTTAAAGATGCTCTGATTTCCCTTTAACTAAAATATACTGAGTCCTAAAATTATGGCATTACAAAAAGCAATCGCATAAAGAGAAAACTGGTCATTAAAGCCTAAGACACAAGACAGGTTTAGCAAAAACTTAATGCTTGTTGGCTACATAAATTCACATCACATTAGTAGTGCACACTTACAAAGCAAATATGTGATCATAAGAAGATGAAGCTAAAGGAATGGGTATAAACAAAAACTGGTGAGTGCAATATCTGTCTTGTATTTGCTATGCAGTATTTTAAGAGGCTACTGGAACCCTGGCACTCTATTTCAATGGAAATGCCCAAAGTTTATAGGACCTTGCAAAATAATTAGTATGTGTTTTAAGATGGGTTCTCAGTGGTTTCTTATAGGTGGTATACTGATAGCCTAATAACTGGATGTGTAGCATAAATATCGGAGTGTGGCACTTACAGATGTTAGTGGTGGTCTTCAGGTTTTCCAGAGGCACAACACTCAGCATGTAATTGCCCTGTGTAAGATTAATCATATTTACCTTTTTAAATTGTTTTTCTTTCAAAGGAAACTGCTGGCAACATGCAGAGTACGATACCAACAATACACTCATGTAAGAGGGTGTCATAAAGTCTTCCAGTATGTGTCACTGCTAATAACTGGAAGCCTTGTGCATTCTATGACTCCATACCCTTGGAATCATAGAGAATCTATTTGTATGACCTTGTATTTGAGACATGCTTCTCATATGATGAAAGCAATTACAAGTAAAATTACACTTCCACTAACTGATAAGACTCAAAACAGTGCCCTACGATTTACTGGAGGGAAGAAAACAGTAATCATACCAAATTTACCACATATGCACTCATGATAATATTTTACAAATAATCTCAGAACAAGCTTAGCTGATATTAGACAACTTACTATCCCTAACCTAACCTTCTCTTGTATATAAGTACCCCTAAAACAATCCCATTATCTGTTTCTGACACTTCTTTAATCCTAAATTATCTTCAACACTAACCTTAGAATGTTCAAATTCTGGCTGGAATTCCTGCTCTTAACAATACTTGTACCAGTGTAAGTATAAAGAAACACTATGTTTTGCTTTGTCAAATAACTTTCATTTGCTAGATTGTTCTGAAGTAGAGTTTTGTGAAAGAATTGAATTCCAGTCCCCATTAGCCTGCAGAAATACAGAAAACACTTCTAAGCTTTTGACCACTCATGGGCAATTTCCATCTACAAACTTTGGTGCTGTAATATGGCTAGATACTGTCACTTACAGGCAACGTACTGTGCAATAATACTTAAATTTGAAAAGTAATTTGACTGGAAATCTGTAATACAAAAAAAATTGGGGGGCCAAGTGGTCAAAATAACAATCACATATATCACTCCCAGACCTACTGTGTGTGAGAGTCACATGTGAATGGTAAAGTCTCAAATGAAACAACTTAGTGTGTAGAGACAATATCTAGAAGTAAATACTAGTGTGGAAGCCGAGGTTCACCTTAGCACAATGGACCTAGGTAGAGGACATGTATATTTAGTTTGAGAGGCTGTACACATTTAATTCATCTGATGACAAGTGAAATTAAGATAAAGGTACTAGATAATCAGCAATGCAGAATCTAATTGTATGCAAATATTCTTGGTACTTGTTTCTTTCAAATCCTTAGCAAATATAATTTCAGCTGAGTTTTCTTTTGACCAAATGGTTTTCGTTTGAAGTAACAAAATCATTTAGTGTATTTCATCACTGTTAGAACAAAATTGTGGATTCTGAGGTTGAAAAAGATGTTTTTCTACCGAAGGTAGAGCCCTGAGAGTATCAGAGAGAGCACTTGCTCAAAGGAAGGAGACTCAAAACATCACATTACCCCTAAAGAGAGCATATCCACACATACTTCACTCTCTTCAACCTCCAGAACTTCTATGAGGGTGGCCAATACTCTTTTATAGAGACCAAACAATCATATAGCGACCAAAGCCTTTGACATCAAGGGTCTTCTGTCCACCAACTTATATCACCCACTATCCTCAGGAGACTGTCCTCCTAGCCAGCTACTGTAAGGACTTAAAAATAATTTTTCAAGATGGCTAGAGGGGAAGGAAGAGACTGGAAAATCAACAGATGCCATTTTTTTATTCAAGAATCAACACTCATGTTTCCCATCTCTTAACCAAGGCCTATGAGCATACAGGAACATATCCACATTATGGAAAATACAAAAAATCTGACCTAAATTGTCCTCCACTGAAGGTGGCATACCCAGTCACATAAATAAGGTGGACCACAGCTAAGCAAGGATATCATCTAAATGATGTTTACTGAATGCCAAAGATCTCCCATGTTAACCCCTATTTGTTACTTCTTATGGAAACCAAAGTAAATGCAACATTCCTTACATCATGGGCTCTAGCAGTTGACTATGGCTGTGAATTGAACACAAACTTCTTAATCCAGTACAAAATGTTATTTGCCAACAAAGGCTTGGATGAAGAAACAAACATTCTTCTATCGAAACTTCCAATCTGTAAGTGTCTTGATTGAGCACAAAGAATGATATTCACAAGATTAAGTTTTTCATAAATGTATCAAAATAGGTTCATTCCTAAATTTAGCTCTCATTTTTGGCAAAAATTTTAGATTCAAGTAAATATTTACCTACAATAGCTGAAGATCACATTTAGCTCATCTCTTTCTAAACATTTCATGCATTTCATTAATTCTTCTCCCTTATCCTTATGACTTCTTACCCTAATCTAATAAAAAAACAATGCTTTCCTTAGACGATAATGCTGAGCCATGCTCCCTGTCAAAGCAACAAATGATCAAAAATAATTAACCTTCACAAGATCCCATGTAGATGATGTGATGCAAGGGGATTTCCTCACAAAAAGATATCAATAAATTATATTAAGTAAAGCTAGAAGCATTATAAAATCCCTAAAACAAAAGCTCCTGCAATGCACTCTTATACGATGCAACAATATTAATGACTTGTTATGAAAAAGTCAAGACAATTCTTTTACATACAATGCTTCATTTATCAGTGATCTTTTTGATTCTCAAAAAAATTTGTAACTTCCATGCACAATGTTTCATCTCTAAGCAGAGAGGTGTACATTATGTATAGATTTGTTTGCTAAGTATTCATCATACTTTCTACTGATACGTGAAAAAATAAAGAAAAACATTTCTAATAACTTTCGTTGTTAGATCTTGAGAATGCCATCAAGTAATCAAGATGAGATTCTGCAAAAAGGCAAGGCTAACACAGAGCACTCATTGCACATTTTGTTTGATGAATAATACTGTTTCTTTACTGACACACATTTTCCATAGCTGTTAATTCTAGCCTTATCTAAAATCAAAATCAATCATAAATCAAAGCTTCTGTTAAATGTTTCTTTAATCATTTTAAGCATACTTCTCATTTCTCTTGATTTAGAATTAAATTCCTTTCCAAATTTTCTGCTGGACTCTCATATTTTTGTCTGATATATCTCTGGTACTTGTAAATGCATGGGTCTTGGAGAGAAAGACGAGAGAGAGGGGGGGTGTCTGGGAAACGAGTAAGTTGCTGTTTGCTGATGACATAGCAATGGTAGAAGATTCAAGTAGGAAATTGCAGAGGCTTGTGTATGTTTGGGAGAGCATGTGATAGGAAGAGGCTGAGGGCAAATGTGAATAAAAGCAAGGGTTTGAGGTTTAGCTATGCAAAGAGACAGGTTAGTTTGGGTGTGAGTCTATCAATCCATATATCTGATGTCTGTTCCATTTGGAACTCCCTCAAGGAGGTGGCCAAAGCAATAGAGTCTCCATAACTAATGAACTCGTGCTGCTTATTAGCCTTTACTGCCTCATCCTTACCTGGCCCCTGGTAGAAAGCAACTATTGCACAGTGTTTGCAGAGGCTCCTACCTAAAGTTTCAACTGACTACTACTATTTAATTCTCCTCCCAAATACAAGTTTTTATGGAAATCTGGAGGAAGCGGAATGTTTTCAATAACTGGGAGTGGACATGACAGTGAATGGGACCATGAAAGTAGAAGTGCCAAAGGATGGGTAAGATGGACGGTTCTGGAGGCACTGAAAAATGTGTGAAAAGAGAGGTCATTATCTGGGAGGATGTGTCTAGACCACGCAATACTCAGCAAGCTTCTATGTCGCATGATTATTATGTCGCCATCAACAACTCAAGGGTGGGCTGCTTTGACAACTGCTTCTTTTTCCACACGTCGAAGCTTTGGAACTTTCTACCTTCTCATGTCTTTCCCAATAACTACGATCTGGCACACTTCAAAATACGTTTTTCACTTCCTCCAAAATTCTTAGTTACCTTCTCTTGTCTTTTCTTTTTCCATTTCATAATTCTCTCTATATTTCAATTAAGGCCTGGCTTTGATGTGGACTTTTGTTCATGACGGAGCCTTCAACATAAAAAAAAAATGCCTAACTTCCTTAATTATCGAGGAATTCCTCTGACTGTCGCCATGTATCTTAACCTCTGAATCCAAATTTTGCAAATATGCTGGGTGAGTTCAGTGGTCTATGTAGATTTAAGGATTAAATAAATGGTATGTAAAGTGGCAGTACTGTAACCAATGAAGTAGGAGGTGATACTACTGTGAAAAGTAAAAAAGAAGCTGAATATTAGAGAAAGTTATTAAGTTTCAGTACTTTGAGGGGATACTCTTAGTTTTACTAGAGTATCCAGGTCTCACACCACTTTCTTGTGGTGACCTTGTTATTACACCATTTAGGGGTGGAACTAAAGGAAGAGGCATTGCCCAACAAATCTCTATCAGATGGTCAGGTGCCAAATGACTGGAAACCAGCAAATGTTACTCCTATATATAAAAAGGACACAAAAAGTGTGCCTTGAAGTATCGCCCAATTAGCCTTACATCAGTGTTATGTAAAATGATGGGAAAAAATAATACAAGATAAAATTGACACGTTTCTAGAACACAGAATTATATCAGACAACCGACACGGTTTCTGCTCTAGTAAATCCTGCCCAATGAATTTGCTGGAATTTTCTAATGATATTTTCAGGATTGGGACAAAAAATTACTGTATGATAAGATATATCTATATTTCCAAAAGGCTTTTGATATAGACCTCACAAGAGACTTTTACATAAACTCAAAGCACTCAAAATCAGTGAAGGACTCTGTACATGGATCAGAAACTGGCTTACCAGAAGAAATCAGCATGTAGTATTAAATGGCCAAGCCTCAGACTGGCTAGACGCAATGAGTGGTGTGCCACAGGGCTTGGTCCTGGGCCCAATTCTTTTCATAATATAAATTACTGACCTAGAACTCGGTCTCATATCTAGGATCTCCAAATTTGCTGACAATATTAAACTAGAAGGTAGAGCTGTAAACAGGTGGGGCTGCGAAATGATTCAAAGAGATCTTAGCTTAGGAGCAGTGGTCAGACAGATAGGCAAATGAAGTTTAATGTAGACAAAAGTTATACACTTTGGAGACAAGAATATACATTACAACTGCATACTATTTGGAAACTCTCTACAGCAAATGAAGAAAAGGACCTTGGAGTTATCAAGTTATCATTAGCAGCAACTTAAAATGCACTAAACAGTGTCAAGCAGCAAGTAAAAAAGGCAACCACATGTTAGGCTTCACAGCCAAGAACAAAGATTACATGACACCAGAAACAATCCTCACACTTTACAAGTCCCTAGTAAGACTACACCCTGAATATGCTGTCCAGTTTAGGTCCTCAAACTATAAAAAAGACGAGGAAAAATTAGACCAAGTACAAAGACACATGACAAAACTGATCCCATCCCTTAGAAATGTGGCATATGAAGAGAGGCTAAAATGATTGGATTTCTTCTCCCTTAAAAAACGTAGACTTTGCAGCAACTTAATCCAAGTGTTCAAAATTCTGAACAAGTTTTTTCCTGTAGGTGCGTTGAGCACTGGAATAAGTTAGCACCAGACATAGTGAATGCTATAACTATAAATACCTTCAAAGGTTGTTTAGACACAAATTTTATACATTCAGGTATACTCTGAGAAAAATGCTAGGAATAAACATATAAATGACAGCAGTAATGGGGACACTAGAAGGCTAATGTGCAGCAGTGGGTGGTCAGTGATAGCTTAAAAAACTACAGAGTGGAATCAATTTTCTTTTGACAAGTTACGTCTTATCTTTTCTTTTTTCAGACAACCCAGTTGTGGGCCAACCAGGAACTCCTGTTGTCTGTCTTTCTCATGTAATACATTAGGGCAATACTTTTAAACTTAGACAGACACCTGAGATGCGCCGTCACTTTTTAGTTTTACTGACAATTTTGGAGCCTTGCTGCCTCTGGAAATACTGCACTCAAGTTGCCCTCTGCCAGTGACCAGCCAAGGACGAGTGACTGAGGGTGATGGCACCGAGTGAGAATGGGATGACCGGTGAGAGTAAAAGGAGGGAGTATGGATGTGCTAGGGATTAGGGAGATCCATATCCTTGGGCAAGGTGCACTGAGTGAAAAATGGAACGGATGAATGCAAGTCATGGAGGACATGGAAGAACATGTGGTAATAATAATGGGAAAGTGAAAATTATCAGGGAATAGGAAATGAAGGATGTGCAATTCTACTATCATCAAGAGTGTGGGAGGATGTTACAAAGCATGGATGGAATGGATCAAGAATAGTTTCAGTAAAAGAAAAGATGAGGACTGTGAAGCATGCATGGGTATGTGTATATATGCCTGTGAATATAAAGACTGTATGAGATAAGGATAAAATGAAGCTTCTCTGGAGAAATTTTAATGACTGTATAAATGGTGTTGAGAATGAAAGAAACGTGGTCATTGTGGATGATATCAATGCGAAAGTGGGTGATGAAATTGGTGAGATAGATGATAAATGGGGAGTAACTGGAGAGAATGAGAATGAAAAGTATCTAGTGGATATTTGAGCTGAGAGGGGGTTTATTCCTAGAAAACAACTTTTTTCAGCTCAAGATGCTCCACAGATATAGACAGATGAGAAATGATAGAAGAGAAGAGCAAAAGGCTTTGATTGACTATGTGGCAGTGGAAGAAAGATTGAGAAAGGCTGTGCTACATTTCAGAGTCATGAGAGGATTCTTTGGAGAATGACCATTTCATGGTTCTTGTGGGAATGAGGATCAGGGAGAAGTGCAGGTTAGGTGTAAGGAAGAATAGAGGGGTGTAAGTGCTGACAAGTGAGAAGATGAATCAGACAAAATGCAGGGAGGAGTATGAAAAGAAGGTAACTGAAAGCTTAGATGGAAGTACAATGAATGTAGGGATGCAGTCATGTGTGAATTAGGTGTTTCAAATGTTTAGAGAAATACTATCAAAAGGTTGTAGAATGAGTTTTTGGATACAAGGTAGTAAGATACAAAATTAAAAAGGACACCGTAGGGTGGACAGAAGATACTAGAAATGCTGGTAGATTGCTCAACAGGAATGTACTAGTGGAAGTTCAGAAGAGGAGAGAAGAATACAAGATATACAAATACAATGTTAAGCAGCTGTTAGAGGAAAGCTAAGAAAGAATACAAGATTTTGGAAGGAAGTTTAGTAAAGTTTTAGGAAAATAAAAAACTATACTGGAAGGAGATGAAAATGGAGAGAGGTGGATGTAAAAGGAAATCTTAACGCGAGAAGAAAGGAAGGGGAAAAGCTGAATCAAAAGGAAGAAGTCAAGGGAAGATGGAAAGAGTATTCTGAAGAACTGATGAATGTGGAAGAAGGGGATGCAACAGATGTTACATGCATGGATCTGGAGGATGGAAGAAAGAGGATACAGTTGCCAGGGCCTAAAGGAAAAACAGAGGTAAGAAGGGCCAATGATGAGGCTGAAGGTAGGAAAGGCACCTGGAGTGGATGGGATTACAGCTGAAATGCTGAAGTACGGAGTTGAAAGTGAGATAGAGTGGATGCATCATACATGTAACTTAGCAAGGAAACAGAGGATTGGGTGAAAGCTACTATCATTCTTTTATTCAAAGGAAAAGGTGCTTAGGATATATGCAGCCATTATAGGGGAGTAAGTTTAAGTATACCAGGAAAAGTGTATACAAGAATATTAATTGATAGAGTGATGGAAGTGACTGAATGCAGAATAAGTAAAGAGCAAGAGAATTTTAGGAAAGGTTGGGGATATGTAGATCAGAATTTCGTTGTAAATATGACCATGGAAAAGTATTTAGCGAAAAGTAAGAAGTTGTATGCATCTTTTATGGATTTGGAGAAAGTGTATGATGGAGTCAAGTGGAATGCTTTATGGGATGTGTTAAGGATATATGGTATCGGGGGACAATTGATAGATGGTGTGAAAGCCTTCTATTGAGGAGTAAATGCGTATGTAAGAGTGGATGTAGAGTAGTGTGAAAGTTTTGGGTTACATGTAGGTGTAAGATGTCAACATGGCTTTTCAATATATATGTTGGAAAGGATCGCAACTTTGCACATGATCAAGTATATTACTATGAGTCCACTGGGTAAATGAAACACAATAAGTTCCCAAGTGCACTTTCGTGTAATAATCACATCATCAGGGGAGAGACAAGAAAGAAATATAATAGTCAGTTGATATACAACGAAGAGACGTAGCTAGGACGCCATTTGGTAAACAAGTGATTGTCAAAGACAGACAACGAGCATATCATAAAGTTATTATGTGGACAAGGTGAACTGTTTACAAATTTTATCAACAATAAAGTTATCCAATTTGTGTAGACCTTCACTAATATCAAGGTTATAATTCTTTGTGTATTTGATAACAGAAGATTCAATTATATTTCTCGTGGTACTAGAGTTAGAGTTAATAACTAAGATAGCATTACTCTAGTCAATACAATGATCATAGTTTTTAATGTGATTAAACAAGGCATTTGATTCTTGCCCTGTTCTTATACTACATCCATGTTGCTTAAGCCTAACAGAAAGATCCTTACCAGTCTGACCAACATAAAACTTATCACAATTTCCACATGGCACTTTATAGATGATTCCAGGAGAATTTTCCGGTGAGTTCCTGATTAACATATTCTTTATTGTATTATTGATACTGAAGGCAACATTTACATGAAAGGATTTAAGCAACATGGGAAGTAAAGTAAAATTATTATTAAAAGGAAGAACTAAAAGATTCTTGGTGTCAATGGAAGTTTTGGGTTCAACTCTATAAAATGATTTCTTTGCTAACTTAAGGGATTTATCAATGAAAAATCTAGGGTACATTAACTTAGAACTAATACAATATATCTTCTCAAACTCAACATCAATGAACTCTGTACTACAAATACGTAATGCCCTAAGGAACATACATTGAAATGATAATTTAACTCTGTCATGTTAAGATGAGTAATAATGGTTACATGACCATACATTTGTTAGGTTTTCTGTGATATGCTTGTTGTCTGTCCAAATAGCATCCTATCTACGTCTCTTCGTTGTATATCATAACTTACATTTCTTTCCTGTATCTCCCCTGATGATGTGATGATTACATGAGAGTGCACCTGGGAACTTATCATGTTTCATTTTCCCCATGGACTCATAGGAAAGAATACTTCCCACGCATTCATCACGTGTTGTAGAAGGTGACTAAAGGGGATGGGAGCAGGGGCTAGAAACCCTCCCCTCCTTGTATTTTAACATTCTAAATGGGGAAACAGAAGAAAGAGTCATGTGGGGAGTGCTCATCCTCCTCGAAAGCTCAGACTGGGGTGTCTAAATTGTGTGTGGATGGAACCAAGATGAGAAAAAAAGGAGAAATAGGTAGTATGTTTGAGGAAAGGAACCTGGATGTTTTGGCATTGAGTGAAACGAAGCTCAAGGGTAAAGGGGAAGAGTGGTTTGAGAATGACTTGGGAGTAAAGTCAGGGGTTAAAGAGAGGACAAGAGCAAGGGAAGGAGTAGCATACTCCTGAAACAGGAGTGGTGGGAGTATGTGAGAGTGTAAGAAAGTAAACTCTAGATTGATATGATTAAAACTGAAAGTGGATGGAGAGTGATGGGTGATTATTAGTACATATGCACCTGGGCGTGAGAAGAAAGATTATGAGAGGCAAGTGATTTAGGAGCAGCTGAGTGAGTGTGTTAGTAGTTTTGATGCATGAGACCGGGTTATAGTGATGGGTGGTTTGAATGCAAAGTAGAGGGAATAACTGGTGTACATGGGGTGTTCAGTGTTGTAAATGGTAATGGTGAAGAGCTTGTAGATTTATGTGCTGAAAAAGTGCTAGTGATTGGGAATAACTGGTTTAAAAAGAGAGATATACATAAGTATACGTATGTAAGTAGGAGAGATGGCCAAAGAGCGTTACTGGATTATGTGTTAATTGATAAGTGTGCGAAAGAGACACTTTTGGATGTTAATGTGCTGAGAGGTGCAACTTGAGGAATGTCTGATCATTATCTTGTGGAGGCGAAGGTGAAGATTTGTAGAGGTTTTCAGAAAACAAGAGAGAATGTTGGGGTGAAGAGGGTGGTGAGAGTAAGTGAGCTTGGGAAGGAGACTTGTGTGAGGAAGTACCAGGAGAGACTGAGTACAGAATGGAAAAAGGTGAGAACAAAGGATGAAAGGAGAGTGGGGGAGGAATGGGATGTATTTAGGGAAGTAGTGATGGCTTGTGCAAAAGATGCTTGTGGCATGAGAAGCGTGGGAGGTGGGCAGATTAGAAAGGGTAGCGAGAGGTGAGATGAAGAAGTATGAATATTAGTGAAAGAGAAGAGAGAGGCATTTGGACGATTTTTGCAGGGAAATAATGCAAATCACTGGGAGATGTATAAAACAAAGAGGCACGAGGTCAAGAAAAAGGTGCAAAAGGTGAAAAAGAGGGCAAAGGAGAGTTGGGGTGAGAGAGTATCATTAAATTTTAGGGAGAATAAAAAGATGTTTTGGAAGGAGGTAAATAAAAAGCGTAAGACAAGGGAACAAATGGGAACATCAGTGAAGGGGGCTAACGGGGAGGTGATAACAGACATATACATATATACACATGTACATAATTCATACTGTCTGCCCTTATTCATTCCCATCGCTACCCCGTCAACCATGAAATGAAAACCCCCGCCCCCCGCATGTGGGCGAGGTAGCACTAGGAAAACAACAAAAGGCCACATTTGTTAACACTCAGTATCTAGCTGTCAAGTAATAATGCACTGAAACCACAGCTCCCTTTCCACATTCAGGCCCCACAAAACTTTCCATGGACTACCCCAGACGCTTCACATGTCCTGGTTCAATCCATTGACTGCACGTCAACCCCGGTATACCACATCATTCCAATTCACTCTTATTCCTTGCACGCCTTTCACCCTCCTGCATGTTCAGGCCCCGATTACTCAGAATCTTTCAACTCCATCTTTCCACCTCCAATTTGGTCTCCCACTTCTCCTTGTTCCCTCCACGTCTGACACATATATCCTCTTGGTCAATCTTTCCTCACTCATTCTCTCCATGTGACCAAACCATTTCAAAACACCCTCTTCTGCTCTCTCAACCACACTCTTTTTATTACCACATGTCTCTCTCACCATTTCATTACTTACTCGATCAAACCACCTTACACCACATATTATCCACAAACATCTCATTTCCAGCACATCAACCCTCCTCCACACAACTCTATCTATGACCCATGCCTCGCAACCATACTATTCCTTCAAACATACCCATTTTTGCTTTCCAAGATAACGTTCTCGACTTCCAGACATTTTTCAACGCTCCAAGAACTTTTGGCAGTCAACAACACAGTCACCTCCTTTTTTAATAAATTCCAATGCAATACCATCCAAATCCGCTGCCTTGCCGGCTTTCATCTTCCGCAAAGCTTTCACTACCTCTTCTCTGTTTACCAAATCATTCTCCCTGACCCTCTCACTTTGCACACCACCTCGAACAAAACACCCTATATCTGCCACTCTATCATCAAACACATTCAACAAACCTTGCAAATACTCACTCCATCTCCTTTTCACATCACCACTACTTGTTATTACCTCCCCATTAGCCCCCTTCACTGATGTTCCCATTCGTTACCTTGTCTTATGCATTTTAATTACCTCCTTCCAGAACATCTTTTTATTCTCCCTAAAATTTAATGATACTCTCTCACCCCAACTCTCATTTGCCCTCTTTTTCACCTCTTGCACCTTTCTCTTGACCTCTTGCCTCTTTCTTTTATACATCTCCCACTCACTTGCATTATTTCCCTGCAAAAATCATCCAAGTGCCTTTCATTTCTCTTTCACTAATAGTCTTACTTCTTCATCCCACCACTCACTAACCTTCCTAATCTGCCCACCTCCCACGCTTCTCATGCCACAAGCATCTTTTGCGCAAGCCATCGCTGATTCCCTAAATACATCCCATTCCTCCCCAACTCTCTTTACATCCTTTGTTCTCACCTTTTTCCATTCTGTACTCAGTCTCTCCTGGTACTTCCTCACACAAGTCTCCTTCCCAAGCTCACTTTTTCTCACCACTCTCTTCACCCCAACATTCTCTCTTCTTTTCTGAAAACCTCTACAAATCTTCACCTTCGCCTCCACGAGATAATGATCAGACATCCCTCCAGTTGCACCTCTCGGCACAATAATATCCAAATGTCTCTCCTTCATGAGCCTATCAATTAACACATAATCCAATAACGCTTTCTGGCCATCTATCCTACTTACATATGTATACTTACGTATATCTCTCTTTTTAAACCAGGTATTCCCAATCACCAGTCCTTTTTCAGCACATAAATCTACAAGCTCTTCACAGACGAAAGAATGGCCCAACCCACCCACATACACATGCATATACATACAAGTCCACAAACGCACATATGCATACCTATACATCTCAATGTATACATATATATACACAAACAGACATATACATATATAAACATGTACATAATTCATATTTGGTTGCCCATATTCATTCCTGTCGCCACCCTGCCATACATGAAATGACAATCCCCTCCCCCGCATGTATGCGAGGTAGCACAAGGAAAAGACAACAAAGGCCACATTCATTCACACTCAGTCTCTAGTTGTCATGTATAATGCACTAAAACCACAGCTCCCTTTCCACATCCAGGCCCCAAAAAGTCTCCATGGTTTACCCCAGATGCTTCACATGCCCTGGTTCAATCCATTGACAGCATGTCGACCCTGGTATACCACATCGTTCCAATTCACTCTATTCCTTGCACACCTTTCACCCTCCTGCATGGTCAGACCCTGATCAATCAGAATCTTTTTCCCTCCATCTTTCCACCTCCAATTTCGTCTTCCTCTTCTCCTCCACCTCTGACACATATCCTCTTTGTCAATCTTTTCTCACTCATTCTCTGCATGTGACCAAACCATTTCAAAACACCCTCTTCTGCTTTCTCAACCACACTCTTTTATTACCACACATCTCTCTTACCATTTCATTATATTCATATTTATCTATAATTTTACTTTGTCGCTGTCTCCCACGTCAGCGAAGTAGAGCAAGGAAACAGACGAAAGAATGGCCCAACCCACCCACATACACATACACGTCCAAACACGCAAATATACGTACCTAAACATCTCAACGTATACATATATATACATACAGAGACATATACATATATACACATGTACATGATTCGTACTGTCTGCCTTTATTCATTCCCATCGCCATCTCACCACACATGAAATAACAACCCCCTCCCCCCTCATGTGTGCAAGGTAGTGCTAGGAAAAGACAACAAAGGCCACATTCGTTCACACTCAGTCTCCAGCTGTCATGTAATAATGCACAGAAACCACAGCTCCCTTTCCATATCCAGGCCCCACAAAACTTTCCATGGTTTACCCCAGACACCTCACATGCTCTGGTTCAATCCATTGACAGCACGTCGACCCCGGTATACCACATCGTTCCAATTTACTCAATTCCTTGTACGCCTTTCACCCTCCTGCATGTTCAGGCCCTAATCATTCAAAATCCCTTTCACTCCATCTTTCCACCTCCAATTTGGTCTCCCACTTCTCCTTGTTCCCTCCACCTCTGACACATATATCCTCTTGGTCAATCTTTCCTCACTCATTCTCTCTATGTGACCAAACATTTCAAAACACCCTCTTCTGCTCTCTCAACTACACTCTTTTTATTACCACACATCTCTCTTACCCTTACATTACTTACTCGATCAAACCACCTCACATCAGATATTGACCTCAAACATCTCATTTCCAGCACATCCACCCTCCTCCACACAACTCTATCCATAGCCCACGCTCGCAACCATATAACATTGTTGGAACCACTATTCCTTCCAAAAAATACCCTTTTTGCTTTCCGAAAAATAATGTTCTCGATTCCACCCATTCTTAAACCCCCTCCCAAAATCCACCCCCTCCCCCCTTTATTCACTTCCGTTCCAAGGTTCCCTCTGCTGCCAAATCCACTCCCCCCGATATCTAAAAAAAATTCACTTCCTCCGTTTTCTCCAAAATTTAAAATTATCTCCCCAAATTTATTGACCTTCAAAACCCTTTCTGACCCCAATAACCTTGCTCTTATTCACATTTTCTATCCCGCTTTCTTCTTTCACACACTTTACCCAAAATCAGTAAACCCGCCCTTTTGCCGTTTTTATATGAAACCGCCCCCCGCCCGTATTTCGCGGGAAAAAAACAACCCCCTCCCCCCCCAAACCCCAAAACCACAACAGGGCGGCCCCCCTGCCCCCTTTCCAAAAGCAAACACCTTTCCCCAAGAACCCACTTAAACAAATTCCCCCCCCTTTTCCCCTCTTCCCCCACACGAACCCCTTTCCTTTCAACCTTTGATAAAAACTTTTCACTGGGTTCCCAAAAACTTGCCTCCCCCCCCCTATACTTAAAACCCCCGCCCGAGCAACTCAACAACCCCTTTTTCCAAAAAAACCCCTTTTCCCGATCCAAAAATTTCTCAACCCCAAACCCCGTTTTCCCAAGTAAACCCCAACCCCCTCTTCAAAGAAAAAACCTGATCCCCCCACCTTCACCCCTTTTGAAACCACCCCCTGCTTTTTCCCCAACGAAAGCTTTGAAGTGCCTTCACCCCCCCTGAACCCTTACCAAACCCCTTTAATTTTCCCAGAAACTAACCAAAATTTTAAACCCCGTAATTTAAGGCCCGCAAAACCCCTTTGCCTTTTTTTCCCCTGGGACTATCAAACCCTTCTGCCAATCCCAAACCCCTCCCCCAGCCCTTTCCCCCATTTTTTAATCCCAAAACCCCATAACCCAAAACAGCACCCCCTTTTTAATAAAAAACCACTGCAAAACCCTTTTAAAACCCCCCCCCTTGGGCTTTTTCTTTGCAAAGCTTTTTACTACCTCTTCTCTTTTTACCCAAATCTTTTCCCTAAACCCTCTTACTTTGGGACATCACCCCCAACCAAAAAACCCTAAAATCTGCCACTTTTACCATCAAACACCCCTTTAAAAAACCTTCAAAATACTCTTCCAAACTCCTTCTCCCAACACCCCCTACTTGTTATCCCCTTCCCCCCTTAGCCCCTTTCACTGAAGTTTCCCCTTTTTCCCTTGTCTTAAAGCCCCTTTTTTTTACCCCCTTTCCAAAAATTCCTTTTTATTCTCCCTAAAATTTAAAAAGAAAACCTCCTCCCCCTCTCAAATTTTCCCTCTTTTTCCCCCTCTTGCACCTTTCTCTTGACTTCCTACCTCTTTCTTTTATACATCTCCCACTCATTTGCATTATTTCCCTGCAAAAATCATCCAGATGCCTCTCTCTTCTCTTTCACTAATAATCTTACTTCTTCATTCCCACCACTCATTACCCTTCCTAATCTGCCCACCTCCCACGCTTCTCGTACCACAAGCATCTTTTGCACAAGCCATCACTGCTTCCCTAAATACATCCCATTCCTCCCCCACTCCCCTTACCTCATTTGTTCTCACCTTTTTCCATTCTGTACTCAAGTCTCTCCTGGTACTTCCTCACACAAGTCTCCTTCCAAAGCTCACTTACTCTCACTACTCTTTTCACCCCAACATTCTTCTTTTCTGAAAACTTCTACAAATCTTCACCATCGCCTCCACAAGATAATGATCAGACATCCCTCCAGTTGCACCTCTCAGCACATTAACATCCAAAATTCTCTCTTTCACGCGCCTATCAATTAATATGTGTATGTGTGTGTGTGTGTGTATCTATGTATGTATATATAGTGATGGTTGATTTGAATGCAAAGGTGAGTCATGCGGCAGTTGAGGGAATAATTGGTGTACATGGGGTGTTCAGTGCTGTAAGGGAAATGGTGAAGAGCTTGTAGATTTGTGTGGTGAAAAAGGACTAGTGATTAGGAATACCTGGTTTAAAAAGAAAGATATATATAAGTATGCATATGTAAGCAGGAGAGATGGCTAGAGAGCATGATTTGATTAGCTGTTAACTGATAGGCACGTGAGAGAGACTTTTGGATGTTACTGTGCTGAGAGATGCAACTGGAGGGATGTCTGATCATTATCTTGTGGAGGCGAAGGTTAAGATTTGTAGAGGTTTTCAGAAAACAAGAGTGTTGGGGTGAAGAGAGTGGTGAAAGTAAGTGAGCTTGGTAAGAAGACTTGTGTGAGGAAGTACCAAGAGAGACTGAGTGCAGAATGCAAAAAGGTGAGAGCAAAGGACATAAGGGGAGTGGGGGAGGAATGGGATGTATTAAGGGAAGGAGTGATGGCTTGCGCAAAAGATGCTTGTGGCATGAGAAGCGTGGGAGGTGGGCAGATTAGAAAGGGTTGTGAGTGATGGGATGAAGAAGTAAGATTATTAGTGAAAGAGAGAGGCATTTCAACAATTTTTGCAGGGAAACAGTGCAAATAACTGTGAGATGTATAAAAGAAAGTCACGAGGTCAGAAGAAAGGTGCAAGAGGTGATAAAGAGGGCAAATGAGAGTTGGGGTGAGTGAATATCATTAAATTTTAGGGAGAATAAAAAGATGTTTTGGAAGGAGGTAAATACAGTGCGTAAGACATGAGAACAAATGGGAACATTGGTGAAGGGGGCTAATGGGAGGTGATAACAAGAAGTGGTGATGTGAGAAGGAGATGGAGTGAGTATTTTGAAGGTTTGTAGAATGTGTTTGATGATAGAGTGGCAGATATAGGGTGTTTTGGTCGAGAAGATGTGCGAAGTGAAAGGATCAGGGAGGATGATTTGGTAAACAGTGAATAGGTAGTGAAAGCTTTGCAGAAGACGAAAGCCAGCAAGGTGGCAGGTTTGGATGGTATTGCATTGGAATCTTTTTAAAAAAGGGGGTGACTGTGTTGTTGACTGATTGGAGAGGATATTCAATGAATGTATGGCTCATGGTGAAGTGCCTGAGGGTTGGCAGGAGGCATGCATATTGCCATTGTACCCCTGCCGCAAGCCGACATTCAGTGAGAACCAATCACTTTCCTCTCTTCCAACTCGTACACATGCTTTACCTCCTCGATAAAAACTTTTCACTGCTTCTAGCAACTTGCCTGGCACATCATATACTCTTAATACCTTCCACATGGCATCTCTATCAACTCTATCATATGCCTTCTCCAGATCCATAAATGCTACATACAAATCAATGTTTTTCTAAGTATTTCTCACATACATTCTTCAAGGCAAACATCTGATCCACACGTCCTCTACCACATCTGAAACCACTCTGCTCTTCCCCAATCTGGTGCTCTGTACATGCCTTCACCCTCTCAATCAATACCCTCCCATATAATTTCCCATGAACACTCAACAAACTTATGCCTCTGTAATTTGAACACTCACCTTTGTCCCCTTTGCCTTTGTACAATGGCACTATGCATGCATTCTGCCAATCCTTAGGCACATCACCATGACCCATACATACACTGAATATCCTCACCAACCAGTCAACAACACAGTCACCCCATTTTTAATAATTTCCACTGCAATACCATCCAAACCCGCTGCCTTGCCATCATTCATCTTCTGCAAAGCTTTCACTACCTCTTCTCTGTTTACCAAATGATTCTCCCTGACCCTCTCACTTTGCACACCATCTCACCAAAACACCCTACATCTGCTACTCTATCATCAAACTTATTCAACAAACCTTCAAAATACTCACTCCATCTCCTCACATTACCACTACTTGTTATTACCCCCCCCATTAGCCCCCTTCACCAATGTTCCTATTTGTTCTCCTGTCTTACACACTTTATTTACTTCCTTCCAAAACATCTTTTTATTCTCACTAAAATCTAATGATACTCTCTTCTCACCCCAACTCTCATTTGCCCTCTTTTTCACCTCTTGCACCTTTCTCTTGACCTCCTACTTCTTTCTTTTATACATCTTCCACTCATTTGCACTATTTCCCTGCAAAACCCATCCAAATGCCTCTCTCTTCTTTTTCACTAATAATCTTACTTCTTCATCCCACCATTCACTACCCTTTCTAATCTGCCCACCTCCCATGCTTCTAATGCCACAAGTATCTTTTGAACAAGCCATCACTGCTTCCCTAAATACATCCCATTCCTCCCCCACTCCCCTTTCGTCCTTTGTTCTTTTTCCATTCTGCATTCATTCTCTCCTGGTACTTCCTCATGCAAGTCTCCTTCCCAAGCTCACTTACTCACAACTCTCTTCATCCCAACATTTTCTCTTCTTTTCTGAAAATTTCTACAAATCTTTACCTTCACTCCCACAAGATAATGATCAGACATCCCTCCAATTGCCCCTCTCAGCAAATTAACATCCAAAATTCTCTCTTTCAAGCACCTATCAATTAACACGTAATCCAATAATGCTCTCTGGCCATCTCTCCTACTTACATACATATACTTATGTATATCTCTCTTTTTAAACCAGGTATTCCCAATCACCAGGCCTTTTTCAGAACACAAATCTATAAGCTCTTCACCATTTCCATTTACAACACTGAACACCCCATGTACACCAAGTATATCTCAACTGCCACATTGCTCACCTTTGCATTCAAATCACTCATCACTATAGCCCGGTCTCGTACATCAAAACTACTAACACACTCACTCAGATGCTCCCAAAACACTTGTCTCTCGTGATCTTTCTTCTCATGCCCAGGTGCATATGCACCAATAATCACCCATCTCTCTCCATCAACTTTCAGTTTTATCCATATCAATCTAGAATTTACTTTCTTACACTCTATATCACACACTCCCACAACTCCTGTTTCAGGAGTAGTGCTACTCCTTCCCTTGCTCTCATCCTCTAACTAACCCCTAACTTCACTCCCAAGGTATTCCCAAACCACTCTTCCCCTTTACCCTTGAGCTTCGTTTCACTCAGAGGCAAAACATCCAGGTTCCTTTCCTCAAACATACTACATATCTCTCCTTTCTTCTCATCTTGGTTCCATCCACACACATTTAGACACCCCAATCTGAGCACTCCCCACATGAATCCTTCTTCCGTTTACCCTTTTAGAAAACTAAAATACAAGGAAGGGAGGGTTTCTAGCACCCTGCTCCCGTCCCCTTTAGTCGCCTTCTACGACATGAGGAATGCATGGGAAGTATTCCTTCTCCGCTACCCCAGGGATATATATACATATTTCATATTTATCATACTTTGTTGCTGTCTCCCACGTTAGCGACGTAGCGCAAGGAAACAGACGAAAGAATGGCCCAACCCACCCGCATACACATGTATATACATACACACCCACACACGCACATATACATACTTATGCATCTCAACATAAACATATATATATTTTTTTTATTATTATACTTTGTCGCTGTCTCCCGCGTTTGCGAGGTAGCGCAAGGAAACAGACGAAAGAAATGGCCCAACCCCCCCCCATACACATGCATATACATACGTCCACACACGCAAATATACATACCTACACAGCTTTCCATGGTTTACATGCCTTCACATGCCCTGATTCAATCCACTGACAGCACGTCAACCCCGGTATACCACATCGCTCCAATTCACTCTATTCCTTGCCCTCCTTTCACCCTCCTGCATGTTCAGGCCCCGATCACACAAAATCTTTTTCACTCCATCTTTCCACCTCCAATTTGGTCTCCCTCTTCTCCTCGTTCCCTCCACCTCCGACACATATATCCTCTTGGTCAATCTTTCCTCACTCATTCTCTCCATGTGCCCAAACCACTTCAAAACACCCTCTTCTGCTCTCTCAACCACGCTCTTTTTATTTCCACACATCTCTCTTACCCTTACGTTACTCACTCGATCAAACCACCTCACACCACACATTGTCCTCAAACATCTCATTTCCAGCACATCCATCCTCCTGCACACAACTCTATCCATAGCCCACGCCTCGCAACCATACAACATTGTTGGAACCACTATTCCTTCAAACATACCCATTTTTGCTTTCCGAGATAATGTTCTCGACTTCCACACATTCTTCAAGGCCCCTAGAATTTTCGCCCCCTCCCCCACCCTATGATCCACTTCCTCTTCCATGGTTCCATCCGCTGCCAGATCCACTCCCAGATATCTAAAACACTTCACTTCCTCCAGTTTTTCTCCATTCAAACTCACCTCCCAATTGACTTGACCCTCAACCCTACTGTACCTAATAACCTTGCTCTTATTCACATTTACTCTTAACTTTCTTCTTCCACACACTTTACCAAACTCAGTCACCAGCTTCTGCAGTTTCTCACATGAATCAGCCACCAGCGCTGTATCACCAGCGAACAACAACTGACTCACTTCCCAAGCTCTCTCATCCCCAACAGACTTCATACTTGCCCCTCTTTCCAAAACTCTTGCATTTACCTCCCTAACAACCCCATCCATAAACAAATTAAACAACCATGGAGACATCACACACCCCTGCCGCAAACCTACATTCACCGAGAACCAATCACTCTCCTCTCTTCCTACACGTACACATGCCTTACATCCTCGATGAAAACTTTTCACTGCTTCTAACAACTTTCCTCCCACACCATATATTCATAATACCTTCCACAGAGCATCTCTATCAACTCTATCATATGCCTTCTCCAGATCCATAAATGCTACATACAAATCCATTTGCTTTTCTAAGTATTTCTCACATACATTCTTCAAAGCAAACACCTGATCCACACATCCTCTACCACTTCTGAAACCACACTGCTCTTCCCCAATCTGATGCTCTGTACATGCCTTCACCCTCTCAATCAATACCCTCCCATATAATTTACCAGGAATACTCAACAAACTTATACCTCTGTAATTTGAGCACTCACTCTTATCCCCTTTGCCTTTGTACAATGGCACTATGCACGCATTCCGCCAATCCTCAGGCACCTAACCATGAGTCATGGTGTGCAAAGTGAGAGGGTTGGGGAAAATGATTTGGTAAACAGAGAAGAGGTAGTGAAAGCTTTGCGGAAGATGAAAGCCGGCAAGGCAGCAGGTTTGGATGGTGTTGCAGTGGAATTTATTAAAAAAGGGGGTGACTGTATTGTTGACTGGTTGGTAAGGTTATATGATATATACACATGTATATACATACGTCCACACACGCAAATATACATACCTACACAGCTTTCCATGGTTTACCCCAGACGCTTCACATGCCTTGATTCAATCCACTGACAGCACATCAACCCCGGTATACCACATCGCTCCAATTCACTCTATTCCTTGCCCTCCTTTCACCCTCCTGCATGTTCAGGCCCCGATCACACAAAATCTTTTTCACTCCATCTTTCCACCTCCAATTTGGTCTCCCTCTTCTCCTCGTTCCCTCCACCTCCGACACATATATTCTCTTGGTCAATCTTTCCTCACTCATTCTCTCCATGTGCCCGAACCATTTCAAAACACCCTCTTCTGCTCTCTCAACCATGCTCTTTTTATTTCCACACATCTCTCTTACCCTTACGTTACTTACTCGATCAAACGACCTCACACCACACACTGTCCTCAAACATCTCATTTCCAGTACATCCATCCTCCTGCGCACAACTCTATCCATAGCCCACGCCTCGCAACCATACAACATTGTTGGAACCACTATTCCTTCAAACATACCCATTTTTGCTTTCCGAGATAATGTTCTCGACTTCCACACATTCTTCAAGGCTCCCAGAATTTTCGCCCCCTCCCCCACCCTATGATCCACTTCCGCTTCCATGGTTCCATCCGCTGCCAGATCCACTCCCAGATATCTAAAACACTTCACTTCCTCCAGTTTTTCTCCATTCAAACTCACCTCCCAATTGACTTGACCCTCAACCCTACTGTACCTAATAACCTTGCTCTTATTCACATTTACTCTTAACTTTCTTCTTTCACACACTTTACCAAACTCAGTCACCAGCTTCTGCAGTTTCTCACATGAATCAGCCACCAGCGCTGTATCATCAGCGAACAACAACTGACTCACTTCCCAAGCTCTCTCATCCCCAACAGACTTCATACTTGCCCCTCTTTCCAAAACTCTTGCATTCACCTCCCTAACAACCCCATCCATAAACAAATTAAACAACCATGGAGACATCACACACCCCTGCCGCAAACCTACATTCACTGAGAATATATATATATATATATATATATATATATATATATATATATATATATATATATATATATATATATATATATAGTGGGTTAGTATAGTAGTAGTTATATAGTTATAGTAGTTATATAGTATAGTTAGTAGTTATATATAGGGGTTAGTGAGAGGACAAGAGCAAGGGAAGGAGTAGCAATACTCCTGAAACAGGAGTTGTGGGAGTATGTGATAGAGTGTAAGAAAGTAAATTCTCGATTAATATGGGTAAAACTGAAAGTTGATGGAGAGAGGTGGGTGATTATTGGTGCTTATGCACCTGGGCATGAGAAGAAAGATCAAGAGAGGCAAGTGTTTTGGGAGCAGCTGAATGTGTGTGTTAGTGGTTTTGATGCACGAGACCAGGTTATAGTGATGGGTGATTTGAATGCAAAGGTGAGTAATGTGGCAGTTGAGGGAATAATTGGTATACATGGGGTGTTCAGTGTTGTAAATGGAAATGGTGAAGAGCTTGTAGATTTATGTGCTGAAAAAGGACTGGTGATTGGGAATACCTGGTTTAAAAAGCGAGATATACATAAGTATACTTATGTAAGTAGGAGAGATGGCCAGAGAGCGTTATTGGATTACGTGTTAATTGACAGCCGTGCGAAAGAGAGACTTTTGGATGTTAATGTGCTGAGAGGTGCAACTGGAGGGATGTCTGATCATTATCTTGTGGAGGCTAAGGTAAAGATTTGTATGGGTTTTCAGAAAAGAAGAGTGAATGTTGGGGTGAAGAGGGTGGTGAGAGTAAGTGAGCTTGAGAAGGAGACCTGTGTGAGGAAGTACCAGGAGAGACTGAGTACAGAATGGAAAAAGGTGAGAACAATGGAAGTAAGGGGAGTGGGGGAGGAATGGGATGTATTTAGGGAATCAGTGATGGATTGCGCAAAAGATGCTTGTGGCATGAGAAGAGTGGGAGGTGGGTTGATTAGAAAGGGTAGTGAGTGGTGGGATGAAGAAGTAAGAGTATTAGTGAAAGAGAAGAGAGAGGCATTTGGACGATTTTTGCAGGGAAAAAATGCAATTGAGTGGGAGATGTATAAAAGAAAGAGACAGGAGGTCAAGAGAAAGGTGCAAGAGGTGAAAAAAAGGGCAAATGAGAGTTGGGGTGAGAGAGTATCATTAAATTTTAGGGAGAATAAAAAGATGTTCTGGAAGGAGGTAAATAAAGTGCGTAAGACAAGGGAGCAAATGGGAACTTCAGTGAAGGGCGCAAATGGGGAGGTGATAACAAGTAGTGGTGATGTGAGAAGGAGATGGAGTGAGTATTTCGAAGGTTTGTTGAATGTGTTTGATGATAGAGTGGCAGATATAGGGTGTTTTGGTCGAGGTGGTGTGCAAAGTGAGAGGGTTAGGGAAAATGATTTGGTAAACAGAGAAGAGGTAGTGAAAGCTTTGCGGAAGATGAAAGCCGGCAAGGCAGCAGGTTTGGATGGTATTGCAGTGGAATTTATTAAAAAAGGGGGTGACTGTATTGTTGACTGGTTGGTAAGGTTATTAATGTATGTATGACTCATGGTGAGGTGCCTGAGGATTGGCGGAATGCGTGCATAGTGCCATTGTACAAAGGCAAAGGGGATAAGAGTGAGTGCTCAAATTACAGAGGTATAAGTTTGTTGAGTATTCCTGGTAAATTATATGGGAGGGTATTGATTGAGAGGGTGAAGGCATGTACAGAGCATCAGATTGGGGAAGAGCAGTGTGGTTTCAGAAGTGGTAGAGGATGTGTGGATCAGGTGTTTGCTTTGAAGAATGTATGTGAGAAATACTTAGAAAAGCAAATGGATTTGTATGTAGCACTTATGGATCTGGAGAAGGCATATGATAGAGTTGATAGAGATGCTCTGTGGAAGGTATTATGAATATATGGTGTGGGAGGAAAGTTGTTAGAAGCAGTGAAAAGTTTTTATCGAGGATGTAAGGCATGTGTACATGTAGGAAGAGAGGAGAGTGATTGGTTCTCGGTGAATGTAGGTTTGCGGCAGGGGTGTGTGATGTCTCCATGGTTGTTTAATTTGTTTATGGATGGGGTTGTTAGGGAGGTAAATGCAAGAGTTTTGGAAAGAGGGGCAAGTATGAAGTCTGTTGGGGATGAGAGAGCTTGGGAAGTGAGTCAGTTGTTGTTCGCTGATGACACAGCGCTGGTGGCTGATTCATGTGTGAAACTGCAGAAGCTGGTGACTGAGTTTGGTAAAGTGTGTGGAAGAAGAAAGTTAAGAGTAAATGTGAATAAGAGCAAGGTTATTAGGTACAGTAGGGTTGAGGGTCAAGTCAATTGGGAGGTGAGTTTGAATGGAGAAAAACTGGAGGAAGTGAAGTGTTTTAGATATCTGGGAGTGGATCTGGCAGCGGATGGAACCATGGAAGCGGAAGTGGATCATAGGGTGGGGGAGGGGGCGAAAATTCTAGGGGCCTTGAAGAATGTGTGGAAGTCGAGAACATTATCTCGGAAAGCAAAAATGGGTATGTTTGAAGGAATAGTGGTTCCAACAATGTTGTATGGTTGCGAGGCGTGGGCTATGGATAGAGTTGTGCGCAGGAGGATGGATGTGCTGGAAATGAGATGTTTGAGGACAATGTGTGGTGTGAGGTGGTTTGATCGAGTGAGTAACGTAAGGGTAAGAGAGATGTGTGGAAATAAAAAGAGCGTGGTTGAGAGAGCAGAAGAGGGTGTTTTGAAGTGGTTTGGGCACATGGAGAGGATGAGTGAGGAAAGATTGACCAAGAGGATATATGTGTCGGAGGTGGAGGGAACAAGGAGAAGAGGGAGACCAAATTGGAGGTGGAAAGATGGAGTGAAAAAGATTTTGTGTGATCGGGGCCTGAACATGCAGGAGGGTGAAAGGAGGGCAAGAAACAGAGTGAATTGGAGCGATGTGGTATACCGGGGCTGACGTGCTGTCAGTGGATTGAATCAAGGCATGTGAAGCGTCTGGGGTAAACCATGGAAAGCTGTGTAGGTATGTATATTTGCGTGTGTGGACGTATGTATATACATGTGTATGGGGGGGGTTGGGCCATTTCTTTCATCTGTTTCCTTGCGCTACCTCGCAAACACGGGAGACAGCGACAAAGTATAAAAAAAAAAAAAAAAAAATATATATATATATATATATATATATATATATATAATATATATATATATATATATATATATATATATATATATATATATATACACACACAGACATATACATATCTACACATGTACATAATTCATACTGTCTGCCCTTATTCATATCCATCGCCAACCTGCCACACATGAAATGACCCCCTCCCCCCACATGTGCGTGAGGTAGCCACATTCGTTCACACTCAGTCTCCAGCTGTCATGCTTAATGCACCGAAACCACAGCTCCCTTTCCACATCCAGGCCCCACAAAACTTTCCATGGTTTACCTCAGACACTTCACATGCCCTGGTTCAATCCATTGACAACAAGTCGACCCCGATATACCACATCGTTCCAATTCACTCTATTCCTTGCACGCCTTTCACCCTCCTGCATGTTCAGGCCCCGATCACTCAAAATCTTTTACACTCCATCTTTCCACGTCCAATTTCGTCTCCCACTTCTCCTCGTTCCCTCCACCTCTGACACATATATCCTCTTTGTCAATCTTCAAAACACCCTCTTCTGCTCTTTCAACCACATTCTTTTTACCACCAAACATCTCTCTTACCCTTTCATTACTTACTCGATCAAACCACCTCACACCACATATTGTCCTCAAACATCTCATTTCCAGCTCATCAACCCTCCTCCGCATAACTCTCTCCATAGCCCATGCCTCGTAACCATATATCATTGTTGGAACCACCATTCCTTCAAACATACCCATTTTTGCTTTCCAAGATAACGTTCTCAACTTCCACACATTCTCAACGCACCCAAAACTTTCCCCCCCTCCCCTATCCTATGATTCACTTCCACTTCCATGGTTCCATCCGCTGCCAAATCCACTCCCAGATAACTAAAACACTTCACTTCCTCCAGTTTTTCTCCATTCAAACTTACCTCCCAGTTAACTTGTCCCTCAACCCTACTGTGCCTAACAACCTTGCTCTTATTCACATTTACTCTCAGCTTTCTTTTTTCACACACTTTACCAAACTCAGTCACCAACTTCTGCAGTTTCTCACCCGAATCAGCCACTAGTGCTGTATCATCAGCGAACAACAACTGACTCACTTCCCAAGCTCTCTCATCCACAACAGACTGCATACTTGCCTCTCTTTCCAAAACTCTTACATTCACCTCCCTAACAACCCCATCCATAAACAAATTAAACAACCATAGAGACATCACGCACCCCTGCCGCTAACGAACATCCACTGAAAACCAATCACTTTCTCTCTTCCTACATGTACACATGCCTTTTCATTACAATAAAAACTTTTCACTACATCTAACAACTTTCCTCCCACACCATATATTCTTAATACCTTCCACAGAGCATCTCTATCAACTCTATCACATGCCTTCTCCAGATCCATAAATGCTACATACAAATCCATTTGCTCACATACATTCTTCAAAGCAAACACCTGATCCACACATCCTCTACCACTTCTGAACCACACTGCTCTTCCCAAATCTGATGCTCTGTACATGCCTTCACCCTCTCAATCAATACTCTCACATATAATTTCCTAAGCATACTCAACAAACTTATACCTCTGTAATTTGAGCCCTCACTTTCATCCCCTCTGCCTTTGTACAATGGCACTATCCTAGCATTCCACCAATCCCCAGGCACTTCACCATGAGTCATACATACATTAAATAACCTTACCAACAATACAGTCGCCCCCTTTTTTAATAAATTCCACTACAATACCATCCAAAACCACTGCCTTGCCGGCTTTCATCTTCTGCAAAGCTTTTACTACCTCTTCTCTGTTTACCAAATCATTCTCCCTAACCCTCTCACTTTGCAAACCACCTTGACCAAAACACCCTATATCTGCCACTCTATCATCAAACACATTCAACAGACCTTCAAAATACTCACTCCATCTCCTACTCACATCACCACTACTTGTTATCACCTCCCCATTTGCCCCCTTCACTGATGTTCCCATTTGTTCCCTTGTCTTATGCACTTTATTTACCTCCTCCTAAAACATCTTTTTATTCTCCCTAAAATTTAATGATATTCTCTCACCCCAACTCTCATTTGCCCTCTTTTTCACCTCTTGTACCTTTCTCTTGACCTCCTGCCTGGGGATAGGGGAAAAGAATACTTCTCACGCATTCTCCACGTGTCATAGAAGGCGACTAAAGGGGATGGGAGTGGGGTTTAGAAACCTTCTCCTTTTTGTATTGTAACCTTCTAAAAGGGTAAACAGAAGAAGGAGTTATGCAAGGAGTGCTCATCCTCCTCAAAGGCTCAGATTGGGGTGTCTAAATGAGTGAATGTAACCAAGATAAGGAAAAAGGAGAGATAGGTAATATGTTTGAGAAAAGGAACCTGGATGTTTTGGCTTTGAGTGAAACGAAGCTCAAGGGTAAAGGGTAGTAAAGTCAGGGGTTGGTGAGAGGACAAGAGCAAAGGAAGGAGTAACATTACTCCTGAAACAGGAGTTGTGTTAGTATGTGATAAAGTGTAAGAAAGTAAACTCTAGATTGATATGGGTAAAACTGAAAGTGGATGGACATAGATAGGTGATTGTTGGTGCCTATGCACCTGGTCATAAGAAGAAAGATCATGAGAGGCAAGTGTTTTGGGAGCAGCTGAGTGAGTGTGTTAGCAGCTTTGATGCATGAGATCGGGTTATAGTGATGGGTGATTTGAATACAAAGGTGAGTAATGTGGCAGTTGAGGGAATAATTGGTGTACGTGGTGTGTTCAGTGTTGCAAATGGAAATGGTGAAGAGCTTGTAGATTTGTGCACTGAAAAAGGACCGGTGATCGGGAATGCCTGGATTACTAAGAGAGATATACACAAGTATACGTATGTAAGTAGGAGAGATGGCTAAAGAGCGTTATTGGATCACGTACTAATTGAAAAGCACATGAAAGAGAGACTTTTGGATGTTAATGTGCTGAGAGGGGCAACTGGAGGGATGTCTGATCATTATCTTGTGGAGGCGAAGGTGAAGATTTGTAAAGGTTTTCAGAAAAGGAGAGAGAATGATGGGGTGAAGAGAAAGGATAGAGTAAGTGAGCTTGGAAAGGAAACTTGTGCGAGGAAGAACCAACAAAGATTGAGTGAAGAATGGAAAAAGGTGAGAGCAAATAACGTTAGGGGAGTGGGGGAGGAATGGGATGTATTTAGGGAAGCAGTGATGGCTTGCACAAAGGATTCCTGTGGCATGAGAAAGGTGGGAGGTGGGAAGATTAGAAAGGGTAGTGAGTGGTGGGATGAAGAAGTAAGATTGTTAGAGAGAAGAGAGAGGCATTTGGATGATTTTTGCAGGGAAATAGTGCAAATGACAGGGAGATGTATAAAAGAAAGAGGGAAGAGGTCAAGAGAAAGGTGCAAGAGGTGAAAAAGAGGGCAAATGAGAGTTGGAGTGAGAGAGTATCATTAAATTTTAGGGAGAATAAAAACATGTTCTGGAAGGATCTAAGTAAAGTGTATAAGACAAGAGAAGAAATGGGAACATCAGTGAAGGGGGCAAATGGGGAGATAGTAACTGGTAGTGGTGAAGTGAGAGGGAGATGGAGTGAGTATTTTGAAGGTTTGTGACAGATATAGGGCGTTTTGGTCAAGGTGGTGTGTGAAGCGAGAGTGTCAGGGAGAATGGTTTGGTAAACAGAGAAGAGGTAGTGAAAGCTCTGCGGAAGATGAAAGCCGGCAAGGCAGTGGGTTGGGATGGTATTCCTGTGGAATTGATTAAAAAAGGGGGTGACTGTGTTGCTGACTGGTTGGTGAGGATATTCAATGCATGTATGGTTCATGGTGAAGTGCCTGAGGATTGGCAGAATGCATGCATAGTACCATTGTACAAAGGCAAAGGGGATAAAGGTGAGTGTTCAAATTACAGAGGTATAAGTTTGCTGAGTATTCCTGGGAAATTATATGGGAGGGTATTGATTGAGAGGGTCAAGGCATGTGCAGAGCATCAGACTGGGGAAGAGCTGTGTGGTTTCAGAAGTGGGAAAGTATGTGTGATTCATGTGTTTGCTTTGAAGGATGCATGTGAGAAATACTTAGAAAAACAAATGAATTTGTATGTAGTGTTAATGGATCTGAAGAAGACATATGAGAGAGTTGATTGGGATACTTTGTGGAAGGTATTAAGAGTATATGGTGTGGGAGGTAAGTTACTAGAAGCAGTGAAAAGTTTTAATTGAGGATGTAAGGCATGTGTACGAACAGAAAGAGGAAAGTAATTGGTTCTCAGTGAATGTCGGTTTGTGGCAGGGATGCGTGATGTCTCCATGGTTGTTTAATTTGTTTATGGATGGGGTTGCTAATGTGGTGAATGCAACAGTTTTGGAGGGGCAAGTATATAGTCTGTTGTCGATGGGAATGCTTGGGAAGTGAGTCAGTTGTTGTTCGCTAATGATACAGCACTGGTGGCTGATTCGGGTGAAATACTGCAGAGGTTGGTGACTGAGTCTGGTAAAATGTGTGAAAGAAAGCTGAGAGTAAATTTGAATAAGAGCAAGGTTATTTGGTACAGTAGGGTTGAGGGACAAGTCAATTGGGAGGTAAGTTTGAATGGAGAAAAACTGGAGGAAGTGAGGTGTTTTAGATGTCTGGGAGTGGATTTGGCACCAGATGGAACCATGGAAGTGGAAGTGAGTCACAGGGTGGGGGAGGGGGGCAAAGGTTCTAAGAGTGTTGAAGAATGTGTGAAAGGCGAGAACGTTATCTTAGAGAGGAACACTGTGTATGTTTGAAGGAATGGTGGTTCCAATAATGTTATATGCTTGTGAGGCGTGGGCTATAGATAGGGTTGTGTTGAGGAGGGTGTATGCATTGGAAATGAGATGTTTGAGGACAAGATGTGGTGTGAGCTGGTTTGATTAAGTAATGAAAGGGTAAGAGAGATGTGTGGTAATAGAAAAAGTGTGGTTGAGAGAGCAGAAGAGGGTGAATTGAAATGGTTTGGTCACATGGAGATAGTAAGTGAGGAAAGATTGACAAAGAGGATAATATGTGTCAGAGGTGGATGGAGCGAGGAGAAGTGGGAGACCAAATTGGAGGTGGAAGGATGGAGTGAAAAAGATTTTGAGTGATCGGGGCCTGAACATACAGGAGGGTGAAAGGCTTGCAAGAAATGGAGTGAATTGGAACGATATGGTATACCAGGGTGTATATGCTGTCAATGTATTGAACCAGGGCCCTGAATGCGAAGCATCTGGGGTAAACCATAGAAAGTTTTGTGGGGTCTGGATGTGGAAAGGGAGCTGTGGTTTCAGTGCATTACACGATACCTAGAGACTGAGCATGAATGAACGTGGCCTTTGTTGTCTTTTTCTAGTGCTACCTCACACACATGTGGGGGGAAGGGGTGCCATTTCATGTGTGGCAGGGTGGCAGCAAGAATAGATAGAGGCAGCATGTATGAATATGTACATGTGTATATATGTATATGTCTGTGTATGTATATGTATGTATACGGTGAAATGTATAGGCATGTATATGTGTGTCTGTGGGTGTGTATGTATATGCGTGAGTATGTGGGTGGGTTAGGCCATTCTTTCATCTCTTGTCTTGCACTACCTTGCTAAAGCAGAAGACAGCAACAAAGTATAATAAAATATAATAAATAGAAAAAATATATCTTTTTTTCCTATTATCATACTTTGTTGCTGTCTCCCAAATTAGCGAGGTTGCGCAAGGAAAGACAAAAGAATGGCCAAACCCACCCACATACACATATATATATACATAAACTCCCACACACGCACATATACATACCTATACATTTCAACACATACATACATACATATATATATATATATATATATATATATATATGCACATGTACATATTCATACTTGCTGCCTTCATCTATTCCCGTCGCCACCCAGCCACACATGAAATGGCACCCCCCTCCCCCCTCATGCATGCGAGGTAGTGCTAGGAAAAGACAACAAAGGTCACATTTGTCCAGACTCGGTCTCTAGCTGTCATGAATAATGCACCAAAACCACAGCTCCCTTTCCACATCCAAGCCCCACAAAACTTTCCATGGTTTACCCCAGATGCTTCACATGTCCTGGTTCAATCTACTGACAAAACACCCACCCCAGTATACCAAATTGTTCCAATTCACTCTATTCCTTGCATGCCCTTCATCCTCCTGTACATTCAGGCCCCGATCGCTCAAAATCCTTTTCACTCCATCCTTACACCTCCAATTTGGTCTAACACTTCGCCTTGTTCCCTCCACCTCTGACACATATATCCTCTTGGTCAATCTTTCCTCACTCATTCTCTCCATGTGACCAAACCATTTCAATACACCCTCTTCAACTCTCTCAACCACACTCTTTTTATTACCATACATCTCTCTTACCCTTTCATTACTTACTCGATCAAACCACCTCACACCACATAATGTCCTCAAACCTTTCATTTCCAACACATCCACCCTCCTCCGCACAACCCTATCTATAGTCCATACCTCAACCATATAACATTGTTGGAACCACCTTTCCTTCAAACATACCCATTTTTGCTCTCCGAGATAACGTTCTCGCCTTCCACACATTCTTCAACGCTCCCACAACCTTCGCCCCCTCCTCCATCCTATGACTCACTAACACTTCCATGGTTCCATCTGCTGCTAAATCCACTCCAAGATATCTAAAACATTTCACTTCCTCCAGTATTTCTCCATTCAAACTTACCTCCCAATTAACTTGTCTCTCAACCCTACTGAACCTAATAACCTTGCTCTTATTCACATTTACTCTCAGCTTTCTCCTTTCACACACTTTACCAAATTCAGTCACCAACCTCTGCAGTTTCTCACCCAAATCAGCCACCAGCGCTGTATCATCAGTGAACTACAACGACTCACTTCTCATTCCCTCTCATCCACAAAAGACTGCATACTTGCCCCTCTCTCCAAAACTCATTCACCTCCCTAACCACCCCATCCATAAACAAATCAAAACAACCATGGAGACATGACACATCCATGCCGCAATCTGACATTCACTAAGAACCAATCACTTTCATCCCTTCCTACTCATTCACATGCCTTACATCTTTGGTAAAAACTTTTCAAAGCTTCAAGCAGCTTACCTCCCAAACCATATACTCTTAAAACCTTCCAAAAGCATCTCTATCAACTCTAACATATGGCTTCTCCAGATTCATAAATTTTTCTTCTTTTTTCTTTTAAACTATTCGCCATTTCCCGCGTTAGCGAGGTAGCATTAAGAACAGAGGACTGGGCCTTTGAGGGAATACCCTCACCTGGGCCAATTCTCTGTTCCTTCTTTTGGAAAATTAAAAAAAAAAAAACGAGAGGGGAGGATTTCCAGCCCCCCGCTCCCTCCCCTTTTAGTCGCCTTCTACGACACGCAGGGAATACGTGGGAAGTATTCTTAATCCCCTATCCCCAGGGATTTCTTCACATTCATATATGCTAATTAAGATTCACTCTCTTTTACTTAGGGCTGTATCTCTCGCACATACACTTCAAAGCATACACCTGGTCTACACATCCTCTACCTCTCTTCTGGCTACACTTTTCCTTCATAATCATATATGATGCAGATCCCACCACCCTCTCATATTCACATCTCAAACACTTGAACAGGTATAATCAACATATTTATTACTGTAATTCAAGGCATTCATTTTTGTCGACCTTGCCTTCATATAAGAGAAATATACGTGCACTCTGTCAATCCTAAAGCACCTTACCTTACAATAATCAAACATGAATAGTCTGACTAACAAATCAACAACAGGGTCACCACCTTTCTTAAGAAACTCAACTGCAATCCAATCCACCCAGGTTATTTTGCCACATTTCATCTTAGGCTTTCACTACCTCTTTTTCACCATACCATTCAAAAAAGCTATCTCACTCCCCATGCCACCTTGTCCTAAACACAATATACCTGCCATTCTATCATTTATCACATTCAGCTGTCCTTCAAAATACTTCCTCTAAATGCTACATACAAATCCAGCTGTTTTTCTAAGTATTTCTCACATACATTCTTCAAAGAAAACACCTGATCCACACGTACATTCTTCAAAGCAAACACCTGATCCACACATCCTCTACCACTTCTGAAACCACATTGCTCTTCCTCAATCAGATGGTCTGTATATGCCTTTACCCTATGAATCAATACCCTCACATACAATTTCCCAGGAATACTTAAACTTATGCCTCCGTAATTTGAACACTCACCTTTATCCCATTTGCCTTTATACAATAGCAACTGTATACAATAGCATGCATTCCCTAATCCTAAGGCACTTCACCATGATCCATACATACACTGAATATCCTTACCGACCAATCAACAACACAGTCACCCTCTTTCTTAATAAATTCCACTGCAATAACATCCAAACCCACTGCCTTGCCAGCTTTCATCGTCCACAAAGCTTTCAATACCTCCTCTCTGTTTACCAAATCATTCCCAATGACCCTCTCACTTCACACCAACCTAAACAAAACACCCTATATCTGCCACTCTATCATCTAACACATTCAACAAACCTTCAAAATACTCACTCCATCTCGTTACTTCATCACTACTTGTTATTACCTCCTCATTTGCCCCCTTCACTAATGCTCCCATTTGTTCTCTTGTCTTACGCACTTTATTTACCTCCAACCAAAACATCTTTTTATTCTTCCAAAAATTCAATGATACTCTCTCACCCCAACTCTCATTTGACCTCTTTTTCACCTCTTGCACCTGTCTCTTGACCTCCTGCTGCTTTCTCTTATACATCTACCAGATATTTGCACTACTTCCCTGCAAAAATTGTCCTAATGCCTCTCTCTTCTCTTTCACTAACAACCTTACTTCTTCATCCCACCACTCACTACCCTTTCTACTCTGCTCAACTCCCACCTTTCTCATGCCTTTGCAGAAGCTATCACTGCTTCCCTAAATACATCCCATTCCTCCCCCCCCCACATCATTTGCTCTCACTTTTTCCTATTCTACGCTCAATCTCTCCTGGTAGTTCCTCACATAAATCTCATTTCCAAGCTCACTTACTCTCACTACTCTCTTTTCCCCAACATTCTTTCTTCTTTTTCGAAAACCTCTACAAATCTTCACCTTTCACATGAAGATAGTGATCAGACATCCCTCCAGTTGCCCCTTTCAGAACATTTACATCCAAAAGTCTCTCTTTTACACACTTATCAATTAACAATCCAATAACGCCCTTTGACCATCTCTCCTACTCATGTATGTATTCTTGTGTATCTCTCTCTTTTCAAACCAGGTATTCCCAATCACTAGTCCTCTTTCAGCACACAAATCCATAAGCTCTTCACCATTTCCATTTACAACAATAAACACCCCATGTACACCAATTATACCCTTAACTGCCACATTACTCACCTTCGCATTCAAATCACCCATCAGTACATCCCTGTCTCGTGCATCAAAGCTGCTAATACACTTAATCAGCTGCTCCCAAAACACTTGCCTCTCATGATCTCTCTTCTCATGACCAGTGCATAGGCACCAATAATCACCCCTCTCTCCATCCACTTTCAGTTTTACCCACATCAATCTAGAATTTACTTTCTTACACTCTATCACATCCTCCCACAACTGCTTCAGGAGAAGTGCTACTTTTTCCTTTGCACTTGTCCTCTCACAAACCCCTGACTTTACTCCCAAGACATTCCCAAACCACTCTTCCCCTTTACCCTTAAGCTTCATTTCAATCAGAGCCAAAACATCCAGGTTCCTTCCCACAAACTTACTAACCTGTCTCTCCTTTCTTCTCATCTTTGTTACATCCACACATATTTAGACACCCCAATCTAAGCCTTCAAGGGGGATGTGCACTCCCCACTTGACTCCTTTTGTTTCATCTTTTAGAAATTCAAATACAAGGAGGGAGAGCTTCCAGCCCCCCGCTCCCGCCCCCTTTAGTCACCTTCTACGACACGGATGGAATACATGGGAAGTATATATATATATATATATATATATATATATATATATTATCCCTGGGGATAGGGGAGAAAGAATACTTCCCACGTATTCCCTGCGTGTCGTAGAAGGCGACTAAAAGGGGAGGGAGCGGGTGGCTGGAAATCCTCCCCTTTCTTGTTTTTTTTTTAATTTTCCAAAAGAAGGAACAGAGAAGGGGGTCAGGTGAGGATATTCCCTCTAAGGCCCAGTTCTCTGTTCTTAACGCTACCTCGCTAACGCGGGAAATGGCAAATAGTATGAAAAAAAAATATATATATATATATATATATATATATATATATATATATATATATATATATATATATATATATGGATGGAATAATGAGAGATGAAAGCAAAACTAAGGAAAAGGGGTGCAGAGATGAAGTGTGGCAGTGAGATATGGTGGCTAAAGGCAAGCCTGTTTGTGGATGATACTGTGTTGCTTGCCGAGAGTGAAGAGGAGTTGCAGAAGGTTGTAAATATGTTTTATGGTGTGTATAAGAATAGGCAAGTTAAGGTAAATGCAAGTGAAAGTCAAATAATGGTGTCTGAAAAGAAACAGAGTGAAAGTATAGATTTTGTAAAACTGTAGAGAGTGAAAAAGGAAAGCGTACTAAATTGTGTTTTGGATATGAGGGAGAAATACTGGAGAGGGTTGAGAGAATTTAAGTATTTATGAATTGTCTTAGTCAAGCGTGGTGATATGGAAGGAGGGATAAGGGAGAGAGCAGTACAGGGTAGAAGAGTCATTGGGTCCCTTAATAGAATAATGAAGGGTAGAGGTGTAAGTATGGAAGAGAAGAGAGGATTAAGGGACAGCATAGTCCTCCCAACCCTAACCTATGCAGCCAAAACATGGACATGGAATGAGTCACAGAGGTCAAGAATCCAGACTGTAAAAATGAGCTATTTGAGAAAAGCATGTAGTGTGACTAAATGGAATGAAGAAAGAAATGAAGGGGTGTATGAGAGATGAGGTATAGCAGAGAATGCAGAGGGAATGAATTGTGGAGTGGTAAAATGGGTGAAACGTAATACTTTGAGGTGGTTTGGGCATGTGGAATGAATGCAAGACTGGGAGTTTACAAGGAGAGTGTATGATAGTATAATTAAAGGTAAAGGGGTTGGTGTGAGTTGAAGACCTCCAGCAACATGGGCAAATAGGGTGGAGGAATACTAGAGGAATAGTGAAACAATGCATGGAATGGCATATACGAGGGAGTCATGTAAGGGCAGTGATAAACGGAGACTCTTTTGCTGTGGCCATCCCTTGATGAGAGTTCCCAGAGGGAACAGGCATCAGAGATACAGATAGACTGAATTAATGCCAATAAAATATGACCCAAACAGGGTCAGATTCCTGTATCTCTAGAGACATCTGAAATCACAGCTTACCATCCAAATGAAATGAATCATGGTGCAGTTTAGTGGAGTGCATATTTTTATAATGAAATTTCACCAATAATAGAACCACAAAATGTCTGAAGCATTAAAAGAGGCCAGCTACCTTTCTTTATGTTTTTATATCTAAAGGTAATTAGACTACTTATGTTATCAAACCCCACATTTTCCTTCTCCTTCATCAATGATACATTAGATATCAAACAATTAGTTTCAAATGTAGTAAAAGGAGCATTCCACACTCTTAAAACACTCCTTACAGTTGCAACAACAACTCCATAAGTGAAGAATGCTGATAAAACTCTGAAAAATGCCAGTCCATATTTTGGAATAATGCCATTGTAAAGCTAATCTGAGTAATGATCGATTTCAATCATAAAAATATTAAGAAAGGCAAAGAAAACCACTACTAACCTCTTACATTAATCATCCCCACATCTTTCCTGACATACATAACTCACATCATCTCATCTAACATCTAAAAAGATTTAATTCCCCAAATCAAGCTACACACACGTTACTGTACTCTAATCACTATACATGTGTTGCAGAACAACTAGTCAATACCAGTATTCAAAGCAACTAGCAATGCAGAGCTATTCTAGACAAATACCTAAAACATAATACACCACAACTTTTACCCTCTTCCCTACAAAACAGAATCCAAAGCTAGTTCTGCTGTGTAGCTTAAATGGTAAATTTCCCTCATCTTAGTCTAAAAACAAGTCTCCCTAAATAACAAGATCAACTAAAATCTAGGAGAAATGCAGTGTGGTAAGTGAAACATACCAGTAACACTGCAGATCTAGTCACCTACAGAAATCCATATACATTTTAACAGTATAGTGCCCACCCAAACTTAATCTCATGATCAAGTTTCATGATCTCCATCCCATTGATAAGGAACCATACTTCCCACTGTGTACTGGTACACAGTTTGCAACCTAAAGTAACATAAAATAACAAAAGTAACCTAATCTATTTGAATATGGGTTGGTCGGAAACCCGAAATACAGTATATTACCACTGTAAAATGAAGTAAATGAAATAAATGATATGCAGTACCCTTAAACTTAATGATTACCCATACTAAACTGCTAGTAAGAGTTAGGTGAGGTTCTCATAAGTTTGGTTAAGTTTTATGAGTGTACTGACAACTTTCAATCCCACATTTGCCCTAATCCTTATAATCCTCCCCACTAGCATATCATCACTGCAGGATAAAAAATGCCCTAAATAATGTAATTTCGTCTTCATACCTAGTATTAAATGAAGGAAATATACTTACATTAGTTTCATCTAGTTTCATAAGGAGAGAAACTGGCGGCGATATAACCATACTCAACTCGTTGTATATGTTTCATCATATATAACCAAACCCAATTTATCAATCGATATATTTTCCATGCCTTCACTCAACATACATCACATGGTAAAACTCTGACATATAATAATAGTAAAGCAATTGAAACATTCCTTAAAATGTTCCACTATATTCTTCAAAATGTCTGATTCATCATCAATCCACTTCGGTAAATCCTTTTACATTCATCTGTTACAGAAAGCAATAACCCAAGCCGGCTGGACAAATCATAGACTTACTTTGATGATCTAAATGTAACAGTCTAGATGATAAATTACCACCACTCTTTTGACATTTCCCGAGGCCTTCGAGTCTCTTATACCGGATTTACATATAACCTAAATATATCTTAAAGCCCTACAATCAATTCATTATCATTTCATCTCACCCTCATAAAATTATTCATTAAATACCTTTTTTATCATATATTTAGAGTCATACACACTGATTGTATTTCCAACTGTTTCTTTACATCTTACTTTTGTGAGCAGGAAACAAAGGCTTTATTACTTGTTTACAACGGCGACAGCGAGAGCCATCTGTTGTTTCCTGTTACCTGTTGTACTGGAACGGGCAAAGGTCTACCCTCCTGGTACCTCATCTCTCGACCTTCCTCAGCCATATGACTTTTTGAAACTTCTGTTAACTCTTCACACCAATAATCTTAAAATTCAGTATGTCCCATAACATATAATCATGTTAAGTCTCATCTAGACGTAATACTAATCCCAACTTACGACGGGTGCTATTAGAGGGACCAGTTCCAAGGGAAAAAAATGGACAGCTAAACTTACTGAGCTAGGCTGACTATCAGTTAGTTGCCCTATTTAGGATTTGAACCTGGTCTCGATCAATAGGTAGATCGCACCGCTAACTGCAGCATGATAGAAGCTTCTATGTGTACAATTAAGTGTTTTGCCATTACTTATTCGTATAACATAGGGAAGAAGCTCTAGACATGTGTGAATTAATCATAATCAGTAGATGAGATCCCACGAGTGCAAAATAACCCCCCCCCCCCCATACAGAACAACGAAGTAATTATAGAACAAATAGTGTTCCACAGTCGTGGGGCATATCTACAGAACATTTTTTCTAACCATCACGTAACTTTAAACATTCTATGAACCACCCTTACAGTAAAATAGTACTTCTTTATCTTTAGCAATCTTCTTGTTACGGCCTTTGATTCTGCCATAGCATCTCAAGAGAACTGACCACTGAGTGTTAGGAGCTCCAGTAAAACTCGAAACAAGAGAATTTTGTTGAGACAGATTCTATGGTGCAGCTGCAGGCATGGAGATAATGGTGGAGCAAATGTAGAGGAAGTGTGTTAGCTTAAACGGGGATGACGAAGGAAAAAAAGATTAAAGCAGAAGGGAGAATACTTTGGACAATAGCACCCAGACTATAGGAAAATAAAAGATTAAAGCAGAAGGGAGAATACTTTGCACAATAGCACACAGCCTGCAGGAAAAAAAGACTAAAGCAGAAGGAAGAATACTTTGGACAATGTCACCCAGCCTGCTCCACACGTTTACAGTACTCCTGGCACTTTACCAGGAGTACTGTAAAATTATATAGCAGGCTGCCTGCTACCGTTTAAGATATTCTCTTCTCTTCATTTACCTGTCGATCTGCTTCAGCCTCTTTTCCTTCAACATCCTTGTCTAACTTACTCACTTCATCTGCAGTTGCAGCTCCATCATCTTCGTGTACCACATCTTCCCCTGCTTCTGCATCCATGGAATCTCCCTCAGCAAAGTTTTATTTATTAGACTGCTCTGCTAGCAGTTACCATGGTAATTGGAGAATCATGGTGAACTGAATCTCCATTATCGCACACAGGTGGTGCATAGCCGTACTTACTGGAAATTTGTCTCTATAATTCAGCTGTCCTTGTCCTTGTAATCAATGAGACCACCATCTGCCATCTGGGCTAACCACGTGTCTATGGTGGATTTGACAATACGGGGTTATGCTGAAACAAATCCACCTGAGGGCACTTTTGGGGAGCTGACTGCTTAGAAAAAGAGAAAAAATTCGCTCTGCTATGCTATTATCATACTTGCGACAAATGATTAAATATTCTCAAGTCTGGCGGCCGACTGAATCAAATCTTTCTTGTCTTGTAACATGTTTTCGTGGTACAGTTTTTTGCCACTGTAACCTGCTCTTAGCCGAAACAATAGATACTTAAAAAAAGATAATACATGCATGACAAAAGAAATGTTGATAATGCATGAAAAAGGTACCCCGCAAAATGAAGTTCCCTGAAAAGTATCACAACTAAAAACATTATACATAAAAACAACGGTAACAGAGTCGATTTTTCTTGTCCGTTGATGTATTGTTGTTAGCGATGTTCAACAGAGTGTTTTCTACAGAATAGAGAAGACAATTTCTGTAGCAGCCGCAAAATTTCCATACCGCTGTACAGCTCTTCACTGGATTGTCATTTACTAAAGTCCAGTATGCTACAATGAATAAATTATGGATAAATAACCTTAAAACTTTCAACATACATACAGTTCTTAAAATCAATATTGATGTTTGTTTTCCTTTCCCATTAATTTTCGTTTGAAGTTATTCTTTTTTAAAAATCATTGTATTTCACATATTAAAAAAAGATCATGACGTTTGCAGATTAGAAATTATCTACATTTCAGCTTCCATGAGGTCTATGTAGCAATGGAATTCAAACGGCAACAGACCATTGGGTGCTTTCCAAGCTATTTGTGATGGTAGAAGATACCACATTCAGAAGTGGTAGAGGATGCGTGGATCAGGTGTTTGCTTTGAAAAATGTATGTGAGAGATACTTAGAAAAGCAAATGGATTTGTATGTAGTATTTATGGATCTGGAGATGTCATATGATAGAGTTGATAGAGGTGCTCTGTGGAAGGTATTAAGAATATATGGTGTGGGAAGTAAGTTGTTAGAAGCAGTGAAAAGTTTTTATCGAGGATGTAAGGCATGTGTACGTGTAGGAAGAGAGGAAAGTGATTGGTTCTCAGTGAATGTTGGTTTGCGGCAGGGGTGCGAGATGTCTCCATGGTTGCTTGATTTGTTTATGGATGCAGTTGTTAGGGAGGAGAATGCAAGAGTTTTGGAAAGAGGGGCAAGTATGCAGTCTGTTGTGGATGAGAGAGCTTGGGAAGTGAGTCAGTTGTTCGCTGATGATACAGCGCTGCTGGCTGATTCGGGGAGAAACTGCAGAAGCTGGTGACTGAGTTTGGTAAAATGTGTGAAAGGAGAAAGCTGAGAGTAAATGTGAATAAGAGCAAGGTTATTAGGTACAGTAGGGTTGAGGGACAAGTCAATTGGGAGGTAAGTTTGAAGTGAGAAAAACTGGAGGAAGTGAAGTGTTTTAAATATCTGGGAGTGGATTTGGCTGCGGATGGAACTATGGAAGCGGAAGTGAATCATAGGGTGGAGAAGGGGGCGAAAGTCTGGGAGCGTTGAAAAATGTGTGGAAGTCGGGAACGTTATCTTGGAAAGCAAAAATGGGTATGTTTGAAGGAATAGTTGTTCCAACAATGTTATATGGTTGCAAGGGGTGGGCTATGGACAGAGTTGTGCGCAGGAGGGTGGATGTGCTGGAAATGAGATGTTTGAGGAAAATATGTGGTGTGAGGTGGTTTGATCGAGTAAGTAATGAAAGGGTAAGAAAGATGTGTGGTAATAAAAAGAGTGTGGTTGAGAGAGCAGAAGAGGGTGTTTTGAAATGGTTTGGTCACATGGAGAGAATGAGTGAGGAAAGATTGACAAAGAGGATATGTGTCAGAGGTGGAGGGAATGTGCAGTGGGAGACCAAATTGGAGGTGGAAGATGGAGTGAAAAGGATTTTGAGTGCATGGGGCTTGAACATGCAGGAGGGTGAAAGGCGTGAAAGGAATAGAGTGAATTGGAACGATGTGGTATACCGGGATCGACGTGCTGTCAATGGATTGAACCAGGGCATGTGAAGCGTCTGGGGTGAACCATGGAAAGTTTTGTGGGGCCTGGATGTGGAATATATATATATATATATATATATATATATATATATATATATATATATATATATATATATATATATATATATATATACGTTGAGATGTATAGGTATGTATACGTGCATGTGTGGACGTGTATGTATATACATGTGTATGCGGGTGGGTTGGGCCACTCTTTCGTCTGTTTCCTTGCGCTACCTCGCTAACGCGGGAGACAGCGACAGAGTATAATAAATGAATAAAGAAGCTATCACAAATTCAAAGATTAGTGTAGTAAAAGTTATAAGGGCAGATAATTCAAACAGAATAACCTGCAAATTGACATTGTGGCTAAAGAGGCGCAAATAATATTTAAGTCGAGGACTTGAAGTATTTTAGCGTCAAATCTTAGACGTATTTATAGCACTGCTTTCAACCACTCTAATTAGCAAATGATACCCTATGTTGATAATCTGTTGAAGAAAGTGCTTCACCTCATTCGAGGTAAATCGTTTGTCCACATGTTTTTATCCATTATTACGAGTAAAATTAGACAGATCAAGTCTGATAGATCGAGATCATCAAAGTCTTTGATAATTTTGAATACTTGTATTAAATCACGGCTTAACCTTGTTTTCTAAGCTAAATAGGTTCAAATCGTTTAATATGCTCTCGTAAGATTCGTTTCTCAGTCTGAGAATCATCTTGGTCGATTGACACTATACTCTCCATTTTTTCCCCTTTTAGGTAGGGTGACCAAAACTGAACATAATGTACAAGATGTGGACGAACTGATGAACTGCAAAGGGTAAGGATGATTTCCCTGGACTTCGAATTCGAAGGCCCTACCTGTGAATCTGATATAACAACGTACATCATGGTCACCCGCAGACGTCAATCCTTACTCACGATTCAGGAAGGAACAGTAGAGAAGCAAGAAAGTTCACATGGCTCCTTAAGTTAATACGACACTGGGAAGAAGGACCTTGGCAGCGTGAGTTGTGGTACATACTTGGTACATACATAAACATTGGCATATCTCTTATGAAAGCAATTTCTTATTGTCTGTCTTTTCTAACATCTTTTGTCTACATAATAAACAATACAGAGGCCCGGCAAAGCTTCGACCCTTAATAAGACCATTAACTCCTTAACCCGCAACTCGGTGGAGGGAAACGTGCCATGAGCGCAGTCAACCACCGTTGTGCTTTATTGTGTTTTTGGTGGTGGAGTTGGGGGGTGGGGCATTCAGAACAGGGCTTGCCAGGTGCACAGTCGGCTCGGGGTAACGGCCAGTAATCTATGCAGTGAGAACGTGAATGGTCTTATAATTATCTGGGACATATAAAAGAAGTTGTAAAGATCTTTCGATCGGTGGTTCAACCTTATGGTCACGGCCTTAATGTCCCTGGCAGATGATAGGTCTACAGCCCATACAACTATTACGAACAACATTCTGCTGGCCCTGTATTATACTACCTTCGTTCGGGGGTCACTAGGTAGAAGTGCAAGCCCGCGGATAGCGGCTTCAAGAACGCTAGATCAACAACGGTTCTATCAAAATTTAGTTATTCCCATAAACTCACAGCTCATTAAAACGTTTGCAGGTGCCAAATTGGATGATAATGCACGATGATTTTAGTGAATGTGACAAAAAGAGCAGACGAAGAACTCCCCCATATCATCATACTCAAGAGTGGAGATGCACACGCAGCAGGCTGAAATCACCAAGAACTAAGAGTGTGATAACAGGCCACTGTGTAATACCATGAACATAGGACGATGCTTCAGGCCACCTCTACGTCTCACATGCATTTCTGCCAATGATACCAATCAAGAGAAATGCGTTGCGTTTTATTTTACCTGTTGAGCATAAAATGAAACATATTATCGATCATAACTAGCTGGTGATTCAAATACATAACGAAAGAACGGATCAGCTGAGGATTGATCCCAACTTTTTGTATGCCAGGCAGGTTTGGGGTGTGGGGGGGGGGGATCTAACTGAACCTAACACAGCCTAATCTAACATAACAGGTACGGTCACTCATAATGGTTCGTAGGGGTCCTTGTTTGTGTGGGCCTGTGCAGTCCCTACCCCTTTCTGGACGGCGAGTCTGTACAACGTGACAGCGAACATTCCCATACATGCACGTAACAGAATGTGCCATTGATGTAATAAAGTAAGACAGGATTATATTTGTCAATCATGTGTCATAATCAGTTATATATTAAATGTACGATAACATATGAAGGTTGGGGCCCCTTCCATGTCTAAAATTTTCATTAAACAAGTGATCAGTGACGACAGTAGTGCAGGTCGAGATGTATTTGAATCGTTTCGAAAATATGCTTGTATCCACAAGAATAACGTTGCAAACCATTAAGAGCTAGAAGCACACAGTATACCATTAACGTTATTTGGCATATCTTTTTCATATATTCCTCCATATATCCAATGAAAACCAAATCTGAATAATAGGTAATCAAGCATTCTAAATAGACCAAGACTCGAAACAATGAGCAGTGAAGTAGCCCGAGTTGGCCAAGTCGGAATGGAGCAACCCCGAGTTTGAGGCAACAGTCAGTCTACTGAAGTAGGTGAATCGCCGTGTATTCATATTTCATGCCGCTAGTGATTGAAAATACAGGCTATTACGTAATTATGGGTCGCCATACCAATACTAGAAAATGATTCAGGGCCACAAATGTGATTGGTGTTGATGTAGTGGTGTACCAGGTGTGGACAAGTGGGTAACCAAGAGGGAAGGGTGCGTGTGTGTGTGGTTATGTTGGTGGGGTCAGACTCTCATAAACTAATACAGTTGCTAAATCTGAATATTGTGTGTGGGAGGGTGGGTGAGCGTAAGCAGCCGTGAAAGCGAGGCGAGGTGAGGCGAGGCGAGTGTGACAGCTTGCAAACCCCAGCTCCGCCTTCATCCTCTCTTTAGCTGCCAACCGCATGAGCTAAATGCGTTTTCACTCACTAAAGAGTAAACATTATGGGAATTACGTAGTTAACTCAGAACCTGATATTCTTGTATTAATCGTGATGAATATTATGTTTGCCTGATCCTCTCACCAGACACATTTATGAGCCTGAATTGATTTACAGCATTAATATTGCGGGCCATAATTATATACTAACCTGTATTTTCAATCACTGGCGGCATATGATTGCATGTTTAACCTATTATGAACTTAACCCCACTTAGGGAAATGTGAACTTTAGACACCCACCGCTGGAGACAGAGTCCAGTCAAAAAAAAAAAAAAAAAATATTTCCTGTATACTCTAACATTTTTGTAGCAACTGACATTTTGTTTATACTCTTGAACACAAAGTAACCCAAGCTAAACTAACTTAACCTTCCTAATAAGAAATGATGTGGGAATCTCCCCACACCGCAGGAGACAGAGCCTAGTCGTCTCAGAATACTAAAGTTGTACGTAAATACTAAGTTGTACGTATTACTCTTGCAGCAACGTATCGTAATCTGTAGTAACCTAACCAAGTGTAAACAAATATCATTTGTGACGAAACTGTTATAAGTATTTAGGTTTTGTGTGATGACTTTGTCTCCGAAACTGTCGTGTGTAAACTACACAATTGGCAATTGGGGGGGGGGGGGGGTGCAAGGACAAGGAACCCCCCATCCCACTCTTTCATTAAATTTCTAAATGGAGAAACAAGGAGTCAAGCGGGGAGTGCTCATCCTCCTCGATGGCTCACATAGGGGTGTCTGAATGTGTGTGGATGTAACCGAGATGAGAAGAACGGAGAGATTGGTAGTATGTTTGAGGAAAGAAACCTGGATGTTTTGGCTTTGAGTGAAACGAAGTTCAAGGGTAACGTTGAAGAGTGGTTTAGGGATGTTTTGGGAGTAAAGTCAGGGGTCGGTGAGAGGATAAGAGCTAAGGAAGGAGTTGCACTACACCTGAAGCAGGAATTGTGGGAGTATGTGATAGAGTGTAAGAAAGTAAATTCTGGACTGATGTGGGTAAAACTGAAAATGGATGGAGAGAGATGGGTGATTATTGGTGCCTATGCACCTGGTCATGAGAAGAAAGATCATAAGAGGCAAGTGTTTTGGGAGCAACTGAGTGAGTGTGTTAGCAGTTTTGATGCACGAAACCGGGTTGTAGTGATGGGTAATTTAAATGCGAAGGTGAGGAATGTGGCAATTGAGGATGTACATAGGGCGTTCAGTGTTATGAATGGGAGTGGTGAAGAGCTAGTGGATTTTTGTGCCGAAAAAGGACTGGTGATTGGGAATACCTGGTTTAAAATGAGAGATATACATAATTAAACGTATGTAAGAGAGATGGCCAGAGGGCGTTACTGGGATACGTGTTAACTGATAAGCTTGTACAAAAGAGACTTTTGGATGTTAATGTGCCGAGAGGGGTAGCTGCAGGGATGTCTGATCACTATCTTGTGGAGGCGGAGATAAAGATTTGTAGAGGTTTTCAGAAAAGAAGAGAGAATGTTGGGGTGAAGACAGTGGTGAGAGTAAGTGAGCTTGGAAAGGAGACTCGTGTGAGGAAGTACCAGGAGAGATTGAGTGTAGAATGGCAAAAGGTGAGAGCAAATGACGTGAGGGAAGTGGGGGAGGAATGGGATGTATTTAAGGAAGTAGTGATAGCTTGTGCAAAAGATAGATGTGACATGAGAAAAATGGGAGGTGGGCAGATTAGAAAGGGCAGTGAGTGAAGGGATGAAGAAGTAAGGTTGTTAGTGAAAGAGAAGAGAGCCGTTTGGACGATTTTTGCAGGGAAGTAGTGAAATGACTGGAAGATGTATGAAAGAACACAGCAGTAGGTCAAGAGAAAGGGGCAAGAGGTGTAAAAGAGGGCAAATGAGAGTTGGGGTGAGAGAGTATCATTAGATATCAAGGAGAATAAAAAGATGTTTTGGAAGGAGGTAAATAACGTGCGTAAGACAAGAAAACAAATGGGAACATCGGTGAAGGGGGCAAATGAGGAGGTAATAACAAGTAGTGATGAAGTGAGGAGATGGAGCATCTTGAAGGTTTGTTGAATGTGTTAGATATAGGGTGTTTTGGTCGGGATAGCGTGCGAAGTGAAAGGGTCAGGGAGAATGGTTTGGTAAACAAAGAGGAGGTAGTGAAAACTTTGCGGAAAATGGAAACCGGCAATGCGGCGGGCTTAAATAGTATTGCACTGGAATCTATAGAAAAAGGGGAGTGATGACAGTGTTGTTCATTGGTTGGTAAGAATATTCAGTGCATGTATGGATCATGGTGAAGTGCCTGAGGATTGGTGGAATGCGTACATAGTGCCGTCATGCAAAGGCAAAGGGGATAAACGTGAGTATTCAGATTACAGAGGCATAATTTTGCTGAGTATTTCTGGAAAATTATATGGAAGGGTATTGATTAAGAGGGTAAAGGCAAGTACAGAACATCAGACTGGGGAAGAGCAGTGTGATTTCAGAAGTGGTAGAGGATGTGTAGATCAGGTGTTTGCTTTGAAGAGTGTATGTGAGAAATACTTAGAAAAACAGACGGATTTGTATGTAGCATATATGGATCTGGAGAAGGCATACGATATGGATGATAGAGATGCTTTGTGTAAGGTTTTAAGAGTATACGGTGTGGGAGGTAAGTTACTAGAAGCAGTGAAAAGATTTTACCAAGGATGTAAGGCAAGTGTACGAATAGGAAGAGAGGAGAGTGATTGGTTCACTGTGAATGTCGGTTTGCGGCAGGTGTGCGTGATGTTCCCATGGTTGTTTAATTTGTTTATGGATGGGGTGTTTATTAAGGTGAATGCAAGAGTATTAGAGAGAGGGGCAAGTATGCAGTCTGTTGTGGATGAGAGAGCTTGGGAAGTGAGTCAGTTGTTCGCTGATGATACAGCACTGGTGGCTGATTCGAGTAAGAAACTGCAGAGGTTGGTGACTGAGTTTGGTAAAGTGTGTGAAAGGAGAAAGTTGAGAGTAAATGTGAATATGAGTGAGGTTATTAGTTCAGTAGGGTTAGGGACAAAGAAATTGGGAGCTAAGTTTGAATGGAGAAAAACTGGAGGAAGTAAAGGGATTTAGATATCTGAGAGTGGACTTAGCAGCGAATGGAACCATGGAAACGGAAGTCAGTCACAGGGTGGGGTAGGGGCAAAGGTTGTGGGAGCGTTGAAGAATGTGTGGAAGGCGAGAACGTTATCTCAGAAAGAAAAAATGGGTATATTTGAAGGAATATTGGTTCCAACAATGTTATATGGTTCAAGGCAGGGGCTATAGATAGGCTTGTGCCGAGGGTGGATGTGTTGGAAATGATATGTCTGAGGACAATATGTGGTGTGAGGTCGTTTGATCGAGTAAGTAATGAAAGGGCAAGAGAGATGTGTGGTAATAAAAAAGAGTGTGGTGTAGAGAGATGAAGAGGGTGTTTTGAAATGGTTTGGACTCATGGAGAGAATGAGTGAGGAAAGATTGACAAAGAGGATATGTGTGTCAGAGGTGGGGTGGGGGAACAAGGAGAAGCGGGAGACCAAACTGGACAAGGAAGGCTGTAGTGAAAAAGATTTTTTGAGCGATCATTCCATGAACATACAGGAGGGTGACAGGCATGCAAGGAATAGAGTGAACTGGAACGATGTGGTACACCGGGGTGGACGTGCTGTTAATGGATTGACCCAGGGCATGTGAAGCGTCTGGGGTAAACCATGGAAAGTTTTGTGGGGCCTGGATGTGGAAAGGGAGCTGTGGTTTTGGTGCATTACACATGACGGATAGAGACTGAGTGTGAACGAATGTGGCCTTTGTTGTCTTTTCCTAGCTCTACCTCACGCGCGGGGGGACGGGGGTTTTCATTTCATATGTGGCAGGGTGGCAGCGGTAATGGATGAATGCAGCACACATATATATATATATATATATATATATATATATATATATATATATATATATATATATATATATATATATATATATTTATATTATCCCTGGGGATAGGGGATGAAGAATACTTCCCACGTATTCCCTGCGTGTCGTAGAAGGCGACTAAAAGGGGAGGGAGCAGGAGGCTGGAAATCCTCCCCTCTCTTTTTTTTTTTCTTTTTTTTAATTTTCCAAAAGAAGGAACAGAGGGGGGCCAGGTGAGGATATTCCACAAAGGCCCAGTCCTCTGTTCTTAACGCTACCTCGCTAATGCGGGAAATGGCGGATAGTTTAAAAGAAAAAAAGAATATATATATATATATATATATATTAGGGAGAATAAAAAGATGTTCTGGAAGGAGGTAAATAGGGTACGTAAGACAAGGGAGCAAATGAGAACTTCAGTGAAGGGCGTAAATGGGGAGGTGATAACAAGTAGTGGTGATGTGAGAAGGAGATGGAATGAGTATTTTGAAGGTTTGTTGAATGTGTCTGATGACAGAGTGGCAGATATAGGGTGTTTGGGTCGAGGTGGTGTGCAAAGTGAGAGGGTTAGGGAAAATGATTTGGTAAACAGAGAAGAGGTAGTAAAAGCTTTGCGGAAGATGAAAGCCGGCAAGGCAGCAGGTTTGGATGGTATTGCAGTGGAATTTATTAAAAAAGGGGGTGACTGTATTGTTGACTGGTTGGTAAGGTTATTTAATGTATGTATGACTCATGGTGAGGTGCCTGAGGATTGGCGGAATGCGTGCATAGTGCCATTGTACAAAGGCAAAGGGGATAAGAGTGAGTGCTCAAATTACAGAGGTATAAGTTTGTTGAGTATTCCTGGTAAATTATATGGGAGGGTATTGATTGAGAGGGTGAAGGCATGTACAGAGCATCAGATTGGGGAAGAGCAGTGTGGTTTCAGAAGTGGTAGAGGATGTGTGGATCAGGTGTTTGCTTTGAAGAATGTATGTGAGAAATACTTAGAAAAGCAAATGGATTTGTATGTAGCATTTATGGATCTGGAGAAGGCATATGATAGAGTTGATAGAGATGCTCTGTGCAAGGTATTAAGAATATATGGTGTGGGAGGCAAGTTGTTAGAAGCAGTGAAAAGTTTTTATCGAGGATGTAAGGCATGTGTACGTGTAGGAAGAGAGGAAAGTGATTGGTTCTCAGTGAATGTAGGTTTGCGGCAGGGGTGTGTGATGTCTCCATGGTTGTTTAATTTGTTTATGGATGGGGTTGTTAGGGAGGTAAATGCAAGAGTCTTGGAAAGAGGGGCAAGTATGAAGTCTGTTGGGGATGAGAGAGCTTGGGAAGTGAGTCAGTTGTTGTTCGCTGATGATACAGCGCTGGTGGCGGATTCATGTGAGAAACTGCAGAAGCTGGTGACGGAGTTTGGTAAAGTGTGTGGAAGAAGAAAGTTAAGAGTAAATGTGAATAAGAGCAAGGTTATTAGGTACAGTAGGGCTGAGGGTCAAGTCAATTGGGAGGTGAGTTTGAATGGTGAAAAACTGGAGGAAGTGAAGTGTTTTAGATATCTGGGAGTGGATCTGTCAGCGGATGGAACCATGGAAGCGGAAGTGGATCATAGGGTGGGGGAGGGGGCGAAAATTTTGGGAGCCTTGAAAAATGTGTGGAAGTCGAGAACATTATCCCGGAAAGCAAAAATGGGTATGTTTGAAGGAATAGTAGTTCCAACAATGTTGTATGGTTGCGAGGCGTGGGCTATGGATAGAGTTGTGCGCAGGAGGATGGATGTGCTGGAAATGAGATGTTTGAGGACAATGTGTGGTGTGAGGTGGTTTGATCGAGTAAGTAACGTAAGGGTAAGAGAGATGTGTGGAAATAAAAAGAGCGTGGTTGAGAGAGCAGAAGAGGTTGTTTTAAAATGGTTTGGGCACATGGAGAGAATGAGTGAGGAAAGATTGACCAAGAGGATATATGTGTCGGAGGTGGAGGGAACGAGGAGAAGAGGGAGACCAAATTGGAGGTGGAAAGATGGAGTGAAAAAGATTTTGTGTGATCGGGGCCTGAACATGCAGGAGGGTGAAAGGAGGGCAAGGAATAGAGTGAATTGGAGCGATGTGGTATACAGGGGTTGACGTGCTGTCAGTGGATTGAATCAAGGCATGTGAAGCGTCCGGGGTAAACCATGGAAAGCTCTGTAGGTATGTATATTTGTGTGTGTGGACGTGTGTATGTACATGTGTATGGGGGGGGTTGGGCCATTTCTTTCGTCTGTTTCCTTGCGCTACCTCGCAATACGCGGGAGACAGCGACAAAGTATAAAAAAAAAAAAAAAAAAAAATATATATATATATATATATATATACATATATATATATATATGTAGGTTTGCGGCAGGGGTGTGTGATGTCTCCATGGTTGTTTAATTTGTTTATGGATGGGGTTGTTAGGGAGGTAAATGCAAGAGTCCTGGAAAGAGGGGCAAGTATGAAGTCTGTTGGGGATGAGAGAGCCTGGGAAGTGAGTCAGTTGTTGTTCGCTGATGATACAGCGCTGGTGGCTGATTCATGTGAGAAACTGCAGAAGCTGGTGACTGAGTTTGGTAAAGTGTGTGGAAGAAGAAAGTTAAGAGTAAATGTGAATAAGAGCAAGGTTATTAGGTACAGTAGGGTTGAGGGTCAAGTCAATTGGGAGGTAAGTTTGAATGGAGAAAAACTGGAGGAAGTGAAGTGTTTTAGATATCTGGGAGTGGATCTGTCAGCGGATGGAACCATGGAAGCGGAAGTGGATCATAGGGTGGGGGAGGGGGCGAAAATTTTGGGAGCCTTGAAAAATGTGTGGAAGTCGAGAACATTATCTCGGAAAGCAAAAATGGGTATGTTTGAAGGAATAGTGGTTCCAACAATGTTGTATGGTTGCGAGGCGTGGGCTATGGATAGAGTTGTGCGCAGGAGGATGGATGTGCTGGAAATGAAATGTTTGAGGACAATGTGTGGTGTGAGGTGGTTTGATCGAGTAAGTAACGTAAGGGTAAGAGAGATGTGTGGAAATAAAAAGAGCGTGGTTGAGAGAGCAGAAGAGGGTGTTTTGAAATGGTTTGGGCACATGGAGAGAATGAGTGAGGAAAGATTGACCAAGAGGATATATGTGTCGGAGGTGGAGGGAACGAGGAGAAGAGGGAGACCAAATTGGAGGTGGAAAGATGGAGTGAAAAAGATTTTGTGTGATCGGGGCCTGAACATGCAGGAGGGTGTAAGGAGGGCAAGGAATAGAGTGAATTGAGCGATGTGGTATACAGGGGTTGACGTGCTGTCAGTGGAGTGAATCAAGGCATGTGAGGCGTCTGGGGTGGACCATGGAAAGCTGTGTAGGTATGTATACACGTGTGTGGACATGTGTATGTACATGTGTATGGGGGGGGGGGGTTGGGCCATTTCTTTCGTCTGTTTCCTTGCGCTACCTCGCAGACGCGGGAGACAGCGACAAAGTATAAAAAAAAAAAAAAAAAAAAAATATATATATATATATATATATATATATATATATATATAAACGTTGAAATGTATAGGTATTTATATGTGTATTTATGTATATACATGTGTATGTGAGAGGGTTGGGCTATTCTTTTGTCTGTTTCCTTGCGCTATCTCGCTAACTCGGGAGACAGCAATCCTCACGTGTCGTAGAAGGCGACTAAAGGGGACGGGAGGGGGGGGGGGGACTAGAAACCCTTCCTTACTTGTATTTTAACTTTCTAAAAGGGGAAACAGAAGGAGTCACGCAGGGAGTGCTCATCCTCCTCGAAGGCTCAGATTGGGGTGTCTAAATGTGTGTGGATGTAACCAAGATGAGAAAAAAGGAGAGATAGGTGGTATGTTTGAGGAAAGGACCCTAGATGTTTTGGCTCTAAGTGAAACGAAGCTCAAGGGTAAAGGACAAGAGTGGTTTGGGAATGTCTTGGGAGTAAAGTCAGGGGTTAGTGAGAGGACGATAGCAACGGAAGGAGTAGCTCTACTCCTGAAACAGGAGTGGTGGGAGTATGTGATAGAGTGTACGAAAGTAAACTCTAGATTAATATGGGTAAAACTGAAAGTGGATGGAGAGAGATGGGTGATTATTGGCGCATATGCACCTAGACATGAGAAGAAACATCATGAAAGGCAAGTATTTTGGGAGCAGCTGAGTGAGTGTGTTAGTAGTTTTGATGCACGAGACCGGGTTATACAGATGGATTATTTGAATGCAAAGGTGAGTAATGTGGCAGTTGAGGGAATAATTGGTGTACAAGGGGTGTTCAGTGTTGTAAATGGAAATGGTGAAGAGCTTGTAGATTTATGTGCTGAAAAAGGACTGGTGATTGGGAATACCTGGTTTAAAAAGAGATATATATACATATGTATACGTATGTAAGTAGGAGAGATGGCCAGAGAGCGTTATTAGATTGTGTTGATTGATAGGCGCGCGAAAAAAGAGACTTTGGATGTTAATGTGCTGAGAGGTGCAACTGGAGGGATGTCTGATCATTATCTTGTGGAGGCTAAGGTGAAGATTTGTAGAGGTTTTCAGAAAAGAAGAGAGAATGTTGGGGTGAAGAGAGTGGTGAGAGTAAGTGAGCTTGGGAAGGAGAATTGTGTGAGGAAGTACCAGGAGAGACTGAGTACAGAATGGAAAAAGGTGAGAACAAAGGACGTAAGGGAAGTGGGGGAGGAATGGGATGTATTTAGGGAAGCAGTGATGGCTTGTGCAAAAGATGCTTGTGGCATGAGAAGCGTGGGAGGTGGGCAGATTAGAAAGGGTAATGAGTGGTGGGATGAAGAAGTAAGTTTATTAGTGAAAGAGAAGAGAGAGGCATTTAGACGATTCTTGCAGGGAAATAATGCAAATGAGTGGGAGATGTATAAAAGAAAGAGGCAGGAGGTCAAGAGAAAGGTTCAAGATGTGAAAAAGAGGGCAAATGAGAGTTAGGGTGAGAGAGTATCATTAAATTTTAGGGAGAATAAAAAGATGTTTTGGAAGGAGGTAAATAAAGTGCGTAAGACAAGGGAAAAAATGGGAATATCGGTGAAGGGGGCTAATGGGGAGGTGATAACAAATACTGGTGATGTGAGAAGGAGATGGAGTGAGTATTTTGAAGGTTTGTTGAATGTGTTTGATGATAGAGTGGCAGATATAGGGTGTTTTGGTCGAGGAGGTGTGCAAAGTGAGAGGGTTACGGAGAATGAGTTGGTAAACAGAGAAGAGGTAGTAAAAGCTTTGCGGAAGATGAAAACCGGCAAGGCAGCGGGTTTGGATGGTATTGCAGTGGAATTCATTAAAAAAGGGGGTGATTGTATTGTTGACTGGCTGGTAAGATCATTTAATGTATGAATGACTCATGGTGAGGTACCTGAGGATTGACGGAATGCTTGCATAGTGTCATTGTACAAAGGCAAAGGGGATAAAAGTGAGTGCTCAAATTACAGAGATATAAGTTTGAGTGTTCCTGGGAAATCATATGGGAGGGTATTGATTGAGAGGGTGAAGGCATGTACAAGGCATCAGATTGGGGAAGAGCAGTGTGGTTTCAGAAGTGGTAGAGGATGTGTGGATCAGGTGTTTGCTTTGAAGAATGTATGTGAGAAATACATAGAAAAGCAAATGGATTTGTATGTAGCATTTATGGATCTGGAGAAGGCATATGATAGAGTTGAT